>NC_064559.1:105985595-106288965 GCF_937001465.1 Orcinus orca | reverse complement strand
TGGAGGAGGAGGTGATTTCTTGCCTGTGATTCAGCCAATCCATCCAAAAAACAAAACAAAAAACAACAAAAACACAACCAAACAAAAAAATCATTATAAATTAGATAGGTAGATAGATAGGAATATATAAAGATGTGTACTGTATCCGGTGGTGCAGTTCTTAATTCATTGATACTGTTGTTGCAGTGTTTCCTCATTCAGGCACATGTCATTTTTACCATATGTATCTCCCTCCTTCCTATCTTGCACCTCCTCTTATATTACCAGTTTACATCAATGGCCACAGCCCTGAGCAGATTCTTTTTCTCGCTTTCATCTCCAACCTACATTCCCTCCAAATCCTTTCAAATTCACCAATGAAATTTCATTCAAATATTTCTCGTATTCCTTTACCTTAGTTTAAAGCCCTCATTATGTCTTTCTTGGACATTTGTCACAGGCTCGCAACTGACCTATTTCCCATTTCATTTCCCTCTAATACGTCTTCTGAGTTACAAATCTGATTTGACTCCCCCTCAGCCAGTTAATCCTTCAATTGTTTTCTATTGCCTACATTGAATGTAAACTTCTTGCATGGCATCTAAGGAATTTTCTTGGTTTTGCCTCTATAAATATCTCCAGCTTCATTTTCTTTAATTCCTATAATACTTTATTCTCCAGAATTCTGAACTCCTTGTAGTTCTCAGGACTTGGTTTATTTTGTCATTTTCTCTAACTTTGCATAAATATTACTAATTGTTCTCTTCTCTGTTATGTTCAAGATGGCATTGTCCTTTTAGTAAACTCTTACTTTTTTACAGTGTATTTGCAGTTGTAGGGAGAATTGGGTACTTATTCCTTTCTGCTCCCATAGCCAGCTCCTCTATATTGTTATTGGACCCTTGTTTAGGATATAGTAAATACCTGCTGAATGAACACATTAAATGTCTGTTTACTTGTCTCCCTTGCTTGACTCTGAGTTCCATAAAGATAAGAATTTTCTATTTGGTCATATTTGTATCTCCAGCACCTAGCAGAGGGTCTGGCATATACTAAGAGGCCAGTAAATGTTAGCTGAAGAATGTTGTTGAAGAACAGTGTGGAACTGAAGTTCAGAGATTTCCTAAGGGTTCCAAGGCAAGGTTCAAAGGGGGTGAGCCTGAATTGTAACTCTGTGGAACTAAGTCTTTCAGTTGGCTCTCGGGCCTAAGACAGATTGTATTTATGTAATCCTGACTAGTCCCTGCACTTTAAATGTAAAGACTATGTTACAAGAGAAAGGAGGTGTGGCTGCCATTCTGCTCTTTCAGTCCAGTCCAGCCTTTACCATGACTGGAAATTGGGAAGATAGTTCATAAGCTGAGATCCTCAGATAAGAACTTTCTACTGTAGAGTTTAGAATACCTCCAAAACTAAACTTGCAGTCATTGAATAGAGATGTATCAGCTACCTCCCATGTGCTAGGCACTGGTCTATTCTTGGAAGACAAAGGCAAATAAACATGATTCTTTTATTTAAAGAGCTTTCAATATACTACAGAGAGGGAGGAAATAAACAGGCTTTTTCCACACAAATAACAAGTAAAGGGGAGGCATACCAGGCAGAGAGAACACCAGAAGCAAAGGCACAGGGTATAAGAGTACCTGCTGTGTTTGCTGCATAGTGGGTGAGTCATTCAGTGCATCTAGAAGATTGTAGGATGGATGGTAAAGACCTGCAAAAGATGGGCCTGAAAAGCAGCCTGTATCCAATTTGTGGAGGAACGTGAATGCCATGCTATGACATAATGCTTCCTTGTGATCCAGAGAATTGGTATCATTTCATACGGTTTTCAAGGGAAGAAAGTTACGAAATGAAAGTGGAACACTTGCAAGGGCTCTTGAGAGGGCTACAAGCAAGACAAAAGAAAACTAGATTTCTGTCAAGGCAAGCAAGTGGGTTCAGTGTTCTAGGAAAGGGTGGAATATTTTCTTGACAAGAGAATAGTAATTCTAGAGAACAAAGGAAGTAGGGAAATGGGGATTGATGAGGAAAGGACAGGCCAGGGAAGAGGACAGGCAGAGTTGGGCAGGTGTGAAAGAATGGTCTTAAAATTGGCACAGTGAAGGTAAAATTCTGGGCTGAGAAAGGCAAGGATTTGGTAGGCAGACAGTAAAACAAAAAACTCAGGGTTCCTTTTGGAAATTTGCTAAAGTTATAGGGATTCTCTGATGATTCCTTCCTTCCAAGTGTTAAGAAGAGAGCTAGAGGGATTAGCATTAAGATTTGCTAGCAGAGGAAACTGAGCTTTTTGTGCATTTCCCCTAAGATCCCCTAATCCCACAGTCACAATGCAGAATCTTCCAAATACTCATTTGCACTAATCCTCTCAATGGTTCACTTGGTCCTGGAAAAGAGTCTCGTTTTTGTTCAAAGTTTACTAAGATGCTGTGGCCTATTTTAAAGCAACCTTTTCCTCTTACTTTATTGACCCAATTAAAAGATCCACTTTAGCGGGCTTCCCTGGTGGCACAGTGGTTGGGAGTCCGCCAGCCGATGCGGGGGATGTGGGTTTGTGCCGCGGAGCGGCTGGGCCCGTGAGCCAAGGCCGCTGGGCCTGCGCGTCCGGAGCCTGTGCTCCGCAACGGGAGAGGCCACATAGCGTACCGCCAAAAAAAAAAAAAAAAAAAAAAGATCCACTTTATATGACTGGAATTAAGCCAACTTAACCGGTTACTTGCATTGTATTGCTGGTCCAGTGCTCAAGGAGTACATGATCTACTGGATAGAATTAAAAGGAATTAAGAAATGAACTTTGGGAGTTCCCTGGCAGTCCAGTGGTTAAGATTCCATGCTTCCACTGCAGGGGGCATGGGTGCGATCCCTGGTTGGGGAACTATGATTCCCACATGCCACACGGCACAGCCAAAAAATTAAAAAAGAAAAAAAAAGAAAGAAATGAAAGAACTTTGGGGAAATTTGGAAAAGTTTTTTATCTATCAACTCTAACATCATTGCTTCTTTTTTCTCTGCTACCATGAGGACCTTCACTAGGGAAGAAGAATCTGTAATTAAATAAGAACGTTTTTTAAAAATATTTATTTATTTATTTGGCTGCGCCGGGTCTTAGTTGTGGCATGCAAAATCCTCTTTGCGGCATGCATGATCTTTAGTTGAGGCACGTGGGATCTAGTTCCCTGACCAGGGATCAAACCCAGGCCCCCTGCATTGGGGATGCAGAGTCTTAGCCACTAGACCACCAGGGAAATCCCTCAACAAGAACTTTGAACAGTTTTAATTAAACATAAGTAATGGTAGCAAATTTTATTATAGTAACCATAGAATCAAAGAACTTCTTTGTTAGAAGGAACCTTAAAAGTCATCTGATTTCTCCCTATTCTGAGGCTTGAATCTACTTCCTATTGGCCTGGCAAAAGTTTATTTTTAATGTTAAGCTGATATTGTGCAAACCCTCAAAGTTTCACTCCTTGTTTCTAGTTCAACCCTTTGAAGTGATAGTAAGCAAATATAAAAAACCTTCTGCCATGGGGCATCTATTCAGGTATCCAAAGGGAACTTCCATATCTCCCCTAAATCTTATCCTCTCCAGGCCAAACCTCTCCAGCTCCTTTAGCTGTACTTCAAATGGCACATTTTCAAACCCCTTAACCACTCTTGTCTCTCTCCTTTTAATGTACTCCAGACTCACTTTTAAAATATCTTTGGGTGTGGTCTGACCAGTTCAAGGAAGAACAGTTGTAAATTCCAGGACATTATGTTTTTTTAATAATGCCAGATATAGTTAAGTCTTTTGGAAGCCACATCATTCTTTTGATTCATATTGAGCCTACTATCCCAAACCCCAAAGTTTTTTCTCATGTTTTCCTAGCCAAAACTTTCTGAAAGAGGGAATATAAAGGGGGGAAAGTAAGACTTTGAGTGGCTGAATCTTCTTCATTCTGGACTAGTCTTTAACCAGCTCTTAATTTTTGTCTGAAATGAAATCACAGCACTTCTATATGTGACTTTCTCTAACTATAATGAAAGAAGATTAAATTCTTTTGCTTCACAAATATGTATCAGTTGTCTAAAATCTAGATGAGTGGATTTTAATCTGGAGTGCATGTGTGAATCACCTGGGGAATATTTTCTCAACAATTTTATGTAAGCCCCACTTGAGACTTATTAAATAAACACCACCAGGCAAAGTATGCCTATTTTTGGAAAACTTCCTAGTAGATTCTGCTATATGTCCATGGTTATAAGTTACTACCTTATATTCCCTCAAAAATTAATTTTTGAGCACTAATTTTGTACCAGGCACTGTTACAATCATACATGCTGTCTCAGCTATTTATAAGCAAGAACATAAACATACTTAAACAAACCACTAAGTAATTCGGTAGTCATCTTGCATGGTCACTTACCTTTAAATACTTGAGTGACCCAGCGTCCTTGGAGCTCTGAAATGGGCATAATGGCACCCAAGGGCTGGATCAAGCCTATGATTGCAAGAGTTGGCTTTTCTAGGTTAGGCGGGAAGACCTTTTTATACAGGGATATCTTGTTTTTGACTACTTTGACAGAATCTTCAAGAAAAGGAAAGGCAAAGCTATAGCCTGTGGCAAAGATAACAGCATCAATGTCATCCTCCCTGGAGCCATCCTCAAATATGGCCGCTGTCTCTGTGAATTCCTTCACGTTTGATTTCACCTTCACCAAGCCAGAAATTATACAGTTTGGCAGAAAGTCATTTACCGTTGGATGCTGACTCAGAACTCTGTGAATGATGATAAAGAAGGAGAGATCATGAGAGAGAGAGATCATTACCATGTAAGTAAAATTCTATTTTGATTGAGGTGGTTAATCAATATGCCAATAGTCTCCCTTTATTCATGAAATTTGGGAAAGGTCTAATGTATACCAGCTTGATAAAGGTAAGGATCTCAGAGTAAAAGTTGGACCCTGGATGGCATTGAAAGAGAAGCTGTTGGAGAAGTGAGGGAAGGATTGTTTTATTTGATGAGTACGTGCCTGGTTTCTCAAGGACTAATAATGCTCTCAGTGATATAAGGCCACAGTCTAGTAGCTTCTACCCATATGTCAAGAAATCTGCAGAACTGGACTTTCAGCATTCTGTTGAGTCCCTTTTCCTCTTCAAAGGCCCAAGAGCCAGGCTTGGACCATCATTTTCCAAAAGATATAATAAATTGCATGTGTATAGTGACTTACAGTTATAAACTGTTTTTACATACATTAACATATTTGAGTCTCACGCAAACCCACTGAAGGAGGCAGGACAGTTGTCATTATCCAGGTCTTATAGACGAGGAAACTGAGGCCTGAAGAAGTTAAGTGGCTTGCCCAAGGTCACACAGCCTAGGATTTTAGGATTTATATCAAATGTTTTTTTATGAACTCCCTTGAGATACTCTAGGCATGGTAAGTAGTGTTTCCTTGAAATAACATAGGATAAGGTGCAGAATCTTGGACCTTTCTAAAAGCAGTGTGAATCCTGGACCCTGTGTTAACAGCTCTGAGAATCCTCAGCCCATCATGTTCAGACATAGCTGGCCTCTTCTTAGGAACAAGATATGTTTAAACAGTATTACTGGTTTGCTGCATTTAGTAATTCTTTGACACAAACCTTTAGGTACAGATTCTGTTCTCATTCCAACCTCATCATTTCATCTTTCTCTCCAAACTTACTCCTGTTCACTAACAGTACCACCATCCACATTTTGTGGCCCAAGCCACAAAACTGTGAGTCTTACATCTGGTCACCAAGGCCACGCTTTCTCCTCTTAACACCCCCAGAATAGTTTTACTTGTGCTGTTTCACGTGGGCCATTACAGCTGTCTCTAGTGCCTCCTGCTCCATCCCCTTTCAGTCTATCTTCTAAATCATTTTTGGAGTGATTGTTCCAAAATGTGTTTATTATTGTGTCACTCACCTGCTTAAAATCTTTCAGTGGCTGTGGGCTGTCTTCATTCTAAACTTTTTATTTAGCAGAGCATACAAATATTTTCATATATCTGCCCAGTGAACCAGGAGATGTACTCAGTCACTCTTCCATCTTTGCCTGTAGTCCAGCCAAACCGAACTATGTTCAGGTCTCAGAGCATAATGTATTTTTTGCTATTCCAAGACCTTGTATTTATAATTAGAATGCTACTTCCTTACCCTGTTTGTTTGACTATATCTTATTATTCTATAAAGCCTCAATTTATTTTGTGATCACCAAAGTTATGGATGCTACAGTTTCCATAATTGGGTGAAATAAATGGCTGAAAGTTTGGGGAACACAGTCTCAAAGTATCACCCCACTGGTTAGTTTCAAAGGAAAAAAAATCTTTACAAAAGAGAAACCTGGTAGACCACCTAATCCAAGTTGTCAAATTTTACATCATTAATATGCAATAAACTGCTATCATATGGCTCCTGATGTGATCCTCCAAGAAGGCACAACATAACCTATGGATATTCACACCAAAATTGTTTAACCTAAATATAATAAAGGAAGAACAGCTATGAAAGTCCAAATTTAGAGACTTTCTGCAAAACAAATGGCTTGAATTCTTAAAAAAAAAAAAACCCATGTCAAGAAAATGGAGATTTATTTCAGATTAAGAGAGATTAAAGAGGTATGACAACTAAATACAATGGTGTAATACCTGACAGGACCCTGGATTTAAAACTATAAAAGCTACAGGAAATTCCCTGGCGTTCCAGTGTTAGGACTGCAAACTTTAAGCAATGCAGTGTGGCCAAACAAATAAATAAATAAGCTACAAATATTATTGAAACAATTTGGAAAATTTGAATATGCATTATATTAGATAACGGTATTTTATCAATGTTAAATTTACTAAGTGTGATAATTATGTTTATGTAGAAGAATGCCCTTTTTCTTAGGCAATATATGCTAAAGAATGTAGGGCAAAGTGTTGTATTGACTGCAGCTTACTCTCAAATGTTTCAGAAAAAATTTATGACTATATGTATGTATATATGGAAGCTATATATGTGTGTATCTATCTATCTCCAGAGAGAGGGAGAGGGAAAAAGCAAATATAGTAAACCGTTAATAATAGATGAATCTAAGTGAAGGGTATATGGGTGCTCATTGTACTTACTATTTTATAGCAATTAAATCTAAACATTAAAAAAATTAAAAGCTGGAGGGGAAAACAGCATTTAAAATCAGCTTCTAGAAACGCTCACAGTCTACCTTCTAGGCTGTGTGAGAACTCCTATCTTTCATACTCTCATAGCACTCCATGCATTTCTTTATCATATTCTATTGTCTATCTTCTTGTTAGAGTATTAAAGGAAATATCCATTTCTCAAGTCTGTCATTTATTACTTGTGTGATCTTGGGCAAATTAGGTTCTCTAAGTGTCAGTTTTTATATCTGCAAAATGGAGATCAAAATAGTACCAACCTATAGAGCTGTTGTGAGGATTAAATGAGATAATGCGTGTAACTCATTTAAAACCGTGCTTGTCTTATATTAAGTCCTCAAAAAGGTACACTGTTATTAGTATTACTATTACTATTAGGTCTTTAGTCTCAGTATTCTCATGCCAGTATAATGCTTGGCTCATAACAGATGCTCAGTTGTTTGTTGGATGAATGAATGAATGAATGATGCATTGCCCGCTACTACCATTTTGTTGTTGCTATTGGGCATCATGTAAAAAGAACTGGTACCTCGGGGAATGATAAAATGGTTAATGCCAAGGAGAATTATAGCCTGAAAATTACAGACCAGTAGATCTTGGACTTCTGTGGGGGAAAGGTAGAAATCTAATCTCAGATTCTGTGGACTTGCTTAATGTAAACATAGAGGTAACCGTACTATTAGCCTATGGGAACAGTCCTTATTCTTTGCGTTGACTGTTACTGCCCACCTCCCAGCCTGGGAACATACCTGTGTTTAGGCTTCAGGCCAAACATTTCATGATCAAACCTTTGGTTCATCTTTTTTTCCAAAAATATATTTGCTAATGATTGACCACAAATCTTCCTCATAAAATATTGAAATCGAGAAGAGAATAACACATCAGCAGGATATCCATGGTCTCCGACACGATTGAAGATCCAAGCCCCTCTTCTGGTGCTGAGGAAAACCTGAGGCACGGGGAAAGAATGTTTGTTTTTGCCGTTCTCTGACTCATTTCTCTGAAGGAATGGGAACCCAGTTTCTTCAAGATGAACTCCAAACTCATTAGTCTGGCTTTTTATTCCCTGGCAATATATATATTTTTAAATTTCCTGCCATTTTCTTCTCAAACACTAAGCTTACAATTAAATTGGTGTAGTCACTGACCAAGACTATGTCTTGCTCCCAACCACCAGTGCATTTCTGTTTAATGTCATTATGCCTCCCTGAAAAGCCCCCTCTCCCCTTCATTCTCCAAAGCCTATTCATTTTTCAGATCCAGATCAAGTCTGCCTCCTCCATGAAGATACCACTGACTGTTCTGGCTGATAACTTTCTCTCCATCTTCTGAACTTCTCTAGCACTTGTCACCTGTCCAACTCATTTAAAATCATGGAACAGTAAAGCTGAAAGCAACTGGACATCATTTGATCTGAAATCTTCTGTCTTTTTTTTGCCTTTGACATTGTTTGCAGTATTAGAAAAATCGTATCATTTATATTGATATTTAATATTATATATTCTTATCTTTTATCTTTCCAAATGTGTTTTCTCCAAGGTGGGAGGTAGAGCATATACATCCTTTAGTCCCCAGCCTATCATCAGCATCACTTCCTTTTATTGAGAATTGTAACCTGTCAGTCACTGTACTAGGTCCTTTATCTATATTTTTATTTGATCAATACAACAACCTCTTGAAGTAGGTATTGTTATGTCCATTTTATGGATGAGAAGCATGGAGAGGATGAATAACTTGCCTGAGATCGTATAGCTACTAAATGATAGAGCTGAATTTCCAACCTAAGTCTAACTGACTCTGAAGTCTGTGCTTAAGTAATGTTTCATCATTTATTTAAGGGAAAAACTGAAGATTGCAAGTAGCACAACAGGGAACTGGTCTGTCTTTCTGTGTTATCTGCTGGCTAAAGTCCACGTAGTAAAAGTTTGGTATTCAACTACCTGGCAAAAGCATCACTTTCTCTATATTATAAAACTCACTGGAGATATTTTCCAGGGTTGTAAGCTATATAAGTACATTGTTTTATGGTCTCTTGTCTAAGCCCTCATGTTAAAAGGTGACCTGTCTACAGAGGGATAATCATGTACTTCATACATATATTCTCACCCGTGGTGACCTTAACTGCTATCATAAATAAGCACTTTTACATGTCACCGTTGAAAGAGCCTGTGTGTAGTCTTAGAAATCAAATGGTTTTGTGTGCAGTGTGTATAACTTTTTAAATATAGGTTATGAGTAATGTAAATGTTCAGAGCTTCATTTAAAAAGTTCTCTATGTATAAAATAGTGGCAATAATACATAGGTCACAATGCTTTCTCAGACACAACCACCTTACCTCCACCCGCTCTTCCTGCCTTGTTCTTTGGCAATTTACAATTCCTCAGTTCTTGTAAGGCCCAGCTCTTCTATAACTGACCATTTAACAAGCCAATGGTATTAAAGAAAGCTCATGCCTTCGGTCCCCACCACACACCTGGTACATTCTTTTATCATAGCACCCACACACATTTTTACCCTTTATTGTTTATATACCTATTTCCTAATAAATGCTTGTTGAATTAATTCATGGAGTAATATATAAAATTAGTTTTGTGGTGATAGATGGGGATAGACCTGAGAAGAAGTGTTATTGAATGGAGTTTGTGGGTAAAGTTCATTTCACAAAGTTGTGGCATTAAACTTCTATTTGGAGTGGGATAGGGAGGGTGGGAGGGAGGGAGACACAAGAGGGAGGAGTTATGGGGATATATGTATATGTATAGCTGATTCACTTTGTTATACAGCAGAAACTAACACACCACTGTAAAGCAATTATACTCCAATAAAGAGGTTAAAAAATAAATAAAAATAAATGCCAACCCTAAAAAAAAATAATTTTAAAACAATTTGTGGAGAAGCACAGCTTAATTAAAGTTACTGAAGAACAACCAGGCATTTACTTATTGCCAACAAAGTTACGATTCAATAAAGACGTGAATAACAAAATATATCAATGATGTCTTTTTCTAGGAATTTATAATTAAGATACTTTTCTCACAGTTCAAAAGCTATGATACAAAAAACAGAACAAACAAACCAAAAAACCTCAAGGACATAGAAATTGCTTTAGTGTGAATGTTATTCTGTGTTACCTAATGGTATGCAAAGGCTGGGGAGAGCTGCTTGCATGTGCTACAATGTGGATGCTTTTCATACTGATACCCATGTTGTCTCTAGAAGGATTAGACTTCTTTTTTCCATTTGGGAAGTGATGAAGAGTGAAGAGGAAAATTCCTCCAACATCCTATTAGTGAAAAGCTTTCAATGACTGAGTACACTCTCCTTCAGATAAGAGCATTATCACTTCTACTGGCCAACAGGTGATCCACACTCTGAATGCTGCATTCTAACAAGCTCTCCCAGCAATCACCTGGTCTTCTTCAGAGCCAGAAGCACACTCTGAAGAGACAGCTGAGTGAGATTATGAGCACAGTTTGTGGTCATGACCAAATTCCTTAGTGTGAGGCCAAGTGAATCATGGGAATCTAACTTTTAACCTTGGCTCCATCACATCATCAGTCAAAATGTTGCCAACTGAGGCAGTGAAACCAAGCCCTGCATTTGCCATTGGCACTGATGGGCTGTGTGCAGGTATCCGTACACTCTGCTGGGTCCACCTGCAGCTTCCTTGGTGAAGCAAAGTAAATAATTTACTAATTCAAACCTGCTTGGCTGTGTGGCTAATTTCCACAGCCAGATCGCTTCCAGAATTCCCAATGCCAATTATAATGACTCTCTTTCCAGTGAAACTCTCTGAATTCTTATAATCTCGACTATGGAAGTACTGTCCTTTGAACTTCTCAATTCCTACAAGAGAAGGGAAAATAATTATTGGGTGATGGTTTATCTGATATAATTTGTTAAATCATTCACTTTTTTGCAGTGTGTAGAGTTTATGCATATATTCTCCATATGTTCTGCTTTTACTCAGGTGCACTGTTGCCTTTCTGAATATTTTGCCTGTTTCCTTTTCCCATAGCCTAAGAGTGGAACCTTGTGATTTCCTTATCATAAGTAGTCTGCTTAACTCAGGATCTGTTAGTATTTTGGACCTGTGGACTCACAAATCCAAACTGCTTCAGAAAACCTCCATTCTCTTTTGTCTTTTCATCCTGTTTATTTTTCTTTTATTGAAGTATAGTTGACATAATATTATATCAGTTTCTGATGTACAACATAGTAACTTGATATTTATATAGATTATGCAACTTACAAAGTTATTACAATATTACAGTCTTTTGACTATATTCCTTGTGCTGTATATTACAGCACTGAGACTGATTTATTTTATAACTGGTAGCTTGTATCTCTTAATCCTCTTCACCTATTTTGCCCATCCCCCACCCCCTCTTTTCATCATCTGTAAATACCTACTTCCATTCCAATTGGAGTACATATATTCTTATATACTCTAAAGTATACATAGAGTGCTTTTTTCCCCAAAGAATGAAAATCCAGGTCAAAGACTGTTAATTAAGCTCTTTCTTTAAGCTTTATTTTCTTCCTTAGAAACTCAATATTTCTGTTTCCTCAATTGCTAAAAAAGCCCTCATTCAGGTTGAAGAAGACATGGTAAATATATACAATGGAATATTACTCAGCGATAAAAAAGAACAAAATACTGTCATTTGCAGCAACATAGATGGACCTAGAGATTGTCATACTGAGTGAAGTAAGTCAGAGGAAGACAAATATCATATGATATCGCTTATATGTGGAATCTAAAAAAAATGGTACAAATGAACTTATTTAAAAAACAGAAATAGACTCACAGATGTAGAAAACAAACTTATGGTTACCAGGGGGGAAAGGTGTGGGGGAGGGATTAACTGGTAGACTGGGATTGACATATACACACTACTATATATAAAATAGGTAACTGATAAATACCTACTGTATAGCACAGGGAACTCATCTCAGTACTCTGTAATGACCTATATGAGAAGAGAATCTAAAAACGAGTGGATATATTTATATGAATAACTGACTCACTTTGCTGTACAGCAGAAACTAACACAACATTATAAATCAACTATACTCCAACAAAAATTAAGAAGAAAAATTCTGTCATTCAATCTAATGCAGATCAACTTTTATCCTTAAAAAACTAAAATTATTGTAAAACTAAATATAGAGCCTTCTAATTTTCCTCTAGTCCCCCAAATTACTGGTATCTCTACCTCCTAAATAGCGTTAATACAAGTTACCCCATCACCTTTCAGAAGAATATGCAGAATTAGGATAAGCTTTATTTCATCCCAAGATAGGAAACACTCAGACCACATTCTTCCCATTCTTTAGGGATCAGGTCACAGGCATAGTTCAAGTGTCTTCCTTCCTTGTAGGCTACTTACCAGGGAAGCTTTCCAAGGGTAAGTGAGCATTGGTGTGATGGCCAGTGCAAACCATAACTCCATCGAAGACATTCACCTCCTTTTTCCCTTCAGATACCGTGACCACCTCCCATTGGCCTGAAGTGGAGAAATCAGGCTGCTTCTTCACACTGCACACGGTGGTCTGAAAAGAAAAGGGGTAGCCACAGGGCACTATAACCACAGCCTATATAGTGGACATCTTCCCTGACAGGACTCTCCTTGCAGAGGGTAAACAAACGGCTGATACCACATAACAGGCTCATGCAGGGGTATTTGATTTTCATACTCCACAAATCAGAACTTTTTTGTTTGGGGCTGTGGTCAGAGTGAGAAAACTTCCATGAGGCAAGCTAAATAAAACAGAGTTGGCAGACTAATGTTGCACTCTCCTCTGCTTCTAGAGAAGTGCAAATTACTAGTTCTCTGGACCATACCCTAGGGCAATGTGATACTTGAATAAAGTTTGGGCTTCTCTTGTGCTTCTGAGACACTCCATGCACTAAATGCCTATTCCTCCCCATACCCCCAGATATCCTGAGACCCTCTGATGCCTTCTTACCGCAAGTCCTGTTCTCACTGTCTGGCCTTAAACTTGTGACTGAGCTAGAGGGCTCCCTTTCCTAACAGAGTAGAAAAACATCTCAGTGACTCATATTTTATGTAAATGAACCTCTCTGACTCCCATAAATGCCCATTTTACAAGTAACTATAAAGAAAGAAGGTGTGAGATGGGATAGTCAGTGGCACAATTTTTAGCTTTAAAAAATAATAATAAATATAGGTTACTCTACCCAGGTTAAGGAAACATTAGGAATGTGTTCTATGTGCTTCTAGGGTTTATGCCATAATGTCTTGGTTGACTAATAGAGATACCCCTCTTGTATACCTGAGACATCATATACTACTTATAGTTCCTCTCTATCATGTTCTTACTTTTACACAGGCTGGTGCTTCTGCCTGAATAATCCTTTTACTCTTTCTTCATTTGGAGAAACTCACCCTTCAACATTTAGCTTGGTATTATCTCCTCTAAGAAAACTTCCCTGGTGTCTGATGCCTCATGCCCTGATGGGCTGTGTCCCTCCTCTGAGCTGCAATGTATAGATTTCAGTGGCATTTATCACTCTAACTCTTTATTTTTATAATTATGTTTACAATGAAATTTCTCTTCATTTTTCTATCTCCTTAACTAGACTGTGAAATCACTGTTTTGTTTTTTTTTTTTCTGTCTTCACTGCTTAGTATGGTAACAAACCTGTTTGTTTAAAGTGTTTAAACACAATAAGTGTTTAAAGAAGTGAAGAGAAGGACCACTAGGCTGTAAATGACTGACTTTGGAAGTCGTCACTGGATATTGCCATTTTAATTTTGTCATTAAACAGAAAAAGGCATGATTTAGTAGAATGATCAGAAGGTAGAAGATTTGGGCTTTTTGCCAGCTGTCAGAAGTATTGATTCTTTTATGGTCATGGTTTAGAATGATAGGAATATCACAGAAGACTTTACAGCATGAAGGAACCAGTGAAGTGATCTAGTACAGGCATCTTGTTTTACAAATAAACTTAAGACACATCGGCATTGAGGAACTTACTTGTCTGAAGTCACAAGTTGATTAGTGGTAGAGCAAAGACTAGAATTCAAGTTTTTGCTTCCCAATTCAGTGTTCCTCCCTCTACACCAGAGTTAACTTATTTGTTCCCTCATAACTTTTCAATACCTACTTCACTGGGTTGTTGTGATCACATAAATAATGCACTGGAAAGTACTTCAGAAAGTATAAAAGGGCTAAGCAGCAAGTTGTGGAAACAGAAGGTTTTGAAGTTCCCATGCCTGTCAGTTCCCTTCATTGTTTTATTGTAATCAAATGATATAGAATGAAGGCAATGAAATGAAGGTGGCTTCCTGGATCTGCAGTCAAAATACATAGAAGAGGGACCTTTCCATGAATATTTTCAGACATAGAGAAGACATAGAGTAGAATCTGTCTGGATAGGATAGATACATGAGCATATCAAACCAATCTATACATAAGCACTGGTAAATGAGAACAGTTATTCATTTACTTGAAACTCCGAACACAGAGATACCCACGAAATTCCCTACCTTAAACCGAATGTACTTTAGAAGGTCAAATTCTTTGGCATACATCCTGAAATACTCCAGGACCTGGGCGTTGTGCATGAAGTTAGGATAGTGATCTGGGACGGGGTAGTCACTGAAGCACATCATCTCCTTAGAAGTGTTGATGACCACTGACTTGTAAATACTGGCCCTCCCTTCTTCAGGTTCTTCCTGCAGTAAGTAAAAAGCATTCATGGCAACTTGAGAATTAAGGTCATGGTTTATAAACAGCCAAGAAACATTTGAAAATGTTTTCTGAAAGAAATACCAATTAAAAAAAGTCCCCTCCCCACAACCCTTCACATCTCCCAGTATTTGTGCCCTCGTGCAGTCTCTTCCCCTTGAATCTAAGTTGTCTTCATGGCTTGCTTTTGACCAACAGCATGCAGTTGGAATGATACTGAATGGCTTCCAAGACTAAGTGATAGGTAGTCTTGCAGCTTCTGTCTGGGTCTCTTAGAAAGCTTGCTCTGGTGGAAATCAGCAGCCACGTAAGATGTCCAGCTACCTTGAGACCACCATCCTGTGAAGAAGCCTGAGCTAGCCACATGAAGAGCATGTTTGGGATAGAGAGATGTGCAGCCAGCCCCCAGAAGTTCTAGGTATCCCAGCTGACGTTCTAAATATGTGAGCAGAGGGGTCATAGCACACGTCCAGTCCCAGCTGTCACCTGATTGCCATGACATAAGACTCCAAGTGAGACTGACCATCTGAGTAATAGTCTTTTAAATAGTATATATATTTCAAAGCCTAGGGAAGTTTCAAAAGTTTCATACGCTTGCCACATTGTTCTCCAGGAAACACTGTACTAACTTACATCCTGTCCACTATGTGTTCTCATTTTACCTCGTTTTTACTAAATTAAAAGACAATTACTCAGTGTTAGCAAAAATGAGGTGAAATGAGATCTTAGTACAATGTTTTCTGGACAGCAATGTGACAAGAATATGAAATCCTTGCAACTTAGCCTTTTAAAGAAAGATTCAGCAGTGTAGACAAAGATTTATGTTAAAGGATGTTAATGATAGCATTATTTATAACATAAAAATGAAGTAAGCTAAATGCCTGCAATATTGTGATTTATAGGAAATATATATTTGGTCATCCAGATGGTCAAAATATATTTCTCGTATATATTTGGTCTTTCTCCACAGTTCCTAGCTCAGAGCTCCCAGAACTCTCCTAATTTCCGAAGTGTTGAGAGTGATGAAAAGTACCCTTTGTTATGTTAATATGCTGACTTTTAGAAAGCAGCTAAGGATGGGGGCTGGTTACCAATGGAGCAAACCCTGTAATTAGAGGGTTGTAACTTTCAGTTGCCTAGCCCCTGATCTCTGGGGAGGGGACAGGGGCTGGAAGTTGAATCAATAACCAATGCCCAGTGATATCATCAATCATGCCTATGTCATGAAGCCTCTATAATAACCTAAAAGAGTGGGGTTCAGGGAGCTTCCAGGTTGGTGAACCAAAGAGATTAGGGGAGAGCGGTGTGCCTGGAGAGCGCATGGAAGCTCAGTGTCCTTTTCCCTATGTATCTCTTTCATTTGCCTGTTCCTAAATTATATTCTTTTACAACAAACCGGTAACCTAGTGAGTAAATGGGTTTCCTGTGTTCTGTGAGCAAATTAATCAAACCCAAGGGGTGGGGGTGGGGGTGGTCATGGGAATTTCTGATTTATAGTCAGTTGGTCAGAAGTATAGGTAAAAAACAACCTGGACATGAGACTGGCATCTGAAGTCCAAATCCAAGGAGGGGGTCATTGGAACCTCCAATCTGTAGCTGGTTGGTCAGAAGCCCAGGTAATAACCAGGACTTATGACTGGTGTCTAAAGTGGGGTTGAGGGACTGAGCCCTCGATCTGTGGAATCTGACGCTGTCTCTGGTTAGATAGGCATCAGAATTGAGTTGAATCCTTGGACATCCTGTTAGTGTTTGAGAATTGTTTGCTGGTGTCTGGGGACCACCCACCACCCACGCACACACACACACACACATTGGAATTGGTCTCAGAACCATTTAATGCCCAACAAAATTCACTGTAATTTTGAGAACCACTGCTCCAGATCCTTGCTACCTAAAGTAGGATCTGTGGACTAGCAGCAGGGGCATCACTTGGAAGATTGATAGAAATGCAGAATCTTAGGCCCCATCCCAGACCTACTGAATCGGAATCTGCCTTTTAACAAGATCCTCAAGTGTTTCAGATGCATCTGAAAGCAGAGAAGCATTGCTCTAGCTGATATCAAACCCCAGTTCACTGTTCTTTCCCCATCAAGGTTAACTTCTTTGCTTCCTCAAAAACTTCTACTAACTACCTCATGGGGTTGTTGTAGTGATCACATAACATAAAGCAGTATCTACCCAGATTGTTATATTAGTCTGTCACTGAGATATCACAAACCATGACTTTTCAACTCTATTATATTTTTTAAAAATTGTTTTGATTATGGAAAATTACCTTAACCAATTTCCCCCTCTTCTCTTTTTATTCCAGAAAAAGATATATGGATGTTACTGAACATTGAATGGCCACAAAGGAGAGTGTTCACTGGCTTTGCCCACATTAGAGATGATTTTCCTCCCATTTTTAGAGAAGAATTTTTCAGTTTCAGAATCCTGAATTGATCATTCCCATTTCTCTGCCCCATACTTCAAGATCTCATTCCCTTTGGCTGCTAATGGTGTTTTTACAAGTCTCTTCCAATCTATCCTACCTATTTCAACCAAAGTGTTCTTTCTAGGGTATGGTTGTATCTCTGCCCTAATTAAAATTTTGGATGCTGCCCCATTTTCTCTAGTGTGTATTTTTCAGCTTAGGATTCAAAGACCTCCATAATGTCTTATAGTCTATTCCTTATCTCCCCAACTAGATTGTAGGCCCCTTTACTTGTATTCATGCTCTTTCCCACAGCATATAAAATTATAAATAGCACTTAGTAGATATTTAATAGATGTATGTTGAATTATATTGAGAAAGGTGCATATAGAAAAAGGAAGTAAATTTACATAATGCATAACAAACAAATGAAATACATCAAAGTTCATTTAAAAACAGTTGAATAAGATATTTTAATCTTATTCACAAAAATTTGTTGTAAGGAAAATTGCAAAATAATATAAAACCAAATGCATAGAGATATTAATTTTATAGTATTTAAAATATCTGTTAATTAGAAACCACTTAAAATGCCCCCTCCCCCAATAGGAAAAGGGTTTAGAAAATTATGTTATCTCAATATGATGAAGAATTTACCTTCCACACCACTCCTTAAGTATCCTGCTAAATTCAAAGCAGATCCTGTCACCCTACTGCTTAATGGCTTCAACTGATTCCATTTGGAAAAGCAAATTTCTTATTTTGAAACTCAGCATATTTCACAATCTATCCCAATCTACCTTTGTATCTTCACTTAGTGCTCTCCTCAGTTAATTTCAAGCTTCTGAGTCATTAAATTGTTGTTGAAACATTCCAGACTCTTTCACAACTTTAAACTTTTGTAACAGTATAGTACTGCTTCTTCATTTGGAAAATTCCTATCTATCATTCAAGAGTCACATCAAATGTCACTTCTTTGGAGAAATATTTCTTGTCCTCTCCACTGAGTTTAATGCCCCATTCAACCTCCAAGCTGCTAAAGCTCTCCGCTCATATTGCCATCAAGGCAACTTAGAACACACGATATTCTGCATTTGTTTCTATGACTATGAGGTACCCAAAAGTAGGATTTGTGTCTTATTTTTTGTAGCTCTATCATCAAAACAGTACCTCATATATAGTGGATGCTTAATAAATGCTTTGAAATGAATTAATGAGTGAATTATAGAGATTGAATTTGGAGATACTTAAAACTATGATTTTGAAATCTGTGTAGAAACATTGAAAATGGCCTATGATATAACTTTAAGTGGAAAAAGTAATATGACAAAATGCAAGTCACATTCTAATCACCGAGTATACAATATTATGTATGCCTAGGGCAACTGTATACCTATGTCTACCCATATTTATATAATTACACATTGTATAATGTCACCCCTGTTATACGAGTATATTTTATTTATTTTAAATCAATAAAACTTGAAAGTAGGAAAAACAAATTGATTTATTAAGGAGGTATGATTTTTTCTTTTATTTTTGTAGAAGTGTTGTTTATACTACACCTTCATGTTAAAAACCTTCACCAAACTAGGAATAGAGGGAAATATCTTCAATTTGATAAAGAACATCTACAAAATACCTGCAGCTAACAGCGTACTTCATAGCGAGAAAATGGACAATTTCCCCATAAAATTGAGAACAAGTTAAGGACAGCCTCTCTTACCACTTCTATTCAACACTGTACTAGAAATGCTAACTAATGTAATAAGATAAGAAATGGAAATAAAAGTATACAGCCTTGGAAGGAATAAATAAAATGATTTTTATTCACAGATGATATGACTGTAGAAAATCCCAAAGAATTAAAAAAAATATTCCTGAAACTAATAAGCAATTATAGTAGTGTTGCAGGATACAAGGTTAATATACAAGAGTCACTTACTTTCCTATATACCAGAAATGAAAAATTGGACTTTGAAATACAGTACCATTTATAATAACACCCTCCAAATTAAGTGCTTAGGAAAAATCTAACAAAATATGTATGAGACTTATATGCAGATACCATAAAACACAGAAGAAGGAAATCAAAGATATAAATAAATGGAAAGATATGCTGTGCTCATAGATTGGAAGACTCAGTATTATTAAGATGTCAGTTTTCCCAACTTGATTTGTAGATTCAACGCAATCCCAATCAACATCGCAGCTAGCTATTTTGTAGATATTGACAAACTGATTCTAAAATTTACGTGGAAAGAAAAGAGGCTTAGAATAGCCAACTTTGACCTTAAGTGTGGACTGTGCATAGTGACTTTCTTGCAAAGAGTATAGTATGACAAGGGAGAAAAAAAGGAGCAACTTTACAGTGGCAAACCCTGATAAACACCATCTCAAGCCAGGTCGGCAAGGTTAATATCAATCAATTGTGATAAGTTTGATAGTATGTACCATTGATATGATGTGATAAGAATAGCACTTTATCTCTAAGGCCTTCCTCCCCAAAATTCATAACTCCAGTCTAACCATGATGAAAACATCAGGCAAATCCCAGTTGAGGGACATTCTATAAAATACCTAACCAGTAATCCTCAAAACTGTCAGGGTCATCAAAAACAAGTCTGAGAAATTGTCACAGCCAAGAGGAGCCTAAAGAGACATGACAACTACATGCATTGTGGTGTTCTGGATGGGAACACCTGGAACAGGAAAAGGCCATTAGGAAAAAATCCTAAGTAAATCTGAATAAAACATGGACTTCAATTTATAATAATGTATCAGTACTGGTTCATTAATTAGGACAAATGTATCATACTAATGTAAGATGTTAATAATATCTGGGCATGGGGTATATGGGAACTCTGTACT
Organism: Orcinus orca; assembly: GCF_937001465.1. Lineage (NCBI taxonomy): Eukaryota > Metazoa > Chordata > Mammalia > Artiodactyla > Delphinidae > Orcinus > Orcinus orca. The sequence continues at coordinate 106,268,818 of NC_064559.1, read as the reverse complement.
ATCTTCCTAATGATTCTGTAAATCTAACACAGTTCTAAAATTCAAAGTTTATTTAAACATCTTGTTTGTATATAGCACTTTTTTTTAAAAAAAATTAAATTAATGAGTGGTAGGGTCCTTTTGGAACCAAGATGTTTGAGGGGGCAAGGGTAGACACATTCCTAACTTTTAAATTCAACTTCATTCATTCTTTCAGTAGATATTTCTGAAGTCCCTCTGTAGTAAAAACACTATATTAATGCTAAAAAATACAAGTCTGTCCCTGTTTTCCAAGGGTTCAAAGTTTAGTACAAGGAGTAGACCCATGCTTTCCACAGCAGGTGTGTTGGGATGACTGAGCTAAATGAATCACAGATCTTACCCCTGTGACAATAATCATATATTTGTATTCTTTTTCAAGCAACTAAGACAACAAAGTGTTATTGTGTGTCAACAAAAACCTTCAAGCCCTTCTAAACACCTGATTGGACCCTACGTAGGGTTCATTACTGTCAACTCACTGCTTTATAAAAGAGAGTGAGGGCAGAGCAGTACTGGGTCAGTGAGTGGAAAAAGAAGCTTCTGCTTCTGCATTTTAGTTTTTCCTACCATCAGTGAATAATCTGCCCTCTAGAGATGTATCTTGATTCTATTTCCTGCCTAAGCACATGACTCGCATTGAGTAGGAAGTTCATATGAGAAAAGAGAGAACAAGGGATGTAGGGTAGTATAATTGGAACTGAAGGGATTGGAGGCAATAGTAAGGGCAGAAGAAAGGAGAAAAATGACTCCCCTTCAGTGGGAGGAGTGAGAACAGTGTGGATCTTCTGTTCCTTTGACAGACTCTCAGAATCCCGTGGGACAGAAGCTGTCTTAGGACTGTTGTTCTCAGCGTTGTCTTCACACTGGACTCATCTGGGGAACTCTAAAATACTAATGCCTGGTCCTTACTCCCAGAGACCCTGTTTTAATTGCTTCTTGTCTAATGTGTAGACAAGGTTGAGATCTGCTGGTAAGAGGTCGTGTGGTGGCCCCGGAAAGCTCAGGGCACCAGAGTTTATCCCATCCACCTCAGAAGTCCTTTCTCCATACATCCTTAGCTAAACTGCAGAATGCCTGAGGGCAGTGGCAGGAGGTTATATAACTCTGTATCTCCACACCGTCTAACACAGTCTGAGCTTCAGAAATGTTTGTTCAATGAATTGTTATTGATTTTGTTTTAAAGATGCAATGTCATCCTCATTAATCACCTGGGAAACCTGGGGTAAAAGCTGAAGGGCAAAGGTTTCCATGTTGGCTGCGCATTAGAAATAGCTAGTGGAGAGCTTTATTGGCACCCAGGCCAATAAAACCAGAATCTGGATGGGCTGATATCAGTATTTGTTAAAGTTTGTTAAAGTTCCCCAAGTGATTGTTCAGTGTTGCAGCCAAAGCTGACAGCCACTGCTCTACAGTTACCCTCTTTTAAGTATTTTTGTATCCATTCAGTTGTCTTTTGGGGGGGGGGTTTGATATATTTAAGAATTAAAAACACCCCTTCATCTAAGGGTGTTTATTAATTTTATATTTTAAATTAAAATGTACTAAATATGCCTCATTTTACATTATATTGTATCCATGTGCTATCTTTGTATCACATATACACTTTAGAACCTCACTACGTGAACTGTAGTTATCAGATCAGCAGCATCAACATCACCTGGGGCTTTACCTGAAATATAGATCTTGGCACCACCCCAGATTAATGAATCGGAATGTACACTTCAGCAAAAGCTCCAGTGATTCATGTGCACGTTAAAGTTGGAGAAGCACTGCTTTGGTATGCTTTAAGGATTTTTAAAATTCAGATTGACTAAAGAATATTAAAAATTATTTTCCAGCATTACATACTTCTTAAAACCTCAGCATTTCGTAAGGGATTTATCACTTTAAGCTATTTCGTTCATAAAGTAATATTGTAGTATGAAAATTAAAGTGATATGTCTCACATTTCTACCGACTTTTCACCATCAGTCTGGTCCAACTTTAATGAGGAGATCAAGAAGAAAGAAATTTATATTGAGTCCCTGAGACCTGTTACAAGAAAGAGAAAATGGAAGCCCTGAGTTGCCAGTGGCTTACTGGACACCCGGTAGCAATGGTGGCATTCCAAAGTGCTTGGGACGATCCTATATATGAAACCCCCAATGAATTACAGAAAATTTAGTCGGGGGTAGGATGGGGGAGAGGAAGGCTCTAAATAACAAGCAAGGGGGTCACAGAAAAGCAGATCTGAGGCAATTCTTGAGGAAACCAGCATCAGCATGTAAAACATGTTTAATCTGCAATTAATGGATGTTTATAATACCTCAGGCTCCACAACTGTGTAACTGTGGAATATGTGAGAATGAAGGTGTCTATTTCACAAGCATTCTAAGCAGCCACCCAAGATATTTTGCTTCTCTAGGATTCATTTATAAAATGTAAATATATTTGGTGCCTAATATATGCCAGGCATCCCCCGTGGCTCTAGAAATATAGTGGTGTTTGTGTGTGTGCATTTATAATATATGTAAAATATATGTATGTTGTATATAATGTAATAGACACAGATGTGGTCTGTCTTAACAGCAGTCAGAGCACTATGATGAAATATAGCTTATTTATTTTCAAGAAAGCAGTTTATAAGGTGCTGAAATTTTGCCAAGAGTATAATCAGAAAACACTCCAAATTGGGTCTTTAACAGAGAAGAAGTTTAAACCACTTTGGAAATAAAACCTGATAATCAGGTAGGATGGTGGACCCTTCACTAATTTCATGCCTGGTCAGTAGTTGCCAGACCTGGCTAGGATGCTTACCAGACACCAAATGTGTGGGCCACACTCTAGGCCTACTGAATAGTAACTGATGTTTAGCAATTATTGTGCCACTGTTATTAGTGATGACACAAGTATTCATTCACTTAATCCCCACAATAACTCTATGAAGTGGGTGCCAATATTATCTCCTTCTTAAAGATGACAACACAGAGGTACAGAGAGGGTTAATGGTTTTCCCCAAGGTCACAGTAGGATTTGAACCCAGACGTGCTCTTAACCTCTACACCATGCTGTGGCTGGATTTCAAAAGTAAAATTTTCTATTTATTACAAAATATTAATTAACAGTCTTTTCAGCCATGCCCAAGACTGATTATCACCGAGGCGTGCATGGTGTGCTGAGGAGTATCCACCCTAGATCCGAATAGGGACGATTGTCAAATAGAGTTAGTCCCCAAGATGGAGCCCAGATGCAAAACAACTGTACTGCTGTTCTACTAAGGAATGCTATGAACGAATGTAACCACTTTTAAGTAGCTGGCCAGCACCGTGTTCGTTTTGTGAAATATGAAACAAATCTGGACACCTTAATACACTTAAAACACTGGCTTAAAAAGTGAGTTGAAAAGCAAACCCAATGGATGTTGCTTTGGAGATCAGTTAAGGAGGGTGATATTCTTTGACATATAATAAGCTTAACTATCATTTAAGTAAGAAGATACCTTAACTGTTAGTAACAAGTTGCAGGACTCGGTGTGCATATTAAAGCAACTCAACTGTAAAACTGAGTCTGTGCAAGGACAAGAAAACCCAGTTGCAGGTGCCCTCTGCCCTTCTCTGAAGACGGGACTACTGCTTTGATTTCTCAAGTGAAGGAAAAGTGCAAAGCAAGGAAGGCAGCCAGATTTTATATCCTATTCAAGCACTAGAATCATTAGAGAATTGTTTAAAGTAAAGAAGGAAGGAAGCAACGAAGGAAGGAAGGTAAGAAAGAAAAGAAAAAAAAAATAGTAAGGTTAGAAGAGATTGAAAAGGGGGATTCCTGGAAGGAGCTGTAAGCAGTATTCTAGATCACTTACCGATGAACGCAGACCAAGAGCAACCACTTTACATGCCTGCCATTCTGCTACACCCCCCTACCAAGATTGTTACCCTTTTATGGATAGCGGCAAAACTCATTACAGACAGTGCCCAACATGTGATTTTTTGACTTTACAATGGTTCAAAAGCGATACACATTCCATAGAAACCACACTTCGAATTTTGAATTTTGATCTTTTCCTGGGTTAGCGATATTTTGTAACATACTCCGGTGATGCTGGGCAGTGGCAGCTTCCAGTCAGCTGGAAGGCTCAGGAGGGTAAACAACTGATAGACTTACAACCATTCTGCGCCCAAACAACCATTCTGTTTTTCATGTTCACTACAGCATTCAATAAATTACTTGAGCTATTCGACACTTTATTATAAAATAGGCTTTGTGTGAAATGATTTTTCTGACTGTAGGCTAACGTAAGTGCTTTGAGCACGTTTAAGGTAGGCTAGGCTCAGCTATGGTGTTAGGTAGATTAGGTGTATTAAACACATTTGTAACAGGATATTTTCAATTTACGATGGGCTTATCAAGATGTAACCTCATTGTAAATCAAGGAAGATCTGTAATGAAAATGATCTCTGTGCCATTTTCACAGACATCAGTAAAGGACAAAACGAGGGATACCTGCGTCCCATTTTGCTGCCAGCGTAGGGACAGAGGAACCTGCATAGAACCTGAGGTGGTGGCTGCTGAGAGGAGGTCAGCAGGTTGAAGTCTGGCAGGTTTAATCACTGTGAAGCCCATCATACTTCCTGACACGAGGTAAAATATCTTATGCAATGGTTCAATACTTGGCGAGAGCTCCAAGTATTAAGGAACAAGATTTACCTGAAACCTCCACAGCCCTCCGATGTCATCAGTCCCTTCAAAGCAGACAGGCTCCAAGCCTTCTTCCAGGCAGCACTTGATAGACGTGAGCCCACTCACTCCTCCCCCAATCACAGCAATTCTTTTCTTGGTCATGGTCTCCAGAGATCTTCACCGGGCTGGGTCAGTGTAACCTGTCCTAAAGAAAGGATGACAAAAGACAGAAAGCACACATCAGTTAACACCTTTCAAAGAAGAGCTTGAACGTAGCATTTAGATAAATTCTGCAGCAGCAGGTGCCTTTGGGGAACCCAGATTCCAGCGTCCTCGTGGACCACCGGGAACTACTACACCTTGGATGGGTGAGCCCTGTGCCTGGAAGACCCAGAGCTGAGACCCAGAGCTGAGAGCTCTGCTGTGGTACCCGACCTCGCTGCCTTTGCCCCAACACTGGCAGATCCTTCAGCTGCGATATGGAGGGCACTGCACTTTCAGCTCTTTGCAAAGAAATGTAAAACAACAAAGTACAAACAGCAGCAATAGCCAATGTGGAGGGGCTGTTCAGCTCCACCTCCTTTCAGCCAACACACCGCCCACTCAGCAGCGCCCATTACCCCCACGGAGGGGAGAAAACGTGGGCCAAACCTGCTCTGGGCAGAAATAATTAACCCTATGACCTCTCTGTTTTTCACCTGCAGTTGCCCGCACTCTCAGCTACTCTCAGGGGAGACCCTAGGGGCTGGAATCTCCATCACCCGCCCTTCCCATTCACTTTTAACTTCCTGGTGTTGTCTTATAGTGACAGACTCCTACTGGTGAAGGGAAACTGTCACCAACAACCCCGAAGCAAGTCTTGCTCAAAAGCTTAAGCGGAAAACATGTCTTTCAGGAGATCTGTCAGAACACATCCCGGCCCCTCGTCCACCTCTCCAAGCCAACCCCCAACCCCACAAATCGGATCTTTGGTTCCGTGCTATGGGAAGAAATTTACTTTAAAATACCCATGCACTGAGCTGGGCGCTGGGGTACAGTGGGGAGTGAGGGGATTAAGTTTCCTACTTAGAGGAGCTTATAGTTTAGTAGAGAAGACTGATACACAAACAGATAATTTCAAAAAAATAAAAATACTGCGAAAAAGAACTTTCCTCACACAGCTACCTGCGTGATTACAAACACAAAATATCCACTTTTAAAATGTAACAAATTTTTCAAATCATTCAGCAATGACCAATGTAATGGATATAGGATTTCATACACTGGGTCAGAATCAGGGCTTATTCAACCCAGGAGTCTATTTTGACAGGTGTAAGGGGTTCTGGGAGAGCTGGGTTTTAACCGATGCCATGCATCTCTGTGCACCTTATACTACCCACTGAGTCAACCTTGCTGAAGATGATTTGATGCCAATAATTCCAGCACTGGGTTTTGACTTACTGACCTGGTTTTGACTTAGTGACCTCACCCCGAAAGTATCCTTCCCAGGCCAATGGGTTATTTCTCAAGGGTTTACCTTATATGGTGCAAAAGATACAATGGGAATGGATCATATCTTTTGGGAAGGCACACATATAATCCTCTCGGCAACCCCATGGAGAAAGTACTATCAAGTAAGAAAAAGTACTTGTACTTTCAAGTAAGTACTATCAAGTTGTTACTTACTTGCAAGTAAGTGAAAAGACAGGTAGGTACACCTGGCAGTCTGGCTTCAGGCCTGGGCTTCAATCACTATATATAGTCTCCTTTATGAGAATATTTTTACATCTTATTTAGCCACAAGTCCTTTGTCCATTTCTCATCTCTCTGTTGCATCCCTTTTCTTTGCCTAACTCCTGCCTTTACAGTTTACACTTTAGTTGAACTGCTTTTAGCTATTGCCTTATTTGAACTACTTTAAAATATGTTTAAAAATAGATCTTTGGTTTGGGAAATCATTTGGCTTCATCAGGAAGTCTCCTGTTCAAAATATGGTTGAATTATATGAACACACACACACATGCACACACACAGTGGGGAACACAGGACATCAACATATCCTAATGGGAGAATAAAGGGAAAGAAGCTTAAGGATAGAGTTATATATATTTTTCAGTAATTAAAAAAAGTGTTTTTGTTTTTTGATGTGGTTCTGTCTTTTTGATATGGTTCTTATTATCAAAATGTCATTAATCTCTCAATAGTCATCTTAAGACAAGCTAATCAAAAAGTTCATATTTTTCTTTAAAAATAAAAGCTCCTATTTACTTTTGTTCTGGATTCTCTTCTCACTTTGCTCCAGAAATCCCTTATTTAACTAGTGTCCTCACCATCAAATACCATGAAATAGAATGTCTTTTGTCACCAAATATCTTTTCTGCTGTCTAAGGCTACTTTCTCCTAGAAAGAAAAAGCAGGGGTTTGTTTTGTTTTGTTTTTTCCAGTTACCTAAATGCATCTCCCTTGAGATTTCAAAAATATTAACCTCTCTTCTTATCCCTCCCCAAGATTTATGGCAGTGGAAGGGCCACCGAATACTAAAGAACAAGAAGTTCTCATATAATCATCCTGTTTCTATTAGACCATGGTTTATTGGGTGTTGGAGAAGTTGGTGACTTCCTTTGACTTAATGAGTTGCTGGACCACAAAAAGCCAATCTGAGTCTGAGGGAGATGATTGCAAGTCACCCAGAGATCCCAGAATTTGAGCTGGATGCAGCACCTGGATGAATCTGGAGTTGTCTCCCTTGGGGTGGGGATGAGCATATCAGGAGAAGGATGAACACAGAATTCTAGTGGCTAGAGGGGTGTCAGACAATGCTAACTCTTCATTAAAATCTGTTTTCCTCATATTACAGCATTATAGGACTGTAGCTGGGATGGGGCTGCCCAAATAGCAACAGTATTTCCCAGTTTCCCTTGCAGCTGCACGTGGCCATATGACTAAGTTCTCACTAAGTTCTGTCTAACCCATTTAAAAGGCAATGGTTTTCCCTGGACTTCTGCTCACTCTTCTTTCCTGTAGCCTAGAATAATGATAACCAGAGAGACCTTTGGGAACTATGTATTGAAGTAGGTCCACCATCAGATTGGGGCCCTAAATGACTGGATCTTCTAATCTGGTTCTATTAATCTTGGATTCTTACATGAGAGATAAGTAAATTGCTATTTTGTTTGTGCTATTTGAGTTTTTAATTTTGCTTTTTACAGCTGTTTAGACAACCCTAATTAATATTAGTATCAACATTCTTTGGACCTGTAACTTTTTAAAGACTGATATCTTTCATAAAAGTTTTCAGTTATAGGGCTTCCCTGGTGGTGCAGTGGTTAAGAATCCACCTGCCAGTGCAGGGGACACAGCTTCGAGCCCTGTTCCGGGAAGATCCCACATGCTGCGGAGCAACTAAGCCCGTGCGCCACAAGTACCGAGCCTGCGCTCTAGAGCCCGCAATCCACAACTACTGAGACCACGTGCCACAACTACTGAAGCCCACGCACCTAGAGCCCATGCTCCACAACAAGAGAAGCCACCGCAATGAGAAGCCTGCGCACCACAACGAAGAGTAGCCCCCACTCGCCGCACCTAGCGAAAGCCCACGTGCAGCAACAAAGACCCAATGCAGCCAAAAATAAATAAATTAAGAAAAAAGATTTTCAGTTATAAATGTGAACTTATACTATAATAATACCTTTAAAAATAAAATTCTGAAAAGAGTGTTTTAATGCAACCATTTTACATATGGGAATTTTAACTTATAAATGAATTACTTGGATAATTTTGGATGTGTTAGAGATGCCTAGTTATAGGAAAACTGATGAATACTTTTATAAACTGAATATTAATCTCTCCCTACTGAGTCAGTTTTACAATTTCAGAACAATACAAGAATTACTTTTAAAACTTAATATTGTAAAATGTAATTTTAATGCTTTACTACTTTGTGTTTTGTAATTAATTACTTTTACACCTGGCAAATATGTTTTATGTTGTTTTTAAATTACTTGTAAAACGTTTTAAACCTTGACTCAAATTTTCTCTGTTTAAGCTAACTGCAGATTTGCAAGTGAGTATATACAGGCTCAACTTTGACTAAAGCTTTCTACAGACAAAAGGCAGGCAGAGGACATGGGGGTGGGGGGAGGACCATAGCGTCCTGCTCCATTTCAGCTGTGCTTCTTGTGCATCCAGTGGTGCAAGCCATGCTCTAACACACAAACACAAGTAATGGAAGAGCCTGCCCTTCATGATTTTCAAAGATGATTGGAAATACAGAATATAAACCCGTTAAAAAGATTTAGAGATACTTAAAAATACCATAAAAAAAAGAGGAAAATCTCCAATGAAGAAATGACTGGGTTCTAAAAAGTTAATCAATTTTAACAATTTTAATCAATTGTTGAAAATCAGAATACATTTTCCCATAGAACCAATATCATTTTTTATGGTTAAGGAACTGGAAATATTGTAAAAACCAAATGAAGCACAAAAGAAAATCAGTTAAAATTCTGGATCAGTAGGAATGGAAGTTTTGTGGTAATGGCTCATTCACATTGAGAAGAAAAACATTCATATCTGATGAGTCTCTGGGGGCTCTTGTCCTCCCTTTTACTCCTCAGGCACAGGATCCTTCTTGTGGCCTGCACATCAGAGACAGTTGAGACTTGTCCTAGGGTGAGGACAGGGGAGATCATGAGAAGGAGATGATTCTAGGTATGGTTCAGAGGTAGAATGACTGTAATGATGGATGTGGAGCAGAGGTGTCATACAGAGAGTTTTCTTGTGCACTTTCCCAACCAATATCCACCTCCAGAGGTAAGCATTGTTTCCTTTTGTTTTTGTTTGTTTTTTATTACTGAGGTATAATTGACATGTAACATATTAGTTTCAGGTGTACAACACTTGTGCATCTGAATATTTGTATATTGTGAAATGATAACCAAAATAAGTCTAGTTAACATCTGATGCTTTTATTTGTTCTCAAACTTCATATAAATAGAATTACATAGTATATACTCTCTGTGCTTGGAATCGTTACACAATGTAGTGTTTTTAAGATTTATCCAGGTAGTTGCATGTATCAGTAGGTTGCTCTTTTTATTTGTATGAATCTATAATTTGTTTATCCATTCTCCTATTGATGAATATTTGGATTATTTCCACTTTTTGGTGTAATGAAGAAGGTGTTTTATTCTTGAACAAGTCCTTTTTGTGGACATCTGCTCTCATTTTTCTTGTGTGCCTAAGAGTGCAATTGCTTGGTCATAGGGTAGGTTTATGTTTAACTTTAGTTGCAACTGCCAAAAAGTTTTCAAAAGAGGTTGTGCCATTTTATACACTCACCTGCAATATAAAAGCTGCAGTAGCTTCATAGCCTCTCAGCACTTGGTACTGTTCGTCATTCTTGTGGGTGTGTGGTATTATCTCATGGTGTTTTGGATTTGAATTTCCCTGATGACTTATGATGTTGAGCGTCTTTCCATTTAATTTCTTGGCCATTTGTATATCTTCTTTGCAAAGTGTTTGTGAAAACGTTTTGCCTATTTTTTAAAAGCTGATTGGTCTTATTATTGAGTTGTAAGAGTTCTTTTTTTTTTTTTGCCGTACGCGGGCCTCTCACTGTTGTGGCCTCTCCCGTTGCGAAGCACAGGCTCCGGCCGCGCAGGCTCCGGCCGTGCAGTCTTCGTCCGCGGCTCACGGGCCCAGCCGCTCCGCGGCATGTGGTATCTTCCCGGGCCGGGGCAAGAACCCGTGTCACCTGCATCGGTAGGCGGACTCTCAACCACTGCGCCACCAGAGAAGCCCCTGTAAGAGTTCTTTGTACAAGCTGGTTAAAAATTCTTTGCAGATATATTTATTTCAAAATATTTATTATTTATTTATTTTTGGCTGTGCTGGGTCTTCACTGCTTTGCGCGGGGGCTTTCTCTAGTTGCGGTGAGTGGGGGTTACTCTTCGTTGCCGTCAGCAGGCTTCTCACTGTGGTGGCTTCTCTTGCTGTGGAGCACAGGCTCTAGGCGCGTGGACTTAAGTTGTTGTGGCACGTAGGCTCAGTGCTTGTGGCTTGCAGGCTCTAGAGCGCAGGCTCCGTAGTTGTGGCGCACGGGCTTAGTTGCTCTGTGACATGTGGGGTCTTCCCGGACCCGGGATCGAACCTGTGTCCCCTGCACTGGGAGACGGATTCTTTTTTTTTTTTTTTTAATCTTTATTGGAGTATAATTGCTTTACAATGGTGTGTTAGTTTCTGCTTTATAACAAAGTGAATCAGTTATATATATACATATGTTCCCATATCTCTTCCCTCTTGCGTCTCCCTCCCTCCCACTCTCCCTATCCCACCCCTCTAGGTGGTCACAAAGCACCGAGCTGATCTCCCTGTGCTATGCGGCTGCTTCCCACTAGCTATCTATTTTACGTTTGGTAGTGTATATATGTACATGCCACTCTCTCGCTTTGTCACAGCTTACCCTTCCCCCTCCCCATTTCCTCAAGTCCATTCTCTAGTAGGTCTGTGTCTTTTTTCCTGTCTTACCCCTAGGTTCTTCATGACATTTTTTTCCTTTAAATTCCATATATATGTGTTAGCATACGGTAATTGTCTTTCTCTTTCTGACTTACTTCACTCTGTATGACAGAATCTAGTTCCATCCACCTCATTACAAATAGCTCAATTTTGTTTCTTTTTATGGCTGAGTAATATTCCATTGCATATATGTGCCACATCTTTATCCATTCATCCGATGATGGACACTTAGGTTGTTTCCATCTCCGGGCTATTGTAAATAGAGCTACAATGTACATTTTGGTACATGACTCTTTTTGAATTATGGTTTTCTCAGGGTATATGCCCAGTAGTGGGATTGCTAGGTCATATGGTAGTACTATTTGTAGTTTTTAAGGAAACTCCATACTGTTCTCCATAGTGGCTGTACCAATTCACATTCCCACCAACAGTGCAAGAGTGTTCCCTTTTCTCCACACCCTCTCCAGCACTTATTGTTTCTAGATTTTTTGATCATGGCCATTCTGAACGGCGTGAGATGATATCTCATTGTAGTTTTGATTTACATTTCTCTAATGATTAATGATGTTGAGCATTCTTTCATGTTTGTTGGCAGTCTGTATATCTTCCTTGGAGAAATGTCTATTTAGGTCTTCTTTGGAGAAATGTCTCTTTAGGTCTTCTGCCCATTTTGGGATTGGGTTGTTTGTTTTTTTGTTATTGAGCTGCATGAGCTGCTTATACATTTTGGAGATTAATCCTGTGTCAGTTGCTTCATTTGCAAATATTTTCTCCCATTCTGAGGGTTGTCTTTGGTTGTTTATGGTTTCCTTTGCTGTGCAAAAGCTTTGAAGTTTCATTAGGTCCCATTTGTTTATTTTTGATTTATTTATTTTTATTTCCATTTCTCTAGGAGGTGGGTCAAAAAGGATCTTGCTGTGATTTATGTCATAGAGTGCTCTGCCTATGTTTTCCTCTAAGAGTTTGATAGTTTCTGGCCTTACTTTTAGGTCTTTAATCCATTTTGAGCTTATTTTTGTGTATGGTGTTAGGGAGTGATCTAATCTCATACTTTTACATGTAGCTGTCCAGCTTTCCCAGCACCACTTATTGAATAGGCTGTCCTTTCTCCAGTGTACATTCCTGCCTCCTTTATCAAAGATAAGGTGACCATGCGTGCGTGGGTTTATCTCTGGGCTTTCTATCCTGTTCCATTGATCTATCTTTCTGTTTTTGTGCCAGTACCATACTGTCTTGATTACTGTAGCTTTGTAGTATAGTCTGAAGTCAGGGAGCCTAATTCCTCCAGCTCCATTTTTCATTCTCAAGATTGCTTTGGCTATTCAGGGTCTTTTGTGTTTCCATACAAATTGTGAAATTTTTTGTTCTAGTTCTGGGAAAAATGCCAGTGGTTGTTTGATAGGGATTGAATTGAATCTGTAGATTGCTTTGGGTAGTAGAGTCATTTTCACAATGTTGATTCTTCCAATCTAAGAACATGGTATATCTCTCCATCTATTTGTATCATCTTTAATTTCCTTCATCAGTGTCTTATAATTTTCTTCATACAGGTCTTTTGTCTCCTTAGGTAGGTTTATTCCTAGATATTTTATTCTTTTTGCTGCAATGGTAAATGGGAGTGTTTTCTTGATTTCACTTTCAGATTTTTCATCATTAGTGTATAGGAATGCAAGAGATTTCTGTGCATTAATTTTGTATCCTGCTACTTTACCAAATTCATTGATTAGTCTAGTAGTTTTCTGGTAGCATCTTTAGGATTCTCTATGTATAGGATCATGTCATCTGCAAACAGTGACAGCTTTACTTCTTCTTTTCTGATTTGGATTCCTTTTATTTCCTTTTCTTCTCTGATTGCTGTGGCTAAAACTTCCAAAACTATGTTGAATAAGAGTGGTGAGAGTGGGCAACCTTGTCTTGTTCCTGATCTTAGTGGAAATGTGTTCAGTTTTTCACCATTGAGGACAATGTTGGCTGTGGGTTTGTCATATATGGCCTTTATTATGTTGAGGACAGTTCTGTCTATGCCTACTTTCTGCAGGGTTTAAATAAATGGGTGTTGAATTTTGTTGAAAGCTTTCTCTGCATCTATTGAGATGACCATATGGTTCTTGTCCTTCAATTTGTTAATATGGTGTATCACGTTGATTGATTTGTGTATATTGAAGAATCCTTGCATTCCTGGAATAAACCCCACTTGATCATGGTGTATGATCCTTTTAATGTGCTGTTGGATTCTGTTTGCTAGTATTTTATTGAGGATTTTTGCATCTATGTTCATCAGTGATATTGGCCTGTAGTTTTCTTTCTTTGTGATATCCTTGTTTGGTTTTGGTATCAAGGTGATGGTGGACTCGTAGAATGAGTTTGGGAGTGTACCTCCCTCTGCTATATTTTGGAAGAGTTTGAGAATGATAGGTGTTAGCTCTTCTCTAAATGTTTGATACAATTCGCCTGTGAAGCCATCTGGTCCTGGGCTTTTGTTTGTTGGAAGATTTTTAATCACATTTTCAATTTCAGTGCTTGTGATTGGTCTGTTCATATTTTCTATTTTTTCCTGATTCAGTCTTGGTAGGTTATGCATTTCTAAGAATTTGTCCATTCCTTCCAGGTTGTCCATTTTATTGGCATAGAGCTCCTTGTAGTAATCTCATGATCTTTTGTATTTCTGCAGTGTCAGTTGTTACTTCTCCTTTTTTATTTCTAATTCTATTGATTTGAGTCTTCTCCCTTTTTTTCTTGATGAGTCTGGCTAATGGTTTATCAATTTTGTTTATCTTCTCAAAGAACCAGCTTTTAGTTTTATTGATCTTTGCTATCATTTCCTTCATTTCTCTTTCATTTCTTTCTGATCTGATTTTTATGATTTCTTTCCTTCTGCTAACTTTGTGGGTTTTTTGTTCTTCTTTCTCTAATTGCTTTAGGTGCAAGGTTAGGTTGTTTATTCGAGATGTTTCCTGTTTCTTAAGATAGGATTGTATTGCTATAAACTTCCCTCTTAGAACTGCTTTTGCTGCGTCCCATAGGTTTTGGGTCGTCGTGTCTCCGTTGTCAGTTGTTTCTAGGTACTTTTTTATTTCCTCTTTGATTTCTTCAGTGATCAGTTCGTTATTAAATACTGTATTGTTTAGCCTCTATGTGTTTGCATTTTTAACAGATCTTTTCCTGTAATTGATATCTAGTCTCATAGTGTTGTGGTAGGAAAAGATACTTGATACAATTTCAATTTTCTTAAATTTACCAAGGCTTGATTTGTGACCCAAGATATGATCTATCCTGCAGAATGTTCCATGAGCACTTGAGAAAAATGTGTATTCTTTTGTTTTTGGATGAATGTCCTATAAATATCAATTAAGTCCATCTTGTTTAATGTATCATTTAAAGCTTGTGTTTCCTTATTTATTTTCATTTTAGATGATCTGTCCATTGGTGAAAGTGGGGTGTTAAAGTCCCCTGCTCTGAATGTGTTATTGTTGATTCCCCCTTTTATGGCTGTTAGTATTTGCCTTATGTATTTAGGTGCTCCTCTGTTGGGTGCATAAATATTTACAATTGTTATATCCTCTTCTTGGATCAATCCCTTGATCATTATGTAGTGTCCTTCTTTGTCTCTTTTTATAGTCTTTATTTTAAAGTCTGTTTTGTCTGATATGAGAATTGCTACTCCAGCTTTCTTTCGGTTTCCATTTGCATGGAATATCTTTTCCATCCCCTTACTTTCAGTCTGTATGTGTCTCTAGGTCTGAAGTGGGTCTCTTGTAGACAGGATATATATGGGTTTTGTTTTTGTATCCGTTCAGCCAATCTGTGTCTTTTGGTGGGAGCATTTAGTCCATTTACATTTAAGGTAATTATCAATATGTCTGTTCTTATTCCCATTTTCTTAATTGTTTTGGGTTCGTTATTGTAGGTCTTTTCCGTCTCTTGTGTTTCTTTCCTAGAGAAGTTCCTTTAGCATTTGTTGTAGAGCTGGTTTGGTGGTGCTGAACTCTCTCAGCTTTTGCTTGTCTGTAAAGGTTTTAATTTGTCCATCAAATCTGAATGAGATCCTTGCTGGGTAGAGTAATCTTGGTTGCAGGTTTTTCTCCTTCATCACTTTAAATATGTCCTGCCAGTCCCTTCTGGCTTGCAGAGTTTCTGCTGAAAGATCAGCTGTTAACCTTATGGGGATTCCCTTGTGTTTTATTTGTTGTTTTTCCCTTGCTGCTTTTAATATGTTTTCTTTGTATTTAATTTTTGACAGTTGGATTAACATGTGTCTTGGCATATTTCTCCTTGGACTTATCCTGTATGGGACTCTTTGTTCCTCCTGGACTGGGTTAACTATTTCCTTTCCCATATTAGGGAAGTTTTCAACTATAATCTCTTCAAATATTTTCTCAGTCCCTTTCTTTTTCTCTTCTTCTTCTGGAACCCCTATAATTCGAATGTTGGTGCGTTTAATGTTGTCCCAGAGGTCTCTGAGACTGTCCTCAGTTATTTTCATTCTTTTTTCTTTATTCTGCTCTGCAGTAGGTATTTCCACTATTTTATCTGCCAGGTCACTTATCCGTTCGTCTGCCTCAGTTATTCCGCTCTTGATCGCATCTAGAGTATTTTTAATTTCATTTATTGTCTTGTTCATTGTTGGTTGTTTCATCTTTAGTTCTTCTAGGTCCTTGTTAAATGTTTGTTGCATTTTGTCTATTCTATTTCCAAGATTTTGGATCATCTTTACTATCATTATTCTGAATTCTTTTTCAAGTAGACTGCCTATTTCCTCTTCATTTGTTAGGTCTGGTGGGTTTTTATCTTGCTCCTTCATCTGCTGTGTGTTTTTCTGTCTTCTGATTTTGCTTACCTTACTTTGTTTGGGGTCTCCTTTTCGCAGGCTGCAGGTTCATATTTCCGTTGTTTTTGGTGTCTGTCCCCAGTGGCTAAAGTTGTTTCAGTGGGTTGTGTAGGCTTCCTGGTTGAGGGGAGTAGTGCCTGTGTTCTGGTGGATGGGGCTGGATCTTTTCTTTCTGGTGGGCAGGTCCACGTCTGGTGGTGTGTTTTGTGGTGTCTGTGGACTTATTATTATTTTAGGCAGCCTCTCTGCTAATGGGTGGGGTTGTGTTCCTGTCTTGCTAGTTGTTTGGCATAGGATGTCCAGCACTGTAGCTTGCTGTTCGTTGAGTGAAGCTGCGTGCTGTTGTTGAGATGGAGATCTCTGGGAGTTTTTCCCCTTTTGATATTATGTGGAGCTGGGAGGTCTCTTGTGGAACAGTGTCCTGAAGTTGGCTCTCCCACCTCAGAGGTACAGCACTGACTCCTGGCTACAGCACCAAGAGCCTTTCATCCACACGGCTCAGAATAAAAGGGAGAAAAAGTAGAAAGAAGAAAGAAAGAAAGAAAGAAAGAAAGAAAGAAAGAAAGAAAGAAAGAAAGAAAGAAAAAAGGAAGGAAGGAAAGAAAGAAAGAAAGATAGAAAGAAGGGAGGGAGGGAGGGAGGGAGGAAGGAGGGAAGGAAAGAAAGAAAGAAAGAAAAAAAGAAGCAAAATTAAAATAAAGTAAGATAAAATAAAGTTATTAAAATAAAAATAATTATTAAGAAAAAAAATTTTTAAAGAAAAACAAAAACAAAAAACGGACAGATAGAACCCTAGGACAAATGATGAAAGCAAAGCTATACAGACAAAATCTCACACAGAAGCATACACATACACACTCACAAAAAGAGGAAAAGGGGAAAAAATCATAAATCTTGCTCTCAAAGTCCACCTCCTCAATTTGGGATGATTCGTTGTCTATTCATGTATTCCACAGATGCAGGGTACATCAAGTTGATTGTGGAGCTTTAATCCGCCGCTTCTGAGGCTGCTGGGAGAGATTTCCCTTTCTCTTCTTTGTTTTCACAGCTGCAGGGGCTCAGCTTTGGATTTGGCCCCGCCTCTCTGAGTAGGTCTCCGGAAGGCGTCTGTTGTTCGCTCAGACAGGACGGGGTTAAAGGAGCAGCTACTTCGGGGACTCTGGCTCACTCAGGCCGGGGGGGAGGGAGGGGTACTGAGTGCGGGGGCGGGCCTGCAGCGGCAGAGGCCGGCGTGACGTTGCACCAGCCTGAGGCGCGCCGTGCGTTCTCCCGGGAAGTTGTTCCAGGGTCATGGGACCCTGGCAGTGGCGGGCTGCACAGGCTCCCCGGAAGGGAGGTGTGGATAGTGACCTGTGCTCGCACACAGGCTTCTTGGTGGTGGCAGCAGCAGCCTTAGTGTCTCATGCCCGTCTCTGGGGTCCGCGCTGGTAGCCACGGCTCGCGCCCGTCTCTGGAGCTCCTTTAAGCAGTGCTCTTAATCCCCTCTCCTCGCACACCAGGAAACAAAGAGGGAAGAAAAAGTCTCTTGCCTCTTTGCCAGCTCCAGACTTTCCCCCGGACTCCCTCCCGGCTAGCCGTGGTGCACTAACCCCCTGCAGGCTGTGGTCACGCAGCCAACCCCAGTCCTCTTCCTGAGCTCCGACCGAAGCCCGAGCCTTAGCTCCCAGACCCGCCCGCCCCGGCGGCTGAGCAGACAAGCCTCTCGGGCTGGTGAGTGCTGGCGGGCACCGATCCTCTGTGCGGTAATCTCCCCGCTTTGCCCTCCGCACCCCTGTTGCTGCGCTCTCCTCCGCGGCATGGAAGCTACCCCCCCCCCCCACTTCGCCACTCGCAGTCTCCGTCCGCAAAGGGGCTTCCTAGTGTGTGGAAACCTTTCCTCCTTCACAGTTCCCTCCCACTGGTGCAGGTCCCGTCCCTAACCTTTTGTCTCTGTTTATTCTTTTTTCTTTTGCCCTACCCAGGTACTTGGGGACTTTCTTGCCTTTTGGGAGGTCTGAGGTCTTCTGCCAGCGTTCAGTCGGTGTTCTGTAGGAGGTGTTCCATGTGTAGATATATTTTTGGTGTATCTGTGGGGAGGAAGGTGATCTCCGCGTCTTACTCTTCCGCCATCTTCCCCTCTAGGATCTGGCAGATGGTTTCTTAACCACTGTGCCACCAGGGAAGTCCCTCACTTTCTTAATTGTGTTTTTTGATGAGCAGAAGTTTTAACTTTGGATGAAATCTACTTTATCATTTTTTCCTTTACGGTTAGTACTTTTTGCTCTTATTTAAGAAATCTTTGCCTATTCCAAGCTCATATAGTCTCCTGTGTTTCCAGCTAGATTTATATTTTACATTTCACATTTAGATCTGCAATCCATTTTTTAAAAAAATTATTTTTTGGCTGTCGGGCCTTAGTTGCAGCATGCGGGATCTTCACTGAGGCATGTGGGCTTCTCTCTAGTTGTGGCGTGTGGGTTTTCTCTCTCTAGTTGTGGCGCTTAAGCTCCAGGGCACGTGGGCTCTGTAGTGTACGGCACGCAGACTGTCTCCTTGAGGCGCGAGCTCAGTAGTTGTGGCGCTCGGGCTTAGTTGCCCCATGGCATGTGGGATCTTAGCTCCCTGACCGGGGATCAAACCTGCGTCCACAGTATTGGAAGGTGGATTCTTTACCACTGGACCATCAGGGAAGTCCCCTGCAATCCTTTTTTTTTTTTTTTTTTTTTTGCTGTACTCGGGCCTCTCACCGCTGTGGCCTCTCCCACCACGGAGCACAGGCTCCGGACGCACAGGCCCAGCGGCCATGGCCCACGGGCCCAGCCACTCTGCGGCACGTGGGATCCTCCTGCACCGGGGCACAAACCCATGTCCCCTGCATTGGAAGGCGGACTCCCAACCACTGCGCCACCAAGGAAGCCCCCCTGCAATCCATTTGAAATTAATTTTTTTGTGAATGGTATGAGTATCATAGTCAAGGTTTATTTTTTTTTCTATCTGGATGCTGTATTCTTCCAACACCATTTATTCGAAGACCTTTCTTTCCCTTCAAATTGCATTGGTGTCTTTTTCATTGGTCAAGTAACAATATATGTGTGAGCCTATATCTGGACTCTATTCTGTTCCATTGATCTATTTGTTTATCCTTATGCTTATACCATATTGTATTAATTACTTGCCTTGATAGTAAAATTTGAAAATTGGTAGCATAAATCCTCCATCTTTATTTTAAAGATGATTTTGACTTTCTAGGTTTTTTTGCAATTGCATTTAAATTTTAAAATTAGCCTATCAATTTCTACCAGAAAAGCCTGCTGGGATTCTGATTAGGATCGCATTGAATGTATAGACCAATTGGGGAGAAGTGACATCGTAACAATTAAACATTACTCCATGAAATAGGCTATTTCTTCTTTTATTAGGTCTTTTTTGATTTCTCCTTGTTTTATGATTTTCACTGTAGAATCTTCTGCATTTTATTTAGTCCTGTGTACCTTATTATTTTTTAAAGCCTATTGTAAATGGTATTATTTTTACATTTTCATATTTCAATTGTTTGCTGCAAGTATAAAGAAATATAGCTGATATTTGTATATTGACTTTGTATCACATGACCTGGCTAAATTCACGTATTACTTCTAGTAGTTTGTACATTCCTTGGATATTCTATGTACACACTCATGCCATTTATGAATAAAGCTAGTTTTACTATTTCCTTTGCAACTAAAAAATTTTTTTTCTCTCCTTATTGCACTGGCAGGAACTCCAATACAATGTTGAATATAAGTGGTGATAACAGACATCCTTATCTTGTAAGGGCGAAGCATTCACTATTTCACCATTAAGTATGATATTATTTGTATGTTTTAGGTAAATAATCTTATCAAATTGAGGAAGTTTCTCTCTATTCTTAGTCAACTAATAGTTTTTATTATGAATGGGTTTTGAATTTTATAAAATGCTTTTTCTGTATCTTTTAAGATGATGACATTGTTAAAATTATATTGAATGACTTTTTAAGTGTTAAGCCAGCTATGTCTTTTTGGAATAAACTCACAAGACCATGATGTGTATGGTTCTTACATAATACCATATCTGATTTGTTAGTATTTTTGGATTTTTTTCCCACCTGTATTCTTAAGGGATATTACTCTGTAATTTTTTTTTTTGTAATGTCCTTGATAGATTTTGGTATCGAGGTTATGCTGCCTCTCTGAAAGATTTTGTATAGAATTGTTCATATTTTTCCTTAAAAGTCTGGTAACATTTATCAGGATAGCCATCTGGATCTGGTGTTTTTGTTGTTGGAATGTTATAAATTATGGACTTAATTTCAATAAAAGTTACGGGATTATTCAAAATTCTGTAAGTTGTGTTTTTCTAAAAAGTTGCCCATTTCGTTGAGGTTGTCAACTTTATTGACATAAAGTTGTTCATGAACCTTATATTATTTTTTTAATGTATGTGGCATCTATAGTGATGTTGCCTTTGTCATTCTTGATATTAGATGTATCTCTTTTCTCTCTTACTCTTTTCCTTGATCAATTCTATCAATTTTATTAATCTTTTCAGAGAACCATCTTTTGGCTTCATTGACTTTCTCAGTTTTTTTAAAATTTTTATTTTAATTATTTATTTTTGGCTGCATTGGGTGTTCGTTGCTGTGTGCGGGCTTTCCCTAGTTGGGGCGAGCGGGGGCTACCCTTTGCTGCGGTGCACATGATTCTCATTGTGGTGGCTTCTCGTGTTGCAGAGCACGGGCTCTAGGTGCGAGGGCTTCAGTAGTTGTGGTTCGCGGGCTCTAGAGCACAGGCTCAATAGTTGTGGCGCACGGATTTAGTTGCTCCGCGACATGTGGGATCTTTCCAGACCAGGAATCGAACCCGTGCCCCCTGCATTGGCAGGCAGATTCTTAACCACTGCACCACCAGGGAAGTCCCTGACTTTCTCTGTTTTATATCTCTTTTCTATTTCATTAATCTCTGATTTTATTTCTTTCTTTCTACCTTCTCTTTTTTGTACCTTGTTGAGATAGATACTTAATTCATCAAATTTACATCTAAGAACTACT
Organism: Orcinus orca; assembly: GCF_937001465.1. NCBI lineage: Eukaryota > Metazoa > Chordata > Mammalia > Artiodactyla > Delphinidae > Orcinus > Orcinus orca. Next base: position 106,247,771 of record NC_064559.1, on the reverse strand, counting down.
CTAGCTGTGTCCCACAAATTTTGATATGCTGTATTTTCATTACTGTTACTTTCAAAATATTTTCTAATTTCTATTGTAATTTCGTCTTTGATGAATCAGTTACTTAGAAGTAAGTTACTTAATTTCCAGATGATTTGGGATTTTCTAGATATGTAACCAAACAGGATCCTGTGGGTCCTTCCCCTGACAGGCCTCTTCCCTATATCCTCTGCTTTAGCTCCTCTGAAGTATTGTACTTAGATGATTGTATCTGACACACAGTTACTGAGTTGTTTTATAAATGCTAAACCCCCCACCAAATGGATGAAATTAACTACTTGATGACTGTGAGCACATAACCCGCAGACCCACTGGAGCCTGAGGATTGATAATGTTAACCCCTGTGACACCGCCCTGTTACCTCACCATCAACCAATCAGATAATTCGGCAGGAGCTCATCACATACACTGGGATGCCCCTCCCTTACCTTACCTTTAAAAATGCCAAAATGTTCATTGCAGCTCTATTTACAATAACCCGGAGATGGAAACAACCTAAGTGCCCATCATCGGATGAATGGATAAAGAAGATGTGGCACATATATACAATGGAATATTACTCAGCCATAAAAAGAAACGAAATTGAGCTATTTGTAATGAGTTGGGTAGACCTAGAGTCTGTCATACAGAGTGAAGTAAGTCAGAAAGAAAAAGACAAATACCGTATACTAACACATATATATGGAATTTAAGAAAAAAAAATGTCATGAAGAACATAGGGGTAAGACAGGAATAAAGACACAGACCTACTGGAGAACGGACTTGAAGATATGGGGAGGGGGAAGTGACAAAGCGAGAGAGAGGCATGGACATATATACACTACCAAACGTAAAATAGATAGCTAGTGGGAAGCAGCCGCATGGCACAGGGATATCAGCTCGGTGCTTTGTGACCGCCTGGAGGGGTGGGATAGGGAGGGTGGGAGGGAGGGAGATGCAAGAGGGAAGAGATATGGGAACGTATGTATATGTATAACTGATTCACTTTGTTATAAAGCAGAAACTAACACACCATTGTAAAGTAATTATACCCCAATAAAGATGTTAAAATAAAAAAAAAGCCTTGCTGTTCGGTGCTTTATGACCACCTGGATGGGTGGGATAGGGAGGGTTGGAGGGAGGGAGACATAAGAGGGAGGAGATATGGGAACATATATATATGTATAACTGATTCACCTTGTTATAAAGCAGAAACTAACACACTGTTGTAAAGCAATTATACTCCAATAAAGATGTAAAAAAAAAAAAGCCTTGCTGAAACCTATTGGAGAAGTCAGGCTTTTAGAGCACTAGTTGTCCCGGGTTCCTTATATGGTGCCTTACAATAAATGCTGCACTTTCCCTCACCACAACCCACCAGGCAAGTGGACCCACGTTTTGGTTTGGTAACAGATATCTTATTGTTAGTGATTTCTGGTTTAATTTTTCTGTGGTTAAAGAACATATTTTGTATAATTTTAATCCTTTGAAATTGATTGCTAGTTTTATGGCTCAGCATATGATATATTTTGTTCATTGTTCCATATGCACTTGAAAAGATGGAGCAACCTACAGCTGTTGAGTATAATTTTCTACAAGTGTCAGTTAAGTTGCTTAGTATTGTTGCTCAAATGTCCTATATCCTTACTAATATTTTGTCTGCTTGTTCTATTGATTACTGAGGAGATATGTTAAAATCTCCAACTCTAATTCTGTATTTGTCTTTCCCATACAGTTTTGTCAATTTTTTGCTTCATAAATTTTGAAGTTATATTATTAGGTGCATATACATTTAGGACTATGTATTTCTCCTATGGAATTGATCTTCTAATTATTATGAGTATTCTTTTTTTCTCTGTTACTTCTTCCTTAACATCTACTTTGACCATTAATAATATAGCCATATCAGTTTTCATATGGTTACTGTTTCCACAGAGTATCTCTTCCCATGTTTTATTTCCAATTACTTATATTTATATCAATTATGTTTAAGGTGTATCTATTGTAGTCAGGATATTGTTGGTTCTCTTTTAAAATAAAGTCTGACAATCATTTTCTTTTAAAGAGTCATTAGCCCCTTTAAATTTTTTGTGATTACTGATATGGTTAGCTTTAAGTATATACTTGTGTTTTTAAGTTTTTCCATCTGTTACTTGTCTCTTTGTTCCTCTTCTCCAGCTTTCTTTCAGGTTAGTCAGGTTAGTCAAGTATGTTTTAGTTCTTCATTTTTCCTCTTTTGTTGTCTTTTTACATATAGTTCTGATAGATTTAGTAGTTACCCTAATGATTACAATATACATATTTAATTTATTACTATCTTGAATTAGTACTTAATTGCTTCACAAACAACGTAAGAGCCTTACAACCGTATAATTATAATTTTATTTATCTTTCCTGAATTTTGTTATCATTGTCATATATGTTACTTCAACATGTTATGAACCCCATAATACATTGACAGTATTATTGTTTTAAACAGCAAATAGTCTTTTAAAAAGAGTATGAAGTGAAAATTTTTAAATTTTAAATTTCTACCATTTATACCATATCAAGATATCAAATTCCTGGGAATAAACCTAACCAAAGATACACAAGTCCTCTATGCAGAAAGTGGGAAAAAAATATTGGAAGAAATTAAAGAGACCTAAATTAATGGAGTGAGATACCGTGTTTATGCGTTATGAGTCAATATTGCAAAGATGTCAGGTCACTGCAATTTAGTCTTCAGATTCAATGCAATGCCAATCAGAATCTCAATGTGTAGTGTGTGTACACGTGTGTCTGTGTGTGTGTAGCTGATTTTAAAATCTTAGCCAAGGCACCTGAAAAAGAACAAGGCTCACCAAAGAAGATATATAGATGGCAAATTCTAAGACCCACGAGTGAAAAGCATATGAAAAGATGTTCCACATCATATGTCATCAGGCAAATGCAAATTAAAGTGACAGTGAGATAACTCTACACACCTATGAGAATGACCAAAAACCAAGAACACTGATGACACCAAATGCTGGCAAGGTTATTGTGCAACAGATACTCTTTCATTGCTGGTGGGAATGCAAAATGGTACAGACACTTTGAAGGTTTCTTACAAACTTTACATACATCCAGCCATCAGCAGTCGTGAGTCTTGGTATTTCCCAACGGAGTTCAAACTTATGTCCATATGTAAACCTGCACTCAGATTTCCACGCCCCGTCACCCAGCTTAATTGAGGTATAATTGACAAAGAAAATTATATATATTTAAAGTGTACACCACGATGATTTTCTGCATTTATACATTGTGAAATGATTACCACAATCAAATTAATTAACACATCCATCACCTAACATAGTTACCTTTTGTGTGTGTGTGGTGAGAAAGCTTAACATTTACTTCCTTAGCAAATTTCAAGTATCCAATACAGAATTATTAACTATACTCACCATGCTGTATATTAGATCCTCAGAACTTATTCATCTTATAACTGAAATTTTACACCCTATGACCAACATCTCCTCATTTCCCCTACCTTCTAGCCCTTGGTAACCACTGATCTACTCTGTTTTCATGAGTTCAACTTTTTTTTTCAGATTCCACATATAATAATTCCACATCCTACTATTTGTGATAGCATACAGTACTTATCTTTCTCTTCTGGTTTATTTCACCTAGGATAATGCCTTCTAAGTTCACCTATGTTGTCACAAATGACAGGATTCCCTTTTTATGGCTGAATAATATTCTATTGTATGTCTATATAACATAGTTTCATTATCCATTCATCTTTTGGTGGACACTTAGGCTGTTTTCATATCTTGACTATCATGAATAATGCTGTAATGAATATGGAAGTGCACATATCTCTTCCAGATACTGATTTTGCTTCCTTCAGGTACATACCCAGAAGTGGGATTTCTGGATCTTATCACAGTTCTATTTTTAATTTCTTGAGGAACCTCCATACTGTTTTCCATAATAGTGGTATGAAATTACATTCCCACCAACAATGTACAAGAGTTCTCTTTATGCCACATTCTTGCCAACATTTGTTATTTCTTACATATATTTCTTTTGACAATAGCCATTCTAGCAGGTATGAGGTGATATCTCATCATAGTTTTGATTTGCATTTCCCTGATAATTATTGATGTTGAGCACCTTTTTTATCTCTCTGTTGGCCATTTGTATATTTTCTTTGGAAAGATATCTATTCACATCCTTTGTCCATTTTTTAATTGGATTATTTGTTTTCTTCCTATTGAGTTACATGAGTTTATATTTTAGATATCAACCCCTTATCAGATATATGATTTGCAAATATTTTCTCCCATTCTGTAGGTTGTCTTCTCATTTCCTTGTTTCCTTTGCTGTACAGAAGCTTTTTGGTTTGATGTAGTCCCTCTTGTTTATTTTTGCTTTTGTTGCTTGCGATTTTGGATGGCCTAAAAAAATCATTGTCAACACCAATGTCAAGGAGCTTTTCCCTATGTTTTTTCCAAAGAGTTTTATCGTTTCTGGTCTTACATTTCAGTCTTGAATCCATTTCAGGTTAGTTTTGTGAGTGGTATAAGATAGGGGTCTAATTTCATTCTTTTGCAATGTGGATATCTAGTTTTCCCAACACCATTTATTGAAGATACTATCCTTTTCCCATTTTATATTCTTGGCACCCATGTCAAAGATTAGCTAACTGTTTATGTATGCATTTATTTCTGGACTGTCCACTCTCTTCCATTGGTCTATGTGTCTGTTTTTTATGCTTGTATCATACAGCTTTGATTAGTAGAGGTTTTTAATGTAGTTTGAAATCAGGACGTGTAATGCCTCCAGCTTTGTTCTTTTTTCTCAAGGTTGTTTTGGCTCTTTGGAGTCTTTTGTTGATACAGATGTTTATAGCAGCTTTATTTGTTTGTTTTTCATTTTTAAATTATTTATTTATTTACTTTGGCTGCGCTGAGTCTTCATTGCAGCACGTGGGCTCTTTGTTGCGGCATGTGGGCTTCTCTAGTTGCGGCGTGCAGGTTCTAGAGTGTGCAGGCTCAGTAGTTGTGGTGCGTGGGCTTTGTTGCAGTATGTGGGATCTTAGTTCCCTGACCAAGGATCAAACCCTAGCCCCCTGCCTTGGGAGCATGGAGTCTTAACCACTGGGCCACCAGGGAAGTCTCTATAGCAGCTTTATTTGTAATTGCCAAAACTTGGAAGCAACTTGGATGTCTTTCAGTAGGCAAATGGATAAATAAACTGTGGTACATCTGGAGAGCAGAATATTATTCAGTGTTAAGAAGAAATGAACTACCAAGCCATAAAAAGACATGGAGGAAACTTAAATGCATGTTACTAAGTGAAAGAAACTAAAATGAAAAGGCTACTGTGATGGTTAATTTTTTTTAAACATCTTTATTGGAGTATAATTGCTTTATAATGGTGTGTTACTTTCTGCTTTATAACATAATGAATCAGTTATACATATACATATGTTGCCATATCTCTTCCCTCTTGCGTCTCCCTCCCTCCCACCCTCCCTATCCCACCCCTCTAGATGGTCACAAAGCACCGAGCTGATCTCCCTGTGCTATGCGGCTGCTTCCCACTAGCTATCTATTTTACTTTTGGTAGTGTATATATGTCCATGCCACTCTCTCACTTTGTCACATCTTACCCTTCCCCCTCCCCATATCCTCAAGTCCATTCTCTAGTAGGTCTGTGTCTTTATTCCTGTCTTACCCCTAGGATCTTCATGACTTTTTTTTTCCTTAAATTCCATATATATGTGTTAGCATACAGTATTTGTTTTTCTCTTTCTGACTTAACTTCATTCTGTATGACAGACTCTAGGTCCATCCACCTCACTACAAATAACTCAATTTCATTTCTTTTTATGGCTGAGTAATATTCCATTGTATATATGTGCCACATCTTCTTTATCCATTCATCCGATGATGGACACTTAGAGGAACATGGCGGAAGAGTAAGACGCGGAGATCACCTTCCTCCCCACAGATACATCAGAAATACATCTACACGTGGAACTGCTCCTATAGAACACCCACTGAACACTGGCAGAAGACCTCAGACCTCCCAAAAGGCAAGAAACTCCCCACGTACCTGGGTAGGGCAAAAGAAAAAAGAAAAAACAGAGACAAAAGAATAGGGACGGGACCTGCACCTGTGATGGTTAATTTTAAGTGTCAACTTGACTGGGCTAAGGTATGCCCAGGTAGCTGGTAAAACATTATTTCTGAGTGTGTCTTCCAGGGTGTTTCTAGATGAGATTAGCATTTGAATTGGCAGACTGAGTAAAGAAGATCACTCTTTACCCTTGTGGGTGGGCATTACCCACTCCGTTAACGTCCTGAATAAAACGAAAAGGTGAGGGAAGAACAAATTTGCTCTCTACTTGAGCTAGGACATCCATCTTCTCTTGCCCTCACATATGGTCGCTCCTGGTTCTTGGGCTTTTGGACTGGACTATGACTTAAACCATTGGCTTCCCTGGTTCTCAGGCTTTCAAACTGGGATTGGAACTACACCACTGGGTTTCCTGTGCTCCAGCTTGCATATGGCAGATCAGGAGACTTCTCAGATTCCATAATCAGTGAACAAATCCCTCATAATAAGTCTCTTACTATCTATCTACCTACCTACCTATCTATCTATCTATCTATCTATGTGTATATATATATCCTATTAGTTCTGTTTCTCTGGAGAACCCTGACTAATACAGCTACAAAGTACATGATTCTGATTATATAACATTCTGGGAAAGGCAAAACTATGAAGACAGTAAAATGATCACTGGTTGCCAGGGATTTGAGGGGAGGGAGGGATGAATCGGTGAAGCAAAGAGGATTTTTAGGGCAGTGAAAATACTCTGTATGACAATATAATGGTGAATTTATGTTATTATATTGTATTTGTTCAAGTCCATAGAATATACAACACCAAGAGTGAGCCCTAATGTAAAGTATGGACTTTGGGAGATAATGATGTGTCAGTGTAGGTTCTTTGATTGTAACAAATGTAACACTGTGGTGGAGGATGCTGATGATGTGGTAGGCTATGCCTGTGTGGGGCTGGGAGTACATGGGAAGTCTCTGTACCTCCTATCAATTTAACTTTGAAGCTAAAACTGCTCTGAAATTAAAAAAAAGTCTAAAAAAATGGAATCAAAAAAATTTTTTTTCAATAATTTTCTTTTTTAAAAAAAAAACAAGGTGGAAGACTTGCTGTACTAAGCTACAATTGTGTTGTGTTGGTGTAAGAATAGTCAAGTAGATGAATAGGGCACCATAGAGAATCCAGAAACTGGTTCATGCACATAAAGACATTTGATTTATGATGAAGTTGTCAATGCAAAGCACTTGGAAAAATAGCTTATCAATAAATGGTGCTGGGTGGAAAAAAACCCACAAAGCTTGATTCTTACTTCATATTCTACAAAATACTAATTCCAATTTATAGACATAAATGTACTAGAAATCTTAGATGGTATAATAAGAAAAAGAACTGGGACTTCCTGGTGGTCCAGTACTTGTGGCTCTGCGCTCCCAATGCAGGGGGCCTGGGTTCGATCCCTGGTCAGGGTACTGGATCCCGCGTGCCTCAACTAAAGATCCCACATGTGGCAACGAAGATCCCGCATGCTGCAACTGAATATCCCTCATGCTGCAACAAGGATCCTGTGTGCCACGGCTGAGACCCGGAACAGCCAAATAAATAAATAGACAGATAGATAGATAAATAAGTAAATTTTTTTAAAGAAAAAGAATGAGAGGTATTTAAACTGAAAGGAAGAAATGTCCCTACTTGCAGAGAACACCTTTATCCATGTAGAAGATTCCAAGGAATCTACACAAAAAGCTACTAGAACTTACAAGTGATTAGCAAGGTCACAGTATAAAAAAGGTTAACATACAAAAATCAACTTGCATTTCTATTTATTTGTAATAAACAATTGGAATCCAAAAGTTAAAAATGGTACCAATAGATCTTCATAAATGAAGCACTAGGTATAATTATAATAGGACATGCAGGATCTTTATTTTGAAAATCAAAAAATGTTGATGAAATAAAGCAGAGAAGACCTAAATGAATGGTGAGACATACCCTTTTCATTGATTGAAAAATTCAATATAGTTAAGATGTCAATTCTCCCTAAGTTGATATAAAGATTTAATGTAATCCCTATTAAAATCCCAGCAGAATTCTTTGCAAATATAGAAAAGGTAATTCTAAAGTTCATATGGAAATGTGAAGAAACTGAAGTATCTAAAACAATTTTGAAAAACAAGAACACAGTTGGAAGACACATTACACGTTAAGATATATCATAAAGCTACGGTAAAGAAGACAGTGGTATTGGTGAAAGGATAGATACATAGATCAGTAGAACAGAATAGACTCCAGAAATAGACCTTCACAAATTCAGTCTATTGATTTTTAATGATGGTACAGAAGCAATTCAATGGAGAAAGGACAGTCTTTTGCACAAATGATCCTGGAAAAAATAGACATCCGTATGCAAAAAAAAAGTGAACCTTGACCTATATATCACACCACATAGAAAATGAATTTAAAATGGATAACAGACCTAAGTGTAAGATGTAAAACTATAAAACTCTTGGAAGAACTTATAGGAGAAAATGACTTTGGGTGGGGCAAAAATTTCTTAATACAAAACCAAAAGCATAATCCATAGAAGAACAAATTTATAAATTAGACTTTGTTGAAACTTAAACCTTTTTCTCCTCAAAAGACATTAAGAGAAGGCTTCCCTGGTGGTGCAGTGGTTGAGAGTCCGCCTGCCGATGCAGGGGACACGGGTTCGTGCCCCGGTCTGGGAAGATCCCACATGCTGTGGAGTGGGTGGGCCCGTGAGCCATGGCCGCTGAGCCTGCGCATCCAGAGCCTGTGCTCCGCAACGGGAGAGGCCACAACAATGAGAGGCACGCGTACCGCAAAAAAAAAAAAAAAAAAAAAAAAAAAAGACATTAAGAGCATGAAAAGATAAGCCATGGGCTGGGAGAAAAGTTTACTAATCATACAGCTGACAAAGAATGTTTACCTAGAATATATAAAGAATTCTTAAAGCTTGAAAAAAAATACAATTAAAAAAAGTGGGCAATGGGCTTCCCTGGTGGCGCAGTGGTTGAGAGTCCGCCTGTCGATGCAGGGGACATGGGTTCGTGCCCTGGTCTGGGAAGATCCCACATGCCGTGGAGCGGCTGGGCCCGTGAGCCATGGCCGCTGAGCCTGCGCGTCCGGAGCCTGTGCTCCGCAACGGGAGAGGCCACAACAGTGAGAGGCCCACATACCGCAAAAAAAAAAGTGGGCAAAAGATTTGAACAGACACTTCACCAGAGGAGATATATGGATGGCAAAAAACACATGATGAACCCATTAGTCATTATGGAAATGAAAATGAAAACCAAATGGGAAACTCTTGCACACCTATTAGAATGGCTAAAATAAAAAATAACGACAATACCCAGTGCTGGTAAAGATCTATAGCAACTGGAACTCTCCTACATTGCTTGTGAGAATGCAAAATGGAATAATCATCCTGGAAAACATGTTGATAGTTTCTAATAAAGTTAAACAAATACCTATGCGACCCAGCAATCCTACTTCTATGTATTTAGTCTAGGGAAATGAAAACACATGTCCACACAAAAACTTGTACATAAAGGTTCATAACAGTACTATTCGTAACTGTCAAAAACTGAAAACAACCCAAAATGGCCTTCAACAGATGAATAGATAAACAACCGTGGTGTATTCATACAACAGAGTGCTACTCATCAGTAAAAAGGAATAAGCTATTAATACACAAAGAACATGGATGAATCTGAAATGCATTATGCTAAGTGGAAGAAGTCAGTCTCAAAATGTAACATAATGTATATTTCCATGTATATGACATTCGGGAAAAGATAAAACTGTAGTAATGGCAAACAGGTCAGTGGTTTCTGGGGATTAGGGGTGGGTTGAGAGACTGATTAAGGAGTGTTAGAATTGTTCTTTTTCTTTCTTGTGGTGGTGGTTATAAGGATCTCTGCATTATTAAAACTCATAAAGCAGTAAACCAAAAAACAGAAAAAGAGTGAATTTGCTGTGTGTAAACTTAAAAATACTTAATAGATAAATAAGTTGAGATATATTAGTGAAACGGAGCAGGACCCTATGGTCCTTGCCCCACCCCTTGTCCTCAGCCTGCCTTTTGTCTGTGGAAAATCTTTAGCCAAAGAATAGGTTTGATCAGAGAAGTGAGGAAATGCAGAAACCAAGGAAAAAAGTCAAAGGAGACCAAATAATTATAGTTTAATCATTAAGCACAGTCAAGGACCTTTAGTTCCTCCTTAAGGGCTATAGACAATATTCTGAGCCATGTCCTGTGAGCTGTTTTGCAGATACCAAAGCCCCCACCAGGTGGAGGAGGATGACTACATGATGACCAAATTGAAGCCATAACATAAGCTGCCACAGTTCTGAGAACTGGTCTCAAAGAAATGGGAACAAACTCTGGAACTAAAGATTAACTGTACTTAAAACAACCAAGGTGACACTGATCAGACCACCACATTACCGGTTTCAAGATGACTGTCAGAGCTGACTGTGCTGTTCTGCTCCCTCCCTCTGCCTATACAGCCCTGAAACTCCCCTTTAAAAGCCCCTTCCCCTGAGCAGCAGTTGGGAGTTGGTTCTCACACAGGAGTCCACCCTCTCCCCTGATTTCTGGCCTTGGAAATAAAGCAAGCTTTCCTTCCTGCCAACACTTGTCTCTCGAGAACTGGCTTTTGAACAGTGAGCAATCGGACGTGGGTTCGGTAACATTAGAGGTTGGACTCATCATCTTGGGTCAAACTGAAAGTCCACATAGCCTACAATTTTATGGCTGGTAGTGCAGTAAAATAAGATAGTTGCTATTTATGCTCCCTGGCCCCATATATGCCAGTATATTTTAATGGTTATCTATGGTTCTGTTAGGCATTACTGACTCATTCTTACTCTGGAAACACATTTATTTTACCTTTTAAGCCATTTACTAAAGGTCACAGTAACATGCAGTAATATTTTTTATAAGTGGAAATTTAAAAAATCTAGAAGAATCAACTGAATAACTATTTGTACTAAAAAGACAGTTCAATAAAGGGGCAGAATATAAGATCAACATACACAAATGGATGTTTTTTCCTATATATCAATTTAAAAAGTAAGAGAATAAAAGATCCCATTAACAATAGCAGGAAAGGGGGCTTCCCTTGTGGCACAGTGGTTAAGAATCCGCCTGCCAATGCAGGGGACATGGGTTCGAGCCCTGGTCCAGGAAGATCCCACTAGCTGCTGAGCAGCTAACTGTGTGCCACAACTACTGAGGCTGCGCTCTAGACCCTTTGAGCCACAACTACTGATCCCGCATGCCACAACTACTGAAGCCCGTGTGCCTAGAGCCCATGCTCTGCAAAAAGGGAAGCCACCACAATGAGAAGCCTGCGCACCACAACGAAGAGTAGCCACCGCTCGCTGCAACTAGATAAAGCCTGTGCGCAGCAATGAAGACCCAACACAGCCAGAAAAAAAAAAAAAAAACGAGTCCCTGGAATTCCCTGGTGGTCCAGTGGTTATGACTCCACACTCTCACTGCTGAGGGCCTGGGTTTGATCCCTGGCTGGGGAACTAAAATCCCACAAGCCATGCGGTACAGCCAAAAAAGAAAAAAAAATGAGTCCCTATCTTTGCAGGTGCAATGGAAAAAGTAGCAGCTCAAATAAAAATTATAAAAACAAACAAACAAACAAAAACACCAGAAAAACAATAGCAGGAAAAACTAAACATTTCCTAAGAATAAACAAAAAAGTAATATGCAAGACCTATTTGAAGAAAACAATAAAACCTGACTAAAAGACATAAAATATGACTTGAATGAATATCTTGTTCCCAGGTAGGAAATCTTAGTATTGTACAAATTATTAAGTTTGCCAGTCTCCCAACATTAACTGGTAATGTCAAGGCAATCCAATCAAAATTTCAGTTGAATTTTTATGGACTTTGATGTGTTGATTCTCAAATTTATATTGAATACTGGAAAAGAAAATGTGTCAAAAAATTAAAAGAAAGACAAAAATTGAAAAGAAATATTTAAAAACAAAGTAGCAGTATAGTGATTGAAACAGTGTGGTATAGTTGTGTAAAAAGATAGCCTCGTGTACATAAAGGAATTTAGTTTGCAATAAAGATGCTACTTTTTAATCATTGTAAGAAAGGATGAATTATCAATAAATAATGTTTGTTATCTATTTGGGGAAAAAGGTAAAGTTAAGTCGTGACTCTGCATTGTATCAAATTCCAGAGATAGATATAAAAAACAAAACTAGAGAACTACTAGGAGAAAATATAAGAAAATATTTGTATAGTCTGGGAGAAAAGGAAGGCATTTATAATAAGTAAGAGTCTAAAATCCAAGAACAGTGAAGGAGAAGTCTTACACATGCAAATTCAAAACTTCTGTATATAAATAATACTAAATAAGGAATTCAACAAAAGATTAAAATTCAAAATGTGTGAAGAGCTTCACACAACTTTTAAAAAAAGACAATACAAAAATAAGCAAATGATATGAACAGTCCATTCAAATAGAAGGAACTAAAAACGGCCAATTCGTTTATAAAATGATCTTCAATCAGACTTGTAACCAAAGAAACTTTAGGTAATATTATATCTGTTTTCCTCATCAGATTGGAAAACAAAACAAAAAGATTGGTCATATTCAGAATTGGAAAAGTGATGGAAGTGTGCATGCTCACCTACTGTGGGTGGAAGATAAACTGATTAAGCCTTCATGTGGAACAAGTTTATCAAAACTGTGAGTTCCTTTTACCACCAATTCCCTTCCAGGATTTCCTACAGAAATAGTTACACATGTGTATAAACAAAGATGTTTATTGTAGCATTGTTTGGGGTATAGCTTAGGAGCTGGAGCCGGACTATGTGGACTCTACCCCCAACTACTTTTCTGACCTCAGGCAACTTAATATTTTTGTGGCTCAGTTTTCTCATCTGTAAAATGAGGAATAGAATGTTACCTACCCTGTACATTGTTGTGAGGAACAGAGAAAATAATATACATGTAAAGTGCTTAGCACATGGCCTGGCACATCGAGTTCAAGTATCAGGTGGCAATAATAGTGAAAAATTTGAAATAACTTCATAAATGTTCATCAAGATGGGGAAGGACTCTATTACGGGACACCATACTATAGACATATATATATATATATATATATATATATATATATATATGTATATTTTTAAAAATTTATTTTGAATGAGGTGAATTTATTGTACTGACATGGAAAGATTAGCAAAGAGTTTAACCAGCACAGCCCCTGTTTGGTTTCTGTAGCTCTCTTGGCAAAGGGTAGGGACAATCTAAGCAAGCACAGTTAAAGCTTTAGCTCACATTGAGTACATCACATCCACTTGCATTCCACTGACCAAAGCAAATCATACGGACCCTGCATATTGGGAGGCACTGAAGTCTATTACCTAAGGGCTGGATGTACAGTCATCTTACAGGGGAGAAAGTGAATAGTTGGGAACAGTAATACCATCTACCAAAACTGGCTATCCATGACCCCATGACCCCACCATTGAGTAGACATCCCACACTCTATGTGTGAGTGTGTGTTTTCTATTTACCTTCAGAATCTGTATCTATGGGCCACACATATGAGAAAAACACTATGGAACATTTGCCTGTGGATTCCCCAAGCAAATGAGGTTACAATGGGACCTCAACAATGAGAGATAAATCCTGATTTCTTGTGTCTCCACTGGAAAGATGTAGATACTTAGGTGATCACCAGGCTCATTCCCAACTTAACTGTTTTGTTCCTTCACAATACCCTGGACATTCAAATTTGTGTTTAGTTCGTTGTAAAAAATTATTTCATTTAATTTTAACAACACCATTATAGGGTAGCTATTTTATCCTCATTATAAATTATTGTGTATCATAGGCCTTCCAGAAGCACTCTCTTATTGTTAAAACTCTTTGATTATGAGTATTAATTGTGCATGACAATTTTGAGCAGTTTGGGGGGATGGAGTTGGGAGAACTCCCTTGCATTAGTGTTATACCAGTGTCTCAGGAATACATGTCTGCAACAGGTGTGCTCATTTTTCAAACCTAAGACCCAGCTTTGTGGGGTTAGGGCATGAGATGGCTTTGGGCTCTTGTCAACCACAGCAGAAGGGGGTTCTTAAGATTGTAGCCTCTTTCATCCTAGTGCAGTCACTAGGCCACTGATACAGGGCACTGACGTAATCCTAACCTGAGCCCAAAAGTCTAAGTCCATGTACGCAAGAAGAAGTCTGTACAAATGTTCACCCATGGTCACAACTTTTACTCAAGCTCCATATCTGACTCACTAGATGCTGCCAGCTAGTGTCCTGCTGTGACCCAACAGAGCAGGGACATAACAGAGAGCAAACACAACTTGTCCACTAACCTGTCATCATGCATGTTTTGGTAGGGTTGGCATAGGCCAAAGCCCATCACTGACATGGTTTGGATACTATTAATCTTATCAGGTTGCCGTTGGCAGAGGGTGTACCTTCTCTGTGGTGTAATCAAAGAATTAATATGAACACCATGCTTATATAACCTGAGCAACGAATGAAACAGGACTTGGGGTTATACTTTATTCTGGAAGTTAACACTGATTCACTGGAAAACATTGGACAAGTTGCCTAAACTCACTGCACCTTCGTTTACCCATTTGTGAAATATCTTCTCTGTACCTCAAGGTTATCACAATCATAGGTCCTGGATTTTAGAATTGTTCTACAGATACCTCATTCAAACATTCAGCAATACTTATTATGTGCCAGGTAATCTTCTAGGTACAGTTGAATTTTCAACATATCTAAAAGTGAAATTATCTTCTCTTCCTCAACCCAGCTTTTATCTCCTACATTCTCTGTCTCAGTGGTGGCGTCAACATCCATCCAGTTGCCTGAGGCAGAAACCCCTGGGCGTCAGTCTCAGTGTTTCTCTTTTCCTCAGCCCTACATCGGTCCTCTCAAGTGTACCCTCACCAATTAAAAGAATCTATTACTCCCTTGCTAACCCTGCCTCAGTGTTTCACCCTTGTGGTCTCTCTGCCTCGAACACGCTCCTTCCTGATTTCACATAGCTGGCTTCTCATCATTCAGATCTTAGCTCAAATGTCATTTTGTTAGTGACATGTTCTTCAACCCATCCAATACAGAGCTGCTCCCCAGTCCTGCTCTTAATCTAGTACCTTTTTTTTTTTACCATCTTATTAGCACTAATACTACCTGATAACTCACTTGTACGCCGCCTCCCCACCGCCACCACCATTTTGTCTGTCTCCAACACAGGATCTAAGCTCTGTAAGTGCAAGGACATTTTCTGACTTGTTCACCTCCATTCCAGACACTGGGAATGTGGCTAGCATAACCACTATTTATTGTATTCATCCGGAAGAATCCAACCTGGTAAAATCCAGTTCTCTAACTATTCCTCACTGGCACCCAGCACACACTATGTGGACTGGTCTCGCAACCATAAACCTCAAGTGTCCCTTGCTGCTGTTTGGCACTTTTCTCCAGTCAATTCACTCTCCCACTTCCCCAGACAATTATTTCACACCTTTCCCTTCTGAAACCTCTAACCCCACTCCCCCTCCTCAAGCTCATCTGATGACTTTGTTTCTTACTTCACATAAACAACAAAAACAGAAGAGATCTTCCATGTGCTCTCCCCACCGCTTCTGTACATACACTGTGCCTCTGTGTGTTCCAATGCGTGGACTGTCCATGCTCCTATCTGGACCAACCCCTCCACTCGTGCATTGGGTCCTACCTCCTCTCACTCAAGGACATCACTCCTGCAGCATCAGTTTTTCTCTCGATTGTTTTTCCCTGAGCTTTCAATATGCCGTAATGTCACCCATCTGCAAAACAACCCTCCCCTTGACCCTATTTCCCCTTTCAGTTATTGCTCCCAGTTTTCTGCTCCCTTTTACAGCAAAACTCTTTGAAAGAGGAGTGAGACATTTTGTCTCCACTTTCTTTCCACCTATTCCATTTTTAAAACCCACTTCTGTATACAGAAATCATTCTTGTCACGGTCAACAATGACTACCATATTGCCCAATCCAGTGGTTATTTCTCTATCCAATCTTTACTCCACCTCTTAGCTGCATTTGACACAATCACTCACTTCTTAAAGCACCTCATGTGGCTCAGGGACACCATGTTCTTAGTTCTCGTACTATGTCACAGGCTGTTTGTTCTTCTTAGTCTCTTCTGCTAGTTCCGCCTCATCTACTTGACTTCTAAATATTAGTTGTCCAAGGCTTAGTCTCTTTTATAGTTTCAGTCATCTCTTAGGGGGATCCATCTAGTATCAAGGCTTAAGGTCTATCTTAAAATGAGGACTTCCATATTTATACATTCAGTTCCAATCTCTCCCCTGAATTCCAGACTAATCTGATGATCTATTCAAAATCTATATTTGAATATCTAGTAACCATTTCATGCTACTCCGTCCAAAAATGAATTCTTCATGTTTCTCAAACCTCCTCATTCTCAGTCTTCTCCTCTCCATAAATGGAAACTCCATTCTACCATTTTCTTAGGCCAAATCCCTGAAATCACCCTTTATTCCTCTACTTCTCTCAGATACTTTGTCAGTGTCTTTTTTTTAAACTTAAAAAAATTTAGTTATTTATCTTTGGCTGCATTGGGTCTTTGTTGCTGCGCGCAGGCTTTCTCTAGTTGCAGCGAGTGGGGTCTACTCTTCCTTGCGGTGCGCGGGCTTCTCATTGTGGTGGCTTCTCTTGCAGAGCACGGGCTCTAGGTACATGGGCTTCAGTAGTTGTGGCTCGCAGGCTTGGTAGTTGTGGCTCACGGGCTCTAGAGCACAGGCTCAGCAGCTGTGGCACGCAGGCTTAGCAGCTCCTTGGCATGTGGGATCTTCCTGGACCAGGGCTCGAACCTGTGTCCCCTGCACTGGCAGGTGGATTCTTAACCACTGCGCCACCAGGGAAGTCCCTGAATCAGTGTATTTTATAGGCTCTACCTTTTTTTTTTTTTTTTTTTTGTGGTACGCAGGCCTCTCACTGTTGTGGCCTTTCCCGTTGCAGAGCACAGGCTCCGGACGCACAGGCTCAGCAGCCATGGCTCACGGGCCCAGCCGCTCCATGGCATGTGGGATCTTCCCGGACTGGGGCACGAACCCGTGTCCCCTGGGCAGGCGGACTCTCAACCACTGTGCCACCAGGGAAGCCCGGCTCTACCTTTTAAAAATATCTAGTGTGTTACCACCTCTCACCACTCCACTACCACCACAGTGACCCAACAACTATCATCTCTTGCCCAGACACCTGCAACAGTCTCCTAACTGGTCTCCCTGCTTCCACTCTGCTCTCTTCTATAGACTTTTCATACAGCATTCAGAGTAGACTTATAGGCATCATCTCAACTAGCTGACTTGGAGTCTCTCGGTTACCTTTATACAGTTACCTAGCTGTGCTTTAGATGCCAGACTAAATATACCAACAGAACACTTAGCTTATAGCTAGTATCCTATCTCTGGTAATATACAAAAACAAATGTACTTTAAATTAAAAATAATGAACACCCTTTTGTTTGAGCTGCAGGTGGTTGATATTGCTGCTTTAGTGGATAAGTCTACCCACAGAGCCTAGAGGGGAAGAAATAAGTCAAACACAGAGACCAGGATGCAAATGCCACTCAGGAGCAGCCACATAGAACAGAAGCCGCTCCAGAGAAGCCAGCAAAGGGCACAAGTCTATGTTAAGGTTTTGAGAAAATACCCAGGTAGGAAATCAGTGTAGCCCCATTAAGTGACTTTCTCTTTCACCTTAACGTTGATCACTACCTGATTTTATTTGCTTATTACTTGTCTCCTCCTTTTGAAATCTAAGCTTAAACTATAAACTTAATATAAGTATAATTTACTTAAGTGTTCTACAGATGAGATCAGTGGCCTCTATCTCCAGTGCCAAAAGAGTACTTGTCACATAGTAGATGTTCAATCAGTATTTACAGAATGACTCAAGACACAAAGCTAGCTTCACAAACAGTGCTTTGTTTGAGTTTTTATGAATAAACCAACCTGAAGACATCTCCTTTGTAGCTAAGTTCCCCCTTTATTTAAAGGGGGTGAAGATGTGGGGAGTGCAACTTTAATCTGTGTTTACTGAAGGTGGAAGCACCAAGATTAACCTAAATGGGAATTCAGTATCCTTATGACATTACCCAGAGAATAACATGTTTCCTGTTCCAGCTTTGTCAATTACCATTCCAAGTCACAGTTTCTTCAACTGTGATGTAGGAACAATTACGGTACCTATTTATAGGATTATCGGGAGGGTTAAATGAGACAGCAATTCTAACGCATCAATAAATGCAGGTATTTGGTTGTTATCATAACATTTGTATTAGTGGTACACAACTAATCATAAATCACTACATCTTAAATCCACTTAAAGTTTATGTTGAGTCATGGTGACTCACAATCTAATACATCGCTTCAATTTGCTCCCCATAATTCACTTAAGAAACCCATTGTGGCAAGGACATCTTTCATGATTTTAATTTTCTACCATTCAGAAGTTCCAGCCTACAGACAACAGGGAGTAAGTAAGAGGATTTCAGGGCCCAAGCCAATTTATTACTCGTGTAAACTGAACTTTACAATCTTGCTGTGAATTGCTGAGGGGCAGAGACGATGTCTTATTGAATGCTATAACCCCAGAGCCCAGCAGAGCACCTGGCACATGACAGTCAATGTTGATTAAATAATAAGTGAGTGACGAGCGTTTCAGGTCATCAGTCGCCTAGAGAGGGCATAAACTGTGAGAATCGAGCCGCCCCACGCACACCCGGCTGCAAGCGCTCCTCAACAGCGGGTAGGATACCTTCCGGCTCTCTCCGCGCCCAGACCTCAGCGCCGGACGCGCCCTCTGGCGGCGGCGGCGCCCGGGGGTTAGGCCGCGAACGTCAGGAAGGAAGCGCGCGGGGCGGCGTAGGGCGGAGCTTCGCAGTGGCTGGATGGAGCGTGAGGGTGCTGCGACCTGCGAGGGCGGCATGCCCGGCTTTCTACAGACTCTTCAGAGCGAGAGCCGAGTCGAGGCGGCGCGGGTGCAGGAGCAGGACTTGCGGCAGTGGGGCCTGACAGGTCAGTGGCCACGGGGGAACTTCCGGCTACGCCGCCCGACTCTTCGGGACTCTCCTCTCCCGGCCCGGGACCCGGCGCCAGGAACGGTCCGGCGGCGCCGCGGGTGGACCGTCTTGTGGGTTTTTAACCCGCGGACAACAGGGCCTTCCCTTCTCGCCCCTGCGGTGGGGCTGGGTGGAGAGGAACCCCGCCTGGGGCCAGGTAGCCGTTACCCAGCCTGCGCAGCGCGCGGGGCCCGCGGACGCGGGAGGAATGTGTTTCCCGGCAGGGAAGCGAGGCCCGCCCGCGGCCCCCGCCACCCGGCACGCTGGCCCTGGGGAGGGGGAACTTCGTGAGGCCCCTGTCCGGAAGGTAGGACTGTCCTCTCCGAAGAAGCGGAGGGCGTCCTGGCGCCCCAAGGGTGTGGGTTTAAAATTTCTGTTCCGGTGGATTTGGAGGCCTGGCTTGGGAGCTTTAACTAGTTGCTTGTGTAAAACTATCAGAACTCTGATCCAAGCTTCACTTTTCTTCTTCGTTTACCGTGCGCGCGCATTTCTTTGATAATACTCCACTGGTTAATTCTCCCTCAAAGCTCTAATTTGAAGTATGCAGCTAAGCAAAGTTCATAAACTCATTACTGCATGTAGCTATTTTATTTATAGTAGCTTTTCCCTAGAAACTTTGAAGCGCGAAAACTTGAATCCCCCTGAGGTCTGCAGGCAGGGGGGCAGACCGCATCTCTGGATGGAGGTCATAGGATGGAGAGACCCAGGTCCTATTTCCCGGCCTGCTCTTGACTCACCACCTAACCTTTCCCATTTCATTTTATTTATAAAATGGGGAACGCAGTGCTGTGCCTTAACTGTTTTACTCTTGGATCAATAATAATGATATAGTCGTTAACTCATTGTTTATTGAGTGCTACTGAGAGCCACATGCTACAAGATGTTAGGTGCAGAGATGAGGATACAAATGTGGGCCCTGCTCTCCTAGAGTTTCTAGACTGGAGTCTGAGTGATTTCAAAAATATAAACAAGTATTTATTGAACTCATACTGTGTGCCAAATACGAAGGAAGTGTGAGGTTTTGTTATGAATGAAACAAAAGGGTCAGTTCTATGTCCAACTTAGAAGAGGGATGGGAAGAGATAAATGGATAAGATACAGACGTGGAAGAGAAAGAACTCTCCCTTCTTGAGGCTCTGAGTCTATGAAAATGGTATCTCTGTGTCTGTGAGGAGTATGTATCCAACTTAAATATGAATTTACAGACTGATGCTTTTAAGTTTGGTGTAAAGTTTATATGTTTATAGAGCCAAAGTTTATACGTGATTATTTGTGTGTTTGCCTATTTCCTTGCATGTTTTTTGGGTATGATACTATGTGTGAGAGAAGCCTAGTTCTAATGTGCACATTGGTACTGGACTGTCGGTAATACACTTGGAGAAATATACACATGGACCAGTGCTGTTACTGTAGTGAAATTGAGAAGATAGATAAGAGGTTGCAAGTTTGCCTGGATGAATTAGAGTGAGTGAATGAAGAAGTAAATAGACAAATGTGGAAGCTTGGTGGTGGGCATGGATAAGTGGATAGTGGGGGGAAAGAAAAATTAGAAGATAGGTATACTCAGAGGAATAACCATTTAATGTTTTTTTTTTTTTTTGCGGTACGCGGGCCTCTCACTGTTGTGGCCTCTCCCGTTGCGGAGCACAGGCTCCGGACGTGCAGGCTCAGCAGCCATGGCTCACGGGCCCAGCCGCTCCGCAGCATGTGGGATCTTCCCGGACCAGGGCACAGACCCGCGTCCCCTGCATCGGCAGGCAAACTCTCAACCACTGCGCCACCAGGGAAGCCCCCATTTAATCTTATAACTTGAAATTCCTATTTCTATTTGACAGAATAAATTAATATTCTTAGAAACTATTCTTTGTGAGTTGGTTAAACATGGTTACTGATTTTTTTTTTCCTTCTGATTGACACAAGTAGTACATTTTCTCTGTAAATCATTTAGGATAATATTTTATGCATAAAGAAAAAACAGTAATATACATAATCCTATTACTGTTAACATCTTATTATCTATCCTGCTAGTCCTTGGTCTGTGCATGCATATGTGTGTATGTAATTTTTTTTTCTTTCTTTTCCAGGGTGGAGCAGGGACTGAGGGAGAAGTGCAAAAATGGGGTTTCATGTACATACTTTTTGGAAACCATAATTTTTTTCCTTATTATCATTTAGTCTTCAGTATCATATTTATTAGATACAGACTATTTCAGTGTATGGATGTGCTGTAATTTAGCCAGCCACTCTATTTAGGTATTTAGGTTCTTTTTTTGCTATTTTAAATAATACTAAAAAATATCCTTGGAATCAAATATTTATTATTGCTACGAATTTTTTTTTAATTGGGGTATAGTAGTTTTCCAATGTTGTGTTAGTTTCTACTGTACAGCGAAGTGGAATTCCCTGTGCTATACAGCAGGTTCTCATTAGTTATCTATTTTATACATATTAGTGTATATATGTTAATCCCAGCCTCCCAATTCATCCAACCCCCCCTTTCCCTCCTTGGTGTCCCTACGTTTGTTCCCTACATCTGTGTCTCTATTTCTGCCTTGCAAACCGGTTCATCTGTACCATTTTTCTAGATTCCACAAATATGCATTAATGTACGATATTTGTTTTTCTTTCTTACTTCACTCTGTATGACAGTGTCTAGGTCCATCCACATCTCTACAAATGAACCAGTTTCCTTCCTTTTTATGACTAAATAATATTCCATTGTGTATATGTACCACATCTTCTTTATCCATTCATCTGTCGATGGGCATCTATGTTGCTTCCGTGACTTGTAAATAGTGCTGCAATTAACATTGGGGTGCATGTGTCTTTTTGAATTATCGTTTTCTTAGGGTATATGCCCAGTAGTGGGATTGCTGGGTCATATGATAATTCTATTGTTAGTTTTTTAAGGAACCTCCATACTGTTCTCCATAGTGGCTGTATCAATTTACATTCCCACCAACAGTGCAAGAGGGTTCTCTTTTCTCCACACCCTCTCCAGCATTTATTGTTTGCAGATTTTCTGCTGATGCCCATTCTAACCCGTGTAAGGTGACGCCTCATTGTAGTTTTGATTTGCTTTTCTCTTATAATTAGTGATGTTGAGCATGTTTTCATGTACCTCTTGGCCATCTGTATGTCTTCTTTGCAGAAATGTCTATTCAGGTCTTCGGCTCATTTTTTCATTGGGTTATTTGTTTTTTTGATATTGAGCTGCATGAGCTGCTTGTATATATTGGAGATTAATACTTTGTTGATTCATTTGCAAATGTTTTCTCTTATTCTGAGGGTTATCATTTTTTGTTTATGGTTTCCTTTGCTATACAAAAGCTTTTAAGTTTCATTAGGTCCCATTTGTTTATTTTTGTTTTTATTTCCATTACTATAGTAGGTGGGTCAAAAAAGATATTGCTGTGATTCATGTCCAAGAGTGTTCTTCCTATGTTTTCCTTTAAGAGTTTTGTAGTGTCCGGTCTTACATTTAGGTCTTTAATCCATTTGGAGTTTATTTTATTTTATTCATTCATTCATTCATTCGTTCGTGGCTGTGCTGGGTCTCCATTGCTGCGCGCGGGCTTTCTCTAGTTGCGGCGAGCAGGGGCTACACCTCGTTGCAATGCGCAGGCTTCTCGTTGCAGTGGCTTCTCTTGTTGCAGAGCACAGGCTCTAGGCGCACAGGCTTCAGTAGTTGTGGCATGCGGACTCAGTAGTTGTGGCTTGCAGGCTTTAGAGCACAGGCTCAGTAGTTGTGGCGCACGTGCTTAGCTGCTCTGTGGCATATGGGATTTTCCCGGACCAGGGCTTGAACCTGTGTCCCCTGCATTGGCAGGCAGATTCTTGACCACTGCGCCACCAGGGAAGTCCCTCACCGAGTCTTTGTTGTGGCTGTGGGCTCCTTCGTTGTGGCAGCCAGGCTCTTCAGTTGCGGCATGCATGTGGGATCTAGTGCCCTGACCAGGGATTGAACCTGGGCCCCCTGCAGTGTGAGCACAGGGGCATATCCACTGTGCCACCAGGGAAGTCCCTCAAATTTTTTTCTTCCCCAACCCCCAAGCATGCCTTACTGCCTCCTAGAGGTTAGAAGGAAAAAGACTACATTTCTGAGACTTGCCTGGAGTTGTGTTGTGCATGTGACTTGACTCCCACCTAGCAGACGACTGTGGAAGATTTGGAAGAGGAAAGTGAGGGAGAAAGGCTGCAGTTCCTGAGGGATTTTAATTTTCTACATTTCTCTTGGCCATGACTCTTAACCTCAGTGGGGCTGGGTAGGGTACTGAGCATCCGCTTTGCTGGCATGGATTGCAGCTGAGGCAGTAGGGTCCTGGAGCTGACAGTTGGGGTAATGGCCTCCTGGTTTTTCCCCTCTAGGTAACTTATGTCATTTTTCTCTAGCTGCTTTCAAGATATTTTCTTTGTCTTTAGTTTTTAGGAAGTTAATTATGATGTGTCTTGGTGTATATTTCTTTGGATTTATTCTTTTATTATGTTTGAAGTTCATTCACCTTGAATCTGTAGGTCTTTTGCCAAATGTGGGAAGTTTTCACCCATTGTTGTGAGTACTCTTTCTTAGCCCTGTCCTGTTTCTCATCTCTTTCTAGGATGCCAGTGAATGAATGTAGTTCTTTTGTTGGAGACTTGCAGTTCCCTGAAGCTCTGTTCATTTGTTTTCAGTCTGTTTTCTCTCCATGTTCAGGTTGAGTAATTTCTATGGTTCTGTCTCACAGTTCACTGATTCTTTCTTCTCTCCATTCTTCTATCAAGTACGTTCTCTGAGCTCTTTACTTTGGTTATTGTATTTTTAAATATCTTCTTTTTCTTTGCTGAGACTTTCTGTTTCTTTACTGAGGCTTTCTATTTTTTCAGTTGTTTTAAGCCTGTTCATGGTTGCTTGTTGAAGCATTTTTATCATTGCTGCTTTAAAATAAGTGTAACATCTGTGTCATCTGGATGTTGGCATCTGTGGATTACCTTTTTTCATTCAGTTTGAAACCTTCCTGGTTCTTGGTATAATGTATGATCTTTTTTATTGAAACCTGGAAATTTTTGTCTTATGTTTTGAGACTCAGGATCTTATTTAAACCTTCCATTCAATTGTCTGTTTCATGCTGCTCTGACAGGGGAAGGGGGGTTGCTGCTTTGTTACTACCAGGTGGAAATAGAAGTCAGGCTCCCCGCCCTGAGCTTCTCTTGATACGTGGGGATAGGGAGGGGGTTCCTCCTTACTTCTGGGTGAGAATGAGAGTACTGGCTCCCAACTTGGTCCCCACTGACACTGGTAGGAGTGGTCTCATTACCTCTAGGCAGTGATAAAAGTCCTGAGTCTCCACTGGGCCTCCTTTGACACCATTTCTAGGGGTTGTTGGGGAGGGGGCTCATAAGATCTAGTAGGGGTAGAAGTCCAGGCTCACTATGGGGTCTCCATTGACCTGCATGGGAGGGAGAAATGGAGTGGGGATGGCCTCATTATTGGTGAGTGGGGATGAAAATCCTGGCTCCCTACCTAGCCCTCTCTGGTACCTTCCTGCTGGGGATGTTGGGGAACTTCATTACGGCCTCTTGAGGGTGGAGGTCTAGGCTCCCACTTGGCCTTTGCTGATGTGGGTGGGCCACGTTTTTTTCCCTATGGTGTTTGGCTTAACTGGTGTGGTTATTGTCTAAAAGTTTACATTTTCTGTCTCTCTAGGCTGTCCCTTTCCTTTGGCTAGTGGGAGTAGGCTTCTGTGGGCTTTTTTTGTTTTTCTTTCTATGTCCATTGGCATTTCTGGGTGGCCAATTTCTTCACCTCTAAGTCTGGATATATGAGGCCAAAAGAAACCCAGGGAACTCATCACTGTGTTGTTTGCTGGGTTTCGAGGTTACTAAACAGTCTGCCTTCTTCACCCCACCTTTTCAGAGTCATCTTATTATGTTCATTTTCTTTGTAATATTCAGGATTTTTAGTTATATTAGCAAGAGGAATGGGGAAAAGAACATCTCCATCTTCCCCAAAGCAGAAGTCTCCAGATTTAACATTTTAATCTTCTTTGATTTTCTGAATTTTCTAATGTACAATATGTGGATAATACCTAGTGCATGGGATCATTATCAGCATTAAGTGGGGTAACTTATGAACAGTGTTTACTACTCACCGTGGTATTTAGTAAGTGCTTAATAAAAATAATTCATCAATCTTTTTAATGTTCTACAATTATATATTGTTTAGTTTCTTTTTAAATGTCATGAGTTCAAACCAGAGTTGTACTTTTGTTAATAGTTTTTCTATAAAGTATGTTTGGGGTCTTCTGTCTCCCAAAGATATGGCTGTTCTCTGAAATTGGATTTTTTTTATCAAGAGAGAGAGAGAAAAGAGAGGCCCCCGAAGCTCTATGTGGATTTCAGACATTTTCTGTTGTCCCTGTGCACTGTTAAAACACCCTCTATGTAACATTGTTTCCATTCTTAACAGCACTGCTTCTTGATTGAAGCATGATTTATCTAGTCCTGTCTTGATTTTTTTCCTTTAGCACCTGAGGGCAAATTTACATCGTTGCAATTAAGCAGGCAGACACATGTACAGTCCATGTGTTGCTTGCTGTTATATCACATCAGTAAAACCTCATTTCCTAGAATGGACACAGGCATGAGACTCAGGCAGTCTAAAGGCCCAATCCCAGGCTGACTTTCTCAACTGTCAAGTTGATCCTGTAACACTGACAGGCTGTTTTAGGGCTTTGATTATAGTGGTGATTAAGTCTGCTCAAAAAGTAGTTAGGAAGTCAGCAAATATTTGCATATCTGTAACTTCTCAGCAAAGGATATGGCCAGTAAGGTTTGGGGTATGGGAATTCAGGCTGTGTTCTTTAGTCGGAGTCTTAAGCATAGCCTGTGTGTATGCTTAAATGTCTGCTCTTTGGACTTGCTGCTTTTTTTATTTCTAGGGATCCATCTACGCCCTTATCAGCTGGAGGGAGTCAACTGGCTAGCCCAACGCTTCCATTGTCAGAATGGCTGCATACTGGGAGATGAGATGGGCTTGGGTAAGACCTGCCAGGTATGTTACTGTGAAGTGAGTACTGTTCACCTCTACTGAAGTACCTCCTCACGACTCATTACTATCTTTAGCTGCCAGCTGTTGGTATGTATTTTTATACTAAGAGGTAAAATGCCTGAACCTTTGTTAAGAGATCACGACCTTGGACTTGACTTTTCTCATCATGGGGATGGTTTTGAACTGTGTCACTACCTTTATTTTATCTATCCCTTGACATATAGAATTACAATTAATGGGCAGGGTTTTTCTCTGTATAAAGCAAATATACCCGTCCCAGGAATCAAATTGACGCTGCCCTCCTTAGTAATATTTTATGTAGTTAAGATAACTGGATCATTTCTCATATTAGTCTCCCTTCCTCAGTGGGTGATGGGGCTAATTCCCATTTCTCTGCCATGCTACAGAAGTACAGAGGAAATACTCTATGTTTTCCAAAATGCCTTGGCCATCTAATCGTAGGATATAGTCTAGACACCTGGAGAATTAGATGTGACTTCCTTGGGCATTGATTAGAGGTTGCATGTGGAGATTGATGCTTCCAGTAGGATGATCACCAGTACAGCTCATGTTGACAGATGTCAGTGGTAGGCTTGGATTGATGAAAAGTCCAGACACAGATACTCCTTGGGTTCATCACACAAGGTTTATTCATCTATAAGGTACCAAAGAAAGTCAGTGCAGTCAGGATACACAGCAGAGGCAACTTGAGCAGAAACCATGGAACTGTAGGTTTCTTGATTCCAAAAAGGTTTCATCAGTGAACCCACAGAGTGAGTAAAGTTCTCGTTAATCCTTTTAGAAGCTTAACCTGCCCCCTCTAACCTCACATCCGTAAACATCCAGCTGGAGCAGTTCTGCTCAGAGTCTGGGCTGACCATGTGTTGGAGACGCCTTAATCTAATCCAGGTGTACCTCATCAATCTTGGGGTTATTCAGGATACAGTATGACCTCCCAGCATGGTAGCCCCAGGTACCTCATTTATTACCTTCAGGTGTCTCAGGCAGTAATTCTGGTTCTAGTATATTCCTGAACTGAGAGCTATGGAACAAAGGTAAGTTTCCCAGTGTTTCTGGGAGGGAGGCTAACGGACTCCTGTACTCAGGTACAGAGCCCTCTTTGCAGTCTCCTGTGCCATGGACATTGGAATCGCCCAGACTTCATTCAGGGCCAGCAAATTCCACTTGTCCTTTGCCTTTCCCAGGGTGTTCATATAGCTCTACTTTAATTGCCCTAAAAATCACACCTCCAAATTCATCTTATTAAAATTTTGTTTAGAAGTTTTGCATCTGTGTAATTTTGTATTGAGTAATGTCTTTGTATGGTTTTGGTATTGGGGTGAATCTGGCTTCATAAAGTGAGTTGAGAAGTATCCCTTCCTTTTCAGATTTATGTAAGAGTTTGTGTAGAGTTGTTACTGTTTCTTCCTTAAATGTTTGGAAGAATCCAGTAGTGAATCCAAATTTGTTTTGTAGATAGCTGGTTTAAGATAATAAAGGATAAATTTTCTCTAAATAGTGTCTTCAGCAAAAACTAAACAGAATGGTTTTAATTCAGTAAATACTTACTGGGTGGTTGTCCGGGCACAATCCGGGCTGGGAAGCCATGGGTAGTTAAAAAAGAAAAATATTTCCATTATGAAATTAATGTATTATCAGTTAAAACCTGTAACCATAGCACTCTAGCCATAATCATGAATAGCAATATGTGTTTTACATGGTTGAAATTATAGTGCACATATAGTTTGCATTTTATTAATCTAATAGTCATTGTTATTTTCCATTTTATATTCTTTATATTTTATATTCTTCACAGTGATTATTTTCTATTGGCTGCATAATGGTCCATCAAGAGAATTGATCGTAATTTACTTGAATGTTCTACAGATGAGGAATGGAGAGTTCCCCTCTTTTGTGATATTTAAATTAACCTCTATGTGAACATTTTTGGGCTTGTATAGCTTTCTTAGGATTTTGGATTATATCCTTAGGATAGATTTTTCTAAGAAACAGTTCAGCCATTGGGGATGGTGGGCCCTCAAACTTTCTGTTTTATAAAAGAGTGCTATTTTCTCTATATATCACAGCAACCTTTTAAAGAAAATTTAAAAGTCAAACGTGTGTATAGCCATATCCTAAAATAGGCTATTGGGCTTTACAAAGATTTTCAGTTTAGACCCTGACGTGAGTTTATGAGGCTATATTATTGTTTGTTTTCCTCACTGGAATGTGTGCCCCAGGAGAACTAGGAGTTTTGTTTGTCTTGTTCACTCTTATATACCAGAGCTCAGAATAGTGCCTGGTAAATAGAAGGTGCACCATCAATGCACATGGAGGGAGGAAGGAAAACATTGTCTCTTGGCAGATCCTGGCCAACAGCAAGAGGCCACCACATGGTTGGGCCTCTTTGCAGTCAAGTCTTGATACTTCTTGCCTTATGTTTTTAGAGCATTCCTGACCTTGTGCATCATTTGCATTGTTTTCATTGATGTCTGTTGTCTTTCCTGATGTTTTCCTTTGTATAAAAGGTTCAGTTACATAAATTTTGAGTACCATTGCTTGTTGACTGTTGATGTAATTGAGTACCATAAATTTCTTTGGCAGTCATATTGAGGCTTACCTGATTTCACTCTAGGAATGGGTGACTCTCCTAATGTGTGGAGGATTGTACATTATTTTTGTTTTTTGCAAAGCAAGTCTTCTACAACAATTTGTGTTTGTGTTTGATTATTTTTGATGCGATTGTAAGTGTTCTCTACAAGGTTGTGGGAACTTTATCGTTGTTTCTCATGTGGAAATGTGGTCAAAACCGTCTTCCTTTTCTGTGTTCCAGACTATTGCTTTCTTCACTTACTTGGCAGGAAGATTAAATGATGAAGGACCATTTCTGATTCTTTGTCCCTTGTCTGTTTTGAGCAACTGGAAAGAAGAGATTGAGAGGTACAAGAGAAGATGTGGCTGAAATTTTATTTTTCACATTAAGGTTTTGTTTTCTAGGTGCTATGTGAAATATGATAAAACAACATATTGTCCTAAGCAGTGAGTTTATTTCTTCCAGAAAACTCTGACATGAGGCAGTGTAGATAGAGACTGAGGATCTGATGGGGGAGGGTCCAATGGATGTTATTGTTACCTTTTGTCAATTTGAAGGTCAGTACTCATTTTTAGTAAATTTTGCTGAACTAAGGAAGAAACCATCTTTTTCATAGTGATATAGTGACACTTCATATAAAGTAACGAATGTGGAAAAATAGTTTTCTTTTTACAGTTAACACAAGGCCCTTTTAGATGTTTATCTGACACGTCTCCCTCTTCACATGGGGACTTACCCTTAGGTTTACCCATTACTGTAGGTAAGATTTCAGGGTCCCAGGACTCATTCTGACTGCAGGGCATCCTGGGGTCTACACATCTGCAGTCCTTCCATGAAAAGTAATTTTCCAGACATGCACCCCTTTTCCACGGCTCTATGTTTGTGTTCATCTACCTTTTTTCTTGGATTCAGATTTGCTCCAGGTCTTTCCTGTGTAACATATTCAGGTGACAAGGAGGAGAGAGCCCACCTACAGCAAGACCTAAGGAAGGAGTCACATTTTCATGTGCTGCTAACTACCTATGAGGTATCTGTTTGTTTTTCTACAGCCAGAACTCTTAACCTGGGACCTTAGAAGTTGTAGAATCTACTGGAATTATATTTAATTTTTTTTTGAGGGTTCATATTGTTCTGAGAAGAAGGTCTACTTTTATTAGATTCTCACAGAGAAGCTGTGAGCAAAGGAAGCGAAAGACCATTGTGCTCCAAGTTAGTTGGCTATTTCTCCCTCTCTGCCCTGGTGGATCAAAGGGGAAGGCTTCCCAGTTAGGTACCACTTGAGCTGCTTCTTGGCCGATGAGTAGAAGGAGGCCGGCAGGCAGGGGAAAGGGTTTTTTGGGCTGAGGCATCATCTCTTGTTACTGGAGGGTGGGAAAGGAGGACACTTAGTTCCAGTCCCTGTTTAAGTCCTTGTTCTTCAAGCTAAGACTGTCCAGGTCACTGTAAGCAAGACCTTCCACTCATTCATGCCTCCCTTTGTTTGTCTGTAAGATGGTGCTACTTAGAAGTTATGCTCAGAGTTTCTTATGTAGTGAATGGATAAGACTTAGCTAAATCCTGTAGTTTAGGAGAGTTAATAAAAAGCTTATTAATATCAGAGTTATATCAATATCAGTCTTTGTAATGTGTCTTCCTTAATTTTACAGATTTGCTTGAAAGATGCATTGTTTCTAAAGTCGTGAGTATGTTGCACTACTTCAGAAATTGTCTTAAATGTATCGTGAAAGTCATTTCTTCACTTCACATTTTAGCACTTTGTGTTTTTTCCTGATGTGTCATCCATGAGTCTTATCTGGTGTGCGGCGTGGCAGGAGTCTTACAGTCTAACCCCCTACTCTTTAGGTGTAAATCTGTGGGTTCATTACTTAACCTCTGTGAACCTCAGCTTCTTCATCTGTAAAATGGGGATAATGAAATTTTTACCTTGGATGTTTGTTGTGAGGATTAAATAAGATAAGGTATACGTGGTGGGTGGTTAACAGATACTAGATTCTTTACATCACAACTTGCACAGACACCTTTCAGGACTGCAGTGTGGAGATTTTACTACAACACAGCAGGTGAATTATTTGAGCCTTTTCCTGGAAGTATCCTAAAAGAGCAGTGAGTGCTATAAAATTAGCTTTTTAGAAAGGGATTTTTAAGTATACTTCTTTCCAGTGAATTGACTTTCAGGCCTCTCCTCAGCTCGTGAAGTACAGGAAACGTAGATGTAACTCTTAGTACCACCTGGCAATAGGGATGAGGTGTTGCAGTATGTGGTTAAGACAACAGTCACCATGTAAATCAAACAAGAGCTAGTTTTAGGTGAATAAGAAGTTATGTTGACAGAGTTTCATTCTCCATAGCATGTGTAGTTATGACATGGTTAGGTGGGGTTTGCGTCTTTAATATTTGGAAACTTTTCAAAGTGCTTTATCAATATTTTGAATGTTATTTCCTATCCAGGTTCTTCTGAGTTGGATTTTTATTTTCATCTTATTTTGAAACACTAAAGGCTCAGTCATAGATTTCATGACTTCCATCTAGTGTTTTGTTTCACTTAAGTTTCATTTAAGTAAGCATATTACCTTACTTAGGAAAAGGATATGCATTCCCTCTCACTTCTTTTTTATTATCAATATCCAACTTAATATTTATTGAAGATCTGTCCCCTGGAAAGACACTGTTCTGGGAGTTATCAGCAATACCAGGAAAGTAAACCATAGAGTGACGCTAAGAGGACATAAACTCCAGTAGAGGGGTAAGAAGGGTAGAGATATCCATAATACAAGGCAATATATTGGAAGTCTCAAGAGACAAGAAGATTGGGAGATAGATGTTATTGGGTACTTTACATAAATTATCCTATTTAATCTTCATGAAAACCCTAAGGTGGGTATTATCATCTGTTTTATAGATGAGAAAGGTAAGAGATTAGATGACCCATCCCAGGGCACATTGCTAGTAAATGGCAAAGCAGACATCCAAACCCACCACTCAGTGCTGGGGAGCTTCTTTATAAGAGAGCTTTACAAAGTATCTAGGTGCACTGGAGTTTCACAGTTTCAGCAGAAATACAGTCTTTCTATATTAGATCATCTGCTTTCAATCCATTCCAGGTGAATTTAAGAACCTAAATAATAAAGAGACATCTATAATGTTTACTTAGTGTGAACTCTAAGAACACAGATTTGTTCTTTTTTTTTTTAATAGATCTTTATGGGAGTGTAGTTGTTTCACAGTACTGTGTTAGTTTCTGTTGTACACCAAAGTGAACCAGCCATATGCATACACATGTCCCCATATTCCCTCCCTCTTGAGCCTCCCTCCCACCCTCTCTATCCCACCCCTCTAGGTCATCGCAAAGCACCAGGCTGATCTCCCTGTGCTATGCTGCTGCTTCCCACTAGCTAACTATTTTACATTCGGTAGTGTATATTATGTCAATGCTACTCTCACTTCGCCCCAGCTTCCCCCTCCCACCCCGTGTCCTCAAGTCCATTCTCTATGTCTGCCTCTTTATTCCTGCCCTGCAACTAGGTTTATGTATTTGGCAAAGTTATACTTTGTATTACTGTACTGCACACTCTGAGAACAGCCAGGGAGTGTAATGTAATCTTTGCCCTAAAGAGGCTTATCATAGAGAGCTGAGGCTGTGCATGTAACAATATGAAAAATCAGAAAATTTTTTGACAGCAGACTTACAAAATCTTTGGATCAAGGGGACTAGAAGTTACTTTGTCCCACTTTCTGTTCAGTGCTGGAATTCCCTCTGCCTTATCCTCTCCAGGGAACATCCCTTGGCATGTCCTTTGATGAGTGACTTGACCTCCTTCTTTCACTGAGCCCAGATCCACCTCCCTGAAGTCTGTTCCATTGAATACACTTTTTATTGGATGCGTGTGGTGTGTAAAAACCTGAATATCTAGTTCTTAGTACCTTAATAATGGCATAATAATCTGAATAGGTTAATACCTAATTTATTTTGAATGGTAATTCAGACAGGAGCCAGGCACTGTACTGCAGCTGCTTTCACACCTTATCTCGTGACCAGTGTCCAGCATCAGTTGCACTCTTATCCTTTGTCATCCTTCAGTGCAGCCCCTGGTCTTGCTACCCAGCAGGAATGATCCCAATTCCTGCTGGATTTTTACCCGTTTTTTGGATTTTCTTTGTGGCCTCAGAGGAAGAAGGCTTCCTCCTCATAAGGCCAACCTCTGCTCAATATCTTCCTCTAATATTTGAGGGATTTTTATTTCCATACCTACTGTCTTCCCAATATTCTGCTTTACTTGTATATACATTTAATTTTTTAAGTATAAAAATAATGTAATGGCAGTATAGAATGTTTACAAATGAAATAAAAAGTTAAAAACCTTATAACTTCCACTTTATTATCTTTTGCATGTTTTTCACATTTGTGAAAAAGATATATAATACCTTTTTTAGTTACAGAGGCCTGTATATTATAACATAATCATTTATCATTTAAAATGCTGTATTTCGTCACCCATTATTGGACCTATTATTATTATTTTCAATTTTTTTGCTGTTTTAAATAATGGAGCTTGGAACATATTCATACATACATATTTTTCCATATTTTGAATTTTTTTGGTGGGAAAAACAGCTTCCCAGGAGTATATGCAGAGGATGTGCTTTTATGACGACAACCTCTTGAGAGTTTGTGGTCGTAACTATTATGCTGCAGAAGTGCTCTGGCACAGCTACCAACGACTGCCACGTTAACAGAGCCAATGATATATCCTACTGTCTGTAACCTTTGATCCTGTTCGCCACGTCCGCATCTTAAAATCATACTCTTTTAGCTACTGTGACACCAGTGTCTCTTGGCTTTTCTTCTGGGTCTGAAGCTCAGTTCTGCCTCATACTAGCTTTATGACCTTGACCAAGTCATCTATCTTTCTGAGCTTTAGTCTCTGTGTTGGTAAAATGGGCACAATAATGTCTGCTCACTTTATATTTTTGGTTTAAATAACATACCTCAAGCCCCAAGCTGAGTGTCTGGCACATAGTAGGTGGTCATAAGTGTTTTCTTTTGCTTTATGTCTCCAACTCCTTTCTTTCTGCCTTCAATGCATAGATCTTTCCCATAAATTTCCTTAATTTTACTACCTTATCCAGATTGTCTTATGTACATGGTTAGCTCTCAGATAAGAAGGCAATTTGGGTGTGTTTCTAATAGAATGGACTTGCTATTAGTCTTCCTAGCAAGAGTCATGGTTTTGTAGTAAGACTTTTGGTTGTGAGATATATGTTTGAGTTACATAAAACTGAAAGCTTGGATTTTTCCCTCACAGCTTCTCTTGGAGTGTTCTTGTTGTGGATGAAGCTCACAGGTTGAAAAACCAAAGCTCCTTGCTGCATAAGACACTTTCAGAGGTAAACTCCCAGGATACTCTTAGCTTTTATATAACTCCCTTTTAAAAAATATTAGTTTAGTCCTGTATAAAGCCAATTCAGTTGAAATATTTTTTTTCAGTGAGATTTCTGCAGGGCTCAGTGAACATTTATGGTGACAGAAGTAGTACTTAACTTCTTCCTCTTGTCTTTTACACAGGAAGTGATGTTTACTAAAATCTGGTTATCAAATGAGTAAGACTCTACCCCAGGAAAATACATTGTATTTTTGGAAATGTTTCAACTTGTCTTTTTTTTTTTTTTTTTTGCGGTACGCGGGCTCTCCCTGTTGTGGCCTCTCCCGTTGCGGAGCACAGGCTCCGGATGCGCAGGCTCAGCGGCCATGGCTCACTGGCCCAGCCGCTCTGCAGCATGTGGGATCTTCCCAGACTGGGGCACAAACCCATGTCCCCTGCATCGGGAGGCGGACTTTCAACCACTGTGCCACCAGGGAAGCCCTCAACTGTCTTTTTGATCTTCTTCAAAGAGGCAGTTTCTTTAAAAATAATCTTACTGTAGTTTTTCTGTCTGCAGTAACAAACACATCTGACATATTGTACCCCTCCCCCATTTACCTGTTTAAAAAATTTGACAGTTCACGGAGTCGTGAGGAGACTGATTTCACACCGTTGAATAGTCCCTCCAATCTCTCCTGTCTTTGTCATACTTTTGAGTATGACACCCTTGATCTTATTTCATTCTCTTAATCTCTGGCACCATTCCGGCAAAATAGATGAGAAATGTCATTGTAGCCCTAGATATGCCCTCTTTTCTGAGGAGCCAGTGGAACAGCTTGTGAGTATGAAGTGCCCTTCTCCTTGCTGACCTAGTAAAGGCTTGTCCGTTCATGAGACCCCCCACGTGTGAATGTCTGGGACCGTCACTGAATTTTGATCCCTATCCTAAAATAGATCAATTAATAAATTAAGAGGTCTTCTGGAGAAAGTCTTAGATTTTAATTCTATATTTATTGGCTAAAAGTTGCAGTTTTTAGTGTTAATGCAGATATGGCCACTGTCTGTTATTAGCACAGTCTCAAAGATTGCTGTCCATCAGTCCCCTCTGTAGTGTCCTTTATGTTCTTTTTAGGGACTCATAACAGTATCTCTTTCCCAAGAGGTTGTCATATCCTGGCACCTAACCTTATAAGAGACTGCTTCATAAACTACCATGCCAGTTTACTGATTTACAATGGGAGAAGAGAAGCAGGTGTAGTAAAAGGACCCTGAGCTTGGAGTGGGGGGAAGCTAAAGTCTGTTGCCGGCTCCAGAGCCTTTTCTTCTTACTCATAAGGAAACTAAGGCTCAGAGGGGCTAAGTGAGGAAATTGTTCTGCATCATCTAAGTATTCCTTTTTAGGTGAGGTTTGAATTGCAGACCACTAGTTGGTCAGAAAAAAACACTCATTTTAATAATTTTAATTTTTTTTCTCTTCCGTTATGGTTTATTACAGGATATTGAATAGAGTTCCCTGTTTTATGCAGTAGGAACTTGTTGTTTATCGATTCTATGTGTAATAGTTTGTATCTGCTAATCCCAAACTCCCAATCTATCCCTCCCCCACCCCCCTTCCCCTTGGCAACCACAAGTTTGCTCTCTATATCTGATTACTCATATTTATTGATTGGTGGGGAGAAGGGTACTGCCTTTTCCTCCTTCCTAATGGTGTTTTGAGCTTGTTTGTAAAAGTTGGAAGCAACCTAAATGTGAATATAAGGAATTGGTTATACAATTTATGCTATACATATACAGTACACTTACAAAGTAAGGCTGCCATGAAAAATTATGCAGAAGAATATTTAATAATGTAGAAAATATTTGCAAAATATTTTATACAAAAATGTTTACAAAATATTGTACACAAACAAATTGTCTCCGGACTTTTTTTTTTTTTATAAATTTATTTATTTATTTGTATCTGGCTGCGTTGGGTCTTCGTTGCTGTGCGCAGGCTTTCTCTAGTTGCTGCGAAGTGGGGGTTACTCTTTGTTGCATTGCACGGGCTTCTCATTGCAGTGGCTTCTCTTGTTGCGGAGCAAGGGCTCTAGGTGTGTGGGCTTCAGCAGTTGTGGCACGCGGGCTTAGTTGCTCCGAGGCATGTGGGATCTTCCTGGACCAGGGCTTGAACCCGTGTCCCCTGCATTGGCAGGCAGATTCTTAACCACTGTGCCACCAGGGAAGCCCCATCTCTGGACTTCTTTTTTTTTTTTTTCCCGAGTATAAGTTTTGATGCCAAAATGGACACTGCTTTGAATAAAAATGTTAACTCATGTGATAGTATAAGTTGATTTTAGTGACTGACAACCTTGATTATCTTTGTTGACCTCATTATTTTAGTCACTTTAGTTCTTTGCTTGGTGAGCACATATTTTAAAAATGTGATTTGGTTATTGGAAACCTTTATTGTTGAACTACTATGAAAACACTGTCCTACAAGCAGAACAGGCATGAATGGACATTGATTAGACAATTTAAAAAGAAACGAAAAAAGGGAGAGTGCCCCCCCCAAAAGATTTTGAAATCAATTTTAATTGATTGTGTTGTTTCATTTATCACCTTTTCTTATTTGAAAAGCATTGTCTCCTTTTTTAAATTTAATTTAATTTTTAAAATTTTTGGGTTGCACTGTGTGGCTTGTGGGATCTTAGTTCCCTGACCAGGGATTGAACCTGCACCCTTGGCAGTGAAAGCACGGAGTCCTAACCACTGGACCGCTGGGGAATTCCCAAAAGCAGTATCTTCTTATGACCCCCTCCCAAATCAAAATATAGAAACACAAGAAGAAAAGTGAAAGCTACCAAAAATCTTACTCCACTGCATATGTTACATTTGGTGTATATGCTGCCACATCCTTTGCAGTGCTGTGTATACCCAAACATAAATAGGCATATATATTGTTTAAAAAATAAAAATATATTACTTTAAATATCAAAGTGCAGTGTATATGTGTGTCTATATAGATGCATACACTCATACCTAATGTATTTTGATGTTTAACATATGTACATAGGATATGGCTTTCTCTTTGTGCTGTATTATTTAACTCAAGTGGTCTAAGTTCTTGTTAATGTTAGTTCAGAGGTTATCCTTTGCTTTACCTAATATCTGTTGTTATTGTTTTTCCTAACCTTTTACTTCATTAGTCTGTTATTCTTGGTGTTCCCGTCTTTTGCTCAAAATTTAAAGAGTTTGTTTCCATTTTGGACTCTGTATGGTCCAGAAATGTCCAGAAGTCTTGATGCCTTGCATTGGCTGCACCTGTAAAGTTTTACAAAAGGACATTCTTTTAAAAGAGATCTTCTTGCTTCTTGCTTATAGTGGTGGGTCCTGCTGCTATTGCTTTGGGCTTCTCAAACTGCTTGGGTATATGCTGTGTGCTTGAATTCCCACATAGATTGAATAACAGTACCCGTATTCAATACTCATGCAGTACTTTAGCATTCAAAATGTGATTTTACTTACCTTATAATGGTATCTCCTTCACAGGATTATTACCCTTTCTCATAGTCGAAACTGAAGAGGTATTATTTCCTACATCAAACAGTTATATACATTTTGAACCTGAGCCTTCTGATTTCATGTCCCTTTAGTCATTTCATTAAATCATGCCTGTCTTTGTAAAGGCTGTGATGGGTAACTCAGTCTTGCTTTCCAGGGTTATGGATTTTTCACTTTCTTTATTTATATATTTGAGTTTTCAGTCGTCTTCAGTCTCCTGTTGACCGGAACTCCCATCCAGAACAGCCTTCGAGAGCTCTACTCTCTCCTCAGTTTTGTGGAGCCTGATCTCTTTTCCAAGGAGCAGGTGGACGATTTCATTCAGCGTTACCAGGATGTTGAGAAAGAGTCTGAGTCAGGTAAGTTCCCTTCTTACAAATCATGCCCAAGAGGTGTGGCCCAGAGACTTCCCTAGTGCATAAGGGTTATAGACAGAAAAGAAAGAGAATCGATAACCAAAGGACACCTTCCAGGGAGATACAGAGCCGTACAAAGGTAAGGTGATGTCAGAGCCCCCCTGCTGTTCCCAACTCCTGCTATTCATGACTCTCTTACTCGTTTGTTACATGATGCTATAGTCGTGCTTATTTGGGTCATTTTCAGAAGAAATAATATCTGCTGATTTGCAGACCTTTTTTTTCCAACATGTAATTTCTATAAGGACATTGTTAACTTCTCACGCTACTCCCTGAGGCAGAAAAGTACGCGGGTGCTGTAGTCTGAAACTGTCATTCAGCTTTCCACAGCACTGGTGTTTCTTTTAACACTGCACCAAAACCAAAAGTCTGGGATGGATGGTGGTGGAAGTACAGGGGGAAGCCTTCCTTGTTTGTACATTCACCATTTGTAGTCTTCCTCTTGCACCTTTGCCCCCTGCCTCATAGGATTGTCTGTCTACCTCTGTGATATTATCCCAGGATGATTATTCAAAGCAAGTGGTAGGCATGCCAACTAGTGGGTATGTAGGTACTAGGTGAGTGTGAGTTGGAAAGGCTCCTCACAGCAGAGATCGCCACACGACAGGCTGAAATTTACCTGGGGAGCCTGCTCTGATTGTTCCCATATTTAGGGTTGCTAGATAAAATATATGACACCCAGTCACATATTACACAGGACATATTGATATTAAAAAAATTATTTGTTTATCAAATTCAAATTTAACTGGGCACTTGTATTTTTATTTGCCATATCTGGCAATCCTACATGCAGTGGAATTCCAATTTAGGCTAGTTTTCGAAGTTCACGACAGCTGGGGAAGGAACAAGGGCGTTGAAGTCAAAGAACTAAGTTTGAGTGCTAGCAACATTAGAGCCAGCTGTGTGACTTTGGATAAGGGGTTTAATTCCTCTGAGCTTCACTTAACTTAGTTATACAAATAGAGACAATATTACCTAT
This sequence comes from Orcinus orca, assembly GCF_937001465.1. Lineage (NCBI taxonomy): Eukaryota > Metazoa > Chordata > Mammalia > Artiodactyla > Delphinidae > Orcinus > Orcinus orca. The sequence goes on along the minus strand of NC_064559.1, from coordinate 106,208,575 downwards.
TGCCCTACATTTCTGAGCTGTTATACTGATCAAATGCAAAAGTATCCTGGAAACAGACTAGCTCTGTGCAAATGAGATTATTAGTAAGAATCAGAAGGAGCTGGAAAGAAGAACCCAATGAAGGAAGAAATACCATGAAAAATTACCGTGCTGGCCTGGAACCCAGAATTGGCATGAAAATGAGAAACAAAAATAAATTGTTGTGGGCTTCCCTGGTGGCGCAGTGGTTGAGAGTCCGCCTGCCGATGCAGGGGATGTGGGTTCGTGCCCCGGTCCGGGAAGATCCCACATGCCACGGAGCGGCTGGGCCTGTGAACCATGGCTGCTGAGCCTACGCGTCCGGAGCCTGTGCTCCGCCACGGGAGAGGCCACAACAGTGAGAGGCCCGCATACCGAAAAAAAAAACCCCAAAAAAAACCTGTTGTATGTTCTCTAGTAATTCATTGCCTTGGTCTTGCTTTTGTCCCACACTTCTTGTGTGTGTGTGTGTTTCCCTCATACAGCAAGTGAACTATACAAACTCTTGCAGCCATTTCTGCTGAGGCGAGTGAAAGCTGAGGTAGCCACAGAGCTTCCCAAGAAGACGGAAGTAGTGATATACCATGGCATGTCAGCACTGCAGAAAAAATACTACAAGGCCATTTTGATGAAAGACCTAGGTAATCAGAGGGCACTTGTCCATTTAGAAACTAAATGAGGATGTGATTTGCATGCAAGGAAATATTTTATAATCACACTCACTTTGTATAGCAAGACTATGGGATGGAATTTTGTATTCTGAATAATATTCGGGTCAGCTGCAGAGTATCTTTAATATAACTCAGACTTTATTGGTGGGTGCATTTGTGAAATTTTCTCCCCATCCCCCTGCTCCTGGTTTTCCTTACTGCCTTTAGTTAAGCAAACTCTTCTAGTGTCCCAGTCATGCCTTTCATTTTCCTATCCTGACACATATTTAACACATTGCAAAACATTTCGGTTAAATCATATTGGGTTGGCCAAAAAGTTCGTTTGGGTTTTTCTGAAAGACGTTACTCGAATGAACTTTTTGGCCAGCCCAATACTATCTGGAAGGAATCGGGACTGGGAAGGGAGAGATAGGGATAGACAGATCTCTCAATTTGCACTGTTTTGTCCCTTGGCTCCAGAATAGCAGTTGAAGAAGGAAATTTAGAATTCTTCAAAAGAGTAACAAAGTACCCCCTGAGTTTGTTTTATAGTTAGGCTTCTTTCTTGAAACAAGGTGATGGTTAAGAAAACGTTGTATCGATGTGCTATTAATTCTTAATGTGATTCAGTGAAATTTGGGAAGTTAATAATAGGTTTGAAAGATATATTATTGAAATGAGTAAGGTTATGTATGGAAACTTACAGGGTTTTTTCTGTTGTTGTCCAGTAGTCCATCTCTCTCTCTCTTTTTTAAATTTCAGACGCGTTTGAAAATGAGATGGCAAAGAAAGTTAAACTTCAGAATGTCTTGTCCCAGCTTCGAAAGTGTGTGGATCACCCATATTTATTTGATGGTGAGGCAGTGCCCTTTTTTCCCACATTACTTTTTGTTGTCATTTCTGTGGCCAACTTCACAGCAAAATTCTTCAAAAGATTTGCCTATACTTACTGTCTATTTTCCCCCATTTTCTCCTGTTAATTTTTTATGTTGATGTTATCTAATGTATTGTTCATATTCAGATTTCTTCAGTTGTCTCCTAAACATCCCTTATGACTTTGTTTTCTTTTTTCTTTTCTTTTTTTAAAGTAATTTTATTTTTATTTTAGATACAATGGGAAAACACAGGAGAATTTTAATCAGAGGAGTGACATTATCTGATTTACATTTTTTTATTGTTTTGAGCTACAGACACTTAAAAAAGAAACAACAGCAAAAACGAAACAAACAATCCAACCCCCAAAACAGCAGGTGCAGAAAGGATAACACATCCATCCCCCATCCCCTCCCACCATGAAGACTTCCTCCCTTTGCTGGGAGGAGAGTGACATGGTTATACTCAAGGGCAGAAATTGGAGAATGAGAGAATTCTGTACAAATAGGCCTTGTTAAACACAATTCTCATTCTCCTTAGCCTTTCCCACATAGTGTGGTTCCTTTTTCACAATTGCCTCTCTTTGTTCAGCACAATAGAAAAGTGTTTAAATTTTGCCACTTTTCTGGGTCTTTTCTTCATTTCCTTAGGAGAGCTCCCTGTGTCATGTAAAAACTTATGGGAAATAATGTGTATACTTCTCTCCTGTGAATCTGTCTCGTGTCTGTCTTTTTTTTAAATTCAAGATCTAGTCATAGATCATGCATTGCATTTGTCTTTTTTTTTTTTTTTTTTTCGGTACACGGGCCTCTCACTGTTGTGGCCTCTCCCATTGCGGAGCACAGGCTTCGGACGTGCAGGCTCAGCGGCCATGGCTCACGGGCCCAACCGCTCCGCGGCATGTGGGATCTTCCCGGACCGGGGCACGAACCCGTGTCCCCTGCATCGGCAGGCGGACTCTCAACCACTGTGCCACCAGGAAAGCCCTTTTTGTCATTTTTTAAAAATTTAATTCACTTATACTTTTGAAGAATCAGGGCAGGTTGTTTTGTGGGATGTCTCATAATCTAAATTTATCTGATCATTTCTTTCTTTTTTTAACATCTTTATCGGAGTATAATTGCTTTACAGTGTTGTGTTAGTTTCTGCTCTATAACAAAGTGAATCATTATCTGATCATTTCTTTATGATTGGAGGCGCCTTGGTCTTGAACCCACTTGTTGAGCCTTTTATCACTACCATTCCTAGTTCACCAGTGGTCTCCGAGTGGCTCAACCAATAGTTGTCAGTTCACATTTTAATTAACCTCTCAAAACCTTGACGTAATTGATTGCGTCTTGAGACACCTTTATCCTTTGGCTTCTGGGACAATACTTTCTCTCGCTTTTCCACCTGCCTTACATCTGCTCCTTCTCAGCCTCCTTTGCTGCTTCCCTTTCATCTTATGGATGTCTGTAAATTTCCCTCTTAAGTGCTACTTTAGTTGCATTCTATACATTTTGATATGTAGTGTTTTCATGTTCATTCAAAAAAAATTTTTTTAAAAAATTCACTCTGATTGGTAGCCTTTGGGACCATTCCAGACTTTTTGTGGCTCTGAGGGCTCTGTTACTGATAGGATCAGTGTGGAGGGTTTGCCAAGTCATCTTAAGGAAGTCTTTGCCAAGTAGCAGTATGAATTGTTTTAAAATGTCACAGAATCTTAATTAGGTGCATATCAGAGCTTTTTTTTTTTTTTTTTTTTTTTAAGAGATGGTACATTGGGAACATGTAGATTCTGAAGGAAGCCCTCCAGGTTATTCTACTATCCCCACCTTGAGAATGACTCATTTATACATCTAAGCCTATTTCTTGATTTGTTTTCTAGAGTGAGAGCCTGAAGATGTCGATTTTGGGTCTCTTTGGTCTTTAGCATCAGCTTCCTAAAGAGTGGGTTTCTTCCTTGGGTAAACATTTCTTAGGCATATTGGGTGTGCCAGGCTCTGTGATTGGTGTTAGGCAGTGCTGAGATCATCATGTAAAAAATAATTATGAAATGCCTCAAAGAGATATGAGACTTGGGCCCTTTATCAGTTAGAAGGAGCTTGGCCTCTCTGTAGCCTCGGCTATCGGCTTTTCTGTTCAGTCTGCCCTGACTGGGGACACATTTACGGGGAGTGAGTTCTTTCTTTTCCAGGTGTGGAACCAGAGCCTTTTGAAATTGGAGGTCACCTGATCGAGGCCAGTGGGAAACTTCACCTTCTGGATAAGCTGCTGGCATTCCTGTATTCCAAGTAGGTGGTAGTTTCATATTTTCTGCTCTGAGCTGGTGACTGTTAAAACCAGAATAAGGAACAACTCACTGGTTTCTTGAGACTAATCCCAATTCTCCTTTTTTCAAGACCCTGATTCAGGTTCCATCTTCTCTGCAACTACAACCACCCCCCCCATTCCATTCCATCCCATCCCACACCATCCCCTCCATAATCATCCTTTCCTTTCCTGATTTCATACAGCACTTAGGATCCTAATCCAGTGCTTGGCAATGTGCTGCCTTAATCTGCTGTCTGGTTAATTGCTGTATATTAACCATCTCACTCCAGCTGTATTGTTTAGTTCCACAGGGACAGAGATAACATCAAGCATTTCTTGTTTCATTTCCTGCTGGTACCTTGCATTGAATTGGCACATAATAAGTGCTTAGTAAATATTTACTTCTGTTAACTGTGGGGCTTGGTTTGAACCCAGGGAGAACTTGGGGACTGTCCCTGAGACATGAGTCGGGCATCGGATGACCAAGTCCCTTCTGGAGCCTCTACAGGTTCTGCTAAGTGTTCAGTGGCCTGGTGTCCAGCCTGTATCTGATCTTTCTGATCCCCAGAGGGACAGAGGAGTCTAGAAAAATCCTAGTTTCCCAAGGATTTCAAAGTTATCCCTTAGGGACAACTGACCCAAGTAGGCCTGAACCAACCTAAAACCTCAGATTTGGCAAAACTGTCCAGCATTAGGAATGTGCAAGTCAAATAACTGCACATCTTACTATATTTTATTGGCTATGATGTATCTACTCTAAGTGTCTTAGTGTTGGAGAAGGACCTGTAAATATCTTCTCTCCAACCTTTTCCTTTCACAGGTGATGAAACAGGCCCAGAGAAGTTGTGTGGCTTGTCTGAGGCCACCACAGCTAGCAAATGACAGAGATGGGATTAGAACTGAGGTCCTCAATTTTAAGTTCAGTGTGATTTCTACCAGTCTGGGGCTAGAGTCTTGAAGGGGTTGTTCATAATTGTTCATCTACACCCATTGCAAAATCAGATTAAATTAGTTTTCCTAATGAGAAGGTTGTTTTGACAGTGCTGTGCTTCTTTGTTTACACAAACTTTTTTTCTTTTTCATTAGTTATCTACTTTATACATAGTATCAATAGTGTATATATGTCAATCCCAATCTTCCAATTCATCCCACCCCTCCCTTTCCCCCCTTGGTGTCCATATGTTTGTTCTCTACTTCTGTGTCTCTATTTCTGCTTTGCCAATAAGATCATCTATACCATTTTTCTAGATTCCACATACATTTGTTAATATACGATACTTGTTTTTCTCGTTTTGACTTACTTCACTCTCTGTGATGGTCAAATAATGGCTGATAGCATGGGGCTCTAAGCTTGACTTTGTTTTTTGTTTGTTTGTTTTGGTCGCACTGCGCAGCTTGCGGGATCTTAGCTCCTCAACCAGCAGTGAAAGCACAGAGTCCTAACCACTGGACCGCCAGGGAATTTCCTTGAATTTGTTCTTGACTTAATCCATTTTACCTCCTCCTTTCCTCTCTCCTCTCCCTACATAAATTTTCTCATGTATCACATGGGATACGAGATGACACCTGCCCCTTGCTTCTCTAAAGTGATGTTTCTCAGAATTTTTAACCAATAACGCTATACATTGAAAGGATAGTAACTTTCACCCCCAAGTAGAGAAGAGCTATAGATTGCCAACCACAAGCTCTTTAGGGTTATCAATTTTCGTTTTGTTTTTTGTACATTTGAATTTTGCATTTTTCTCTTCACAGATCTTTTTTATTTTGCTGTTAAAAGTGTATATTTCTTTCCATTTAGTATTTGACATCCTAGAAAGAGGTGTCTTGGTTATCCAGTCTTCCTACACCCTCTGGTGCATTGACACATGCTCCTGGGAATATCCCCACTCTAGTTTGACAACTGCTCTAAGGATACAGCTACATGTGCAGTTATATCCTTACATAAAGTATTTTGCATTACTGAAGAAGTCTCTGTAAATGATTATGACATTTATATTTCTGCTTCAGTATTTCATTTCTTTATAAACTTGCATTCTTTGGTAAGTGTCACCTGAGCGAAACCCACCTTAAATACTATCACAGTTGGCAGTTTTCCTTTTCTTTTTCTTGCCAGGGGCCATCGAGTTTTACTTTTCTCCCAGATGACCCAGATGTTGGATATTCTCCAAGACTACATGGATTATAGAGGTGACATCCCTTGACCACTACATTGCTCAAGACTTTTAGACTTTTAACAGTCCAGATAGGCCCCTGAAGAGTTACCTGGGGTGTGGGGCTGTTACAGAGGAAAGCAGTGTAAGAACATTATTCAGAACCAAAGGAAGATTGCTTACAGTAGGGGCATGCCTGTATATGAGAAGGGACAAATTAGCATTTGGTTTTGAGCTGACAGTGTTTAATTCCACAGAGAATACTTGGAAATGGTTAATGTTTCTCTGTTTTCCCCCTCTGTGTGAAGGCTACAGCTATGAGCGTGTGGATGGCTCCGTGAGAGGAGAAGAGAGACACCTGGCCATCAAGAACTTTGGACAGCAGCCCATCTTTATTTTTCTCCTGAGTACCAGGGCAGGTAGGCCGCATAGACACTGACCAAAGCAGACAAATAAGGGGTGACATGGTACCTTTACATCCTAACCATTAGTATGTTTTTCCTTAATTCTCTGAAAGGTGAGGTTATTACTGAGGAGTGTAAAAAAGGGGAAACTGAGGCAGATGACATCAGTTTATCTAGGTGCTGGACTTCTAGCATGGTGTTCTTTTCTATCCAACTGATCTAAGCTTTCATCTCATCAAGGAAGTAAGGCTAAAACCTGGGGTCATTGGAAAGTAATTCTAATCTGCTTTGACTATTGACCTGGGATCATCCTGAAAGATTTCTATGATTTTCTGCAAAATTTTAGTCACATTTGATAGAGACAGCTTACCTTCCCAGCCATGAAATGAGATAGCAACCTGTCTACTAGTTGTCCTTCCTACAAGTAGCTCTTGAATAGTGTTGTAAAAGCTTAATAAAAATCTAGTATTAAAAAATGTGAGGGCTTTCCTGGTGGCGCAGTGGTTGAGAGTCCGCCTGCCGATGCAGGGGACATGGGTTCGTGCCCCGGTCTGGGAAGATCCCACATGCCGCGGAGTGGCTGGGCCCGTGAGCCATGGCCGCTGAGCCTGCGCGTCCGGAGCCTGGGCTCCGTAACGGGAGAGGCCACAACAGTGAGAGGTCCGCGTCCCGCAAAAAAAAAAAAAAAAAAAAAAAAAAAAAATGTGATAATGAAATTGCCAGCTTGTTAGAATTATTTATAACATTGCCTGTATAAACTTGTTAAAAATATTATACATGACATTTATATATATACATTTATAGTGTTTTACCAGTTACAGAATGTTTTCATTTCTTTAAATAATACGACATCAGCTCTTAGAGATGAAATTATTCTCATGTCATGGAACAAGCCAGACCTTAAGTTAGTTTTAAACTCATAGAATCTTAAGTTTCATTATTTTATTTTTTGTAGACCTAAATCTTGATGGAATAGATGCAGGAGCTCTGAAGGGATATGTGTCCTCTATAAATAAAGGGAGATCAATATCTTTATGAGAAGAGAGTTCAGGCTTACTTAGTAAGCATTTATTAAGTGCCTAGTACTATAGGGTATAAAAAAGAAGTGTTAGATATACTCCTTGACCACAAGGAGATTGTTCTGCCTGTGTACGTCTCACCTCTGTATTGTGAAGATCTGGTCAGATTCATTTGACCCCACTCACTTCCAAGATCATCGACTGCACCCTGAATCTCAGCCATTTGTTCCTGTCATTAGTTGTCTCAGGGGTAGACTTAGGAGAGACCGAAAGGATCAGGGCAAACATCATCACTGTTGGGAAAACAGCCCTATTTATGCTTTACTGATTTCATCATCTTCATATTCAGAGAGCAGCATTGTTTGAAACGTCTAAAATTAGGAAGAAAGAGATCTCTGCTTTTCAGCTAATCTCCTTGGAGTTCTCAGAATTAGTTGAAACACAGTGATCTTTTAGAAGCCAAAGCAGTTCTGGACATGAGTCTTTTCCAAACACTGTCCTGTTTGCTCTTGCTTTTTAGCTGTAGATTTGCATCATTATCATTTATTCAGCAGTTTCCCTCCAACTTTCAAATATTTCTGATTGAGTCATATCGCCACCAGGTGGCAGTGATAGCTCATGAATATGTCCCAAAGAAGTCTGGCTACAACTTATTTATAAAATATCGCCCCTTCATGAAGAAGAGTTGAACTTAGGCAACATTAACGCAAGAAGAAGAAGAAAATTTTTAGGGAGCACACTTTAATGAAAGAAGTGCCTGGGAGGTATTATGGAATAGTGGGTAAAAATCATAGGCTCTGGAGCCAGACCATGTGGCGCTGAATCTGGTACTTTCTCTTTCCAGCTGTGCAACTTCCAGTAAATCCCTTAACCTCTCTGTGCTTCCATTTCAACATCTATAAAATGAGCATAATAACAGTAACTGCTCATAGGATTGTTGCGAGGATTAAAGGAGTTAATATATGTAAAGTGCTTATTAAAACAGTGCCTGGCAAGGAGTAAAGCACAGCACCCGGGTAGCCATCATTATTACTAAGTATAATTTAGCATCTCGCAGTAATCAGTCTTTATTATCTCTTTATTCCAACTTTAATTTTATATGAAGGGTTTAATTAGAATATTCCTGCCTGGCTTGTCTTGAGATCCAGCATAAAGACAGTAGCCTGTCTCAAAAGTTAGTCCTTAATTTTGGCTCTTGGAACAAGCCGTTTCAAGCTTGCTTGTTTCAGCAACGAGCTGTAACGACCCTGCAAAGAGGGAGTCAGTTTTGTACTTGTTTCCACATTAATCAAAGAGAAGGCTGTAATTTGCCTTCATGGTTCTCTTAATTAATTCCTGTAGTCCAAGGAGCCTCCCCAGCCCTTTTCTTACAGCGCTGAAGAAAGACCGGAAAGTTGTCCCAGGGAGTGTTCTTGTCCTTTGGTTGGTTTTGTTACCTTGTCTTTGATTAATGTGGAAACACATACAGAAGAGACTTAACTGAAGTTTTCTCCAGTCAGAGGGAGGTAGCTTCCCCGCTCCTCTCGGGAGTGTAATAAATGACATCCCCTCTTCTCATTAACTTGTATCAGGGGTCTTACTGCTTAGTTGTACCTTGCAATGGATGTTAAGAGCTCTTCTCTTAATGTTGCCCACAGCAGACCTCACTCATACTTAAAACTGGTTCTGAAAGAGCATGTGGCCTTTTCTATAGACGATTCTAAACAAATTGCAATGAAGATTTTTAAACAGAAGAGATTTAAGATGGCTTCAGGGCATGAACTTAAGTACCCACTTTTGCTCCTTACCCCTGCTGCCCTCATTCTGTTACTTTCAGTCGTTAAACTTTCCCAAGTCAGGTGATAGGAGCCCAGGTAGGACTTTAACCACTACAAGGCTCTGTCTGGAGTTGGGGATGGGGGTGTCAGTTTGAAGGATGAAGCCAATTGTTTTGGCTGCTCTCAATTTATCAATCTGGCCACTGTAGCCTTGCGTCTTTATTGTCTGGTCCCTAGCCCACGTGCTGCTGATAACATTCTTTTTTGCATTGTTTTCAGGTGGAGTTGGCATGAACTTAACGGCAGCAGATACCGTTATTTTTGTTGACAGTGATTTCAATCCGCAGAATGACTTGCAAGCAGCTGCCAGGGCTCACCGAATTGGCCAGAACAAGTGAGAGATTTAAGCATAGCACGGTTCCACTTCCTTGGCTCCTGAGCAGTTCTGGGTTGGGGAGGAAGGTGAAGAGTGTGGGCCGGTGACAGTCCTAGACTGGAGGGCGAGAGACCGCTACGTTTTAGCCCAGCTCTGTTGCTCACTCACGAGTAGTACTGGGATGGGCATGTTATTATTCCATACTTGCTCTGTTAAAAAGAGCAAAGTCGGGCTTCCCTGGTGGCGCAGTGGTTGAGAGTCCGCCTGCCGATGCAGGGGACACGGGTTCGTGCCCCGGTTCGGGAAGATCCCGCATGCCGCGGAGCGGCTGGGCCCGTGAGCCGTGGCCGCTGAGCCTGCGCGTCCGGAGCCTGTGCTCCGCAACGGGAGAGGCCACAACAGTGAGAGACCCGCGTACCGCAAAAAAAAAAAAAAAAAAAAAAAAGAGCAAAGTCAAATTGTGAAAGGACTAGAAGGAAGCTTTAGAAGTTATTTATCTCATCCTTCCTGAGTTAAGGTCTAATTCAGTTAAAAAATGAAGTTATGGCTTTATGGAGCTAAGCTAAAAAGATAAGTCTTACCCTTTGGCCTGAGGATGATTTAGATCTCCCAAAAGTTTTCCTCCACCACAGATAAGGAACCCCAGTTATGGCCATCTCATCATCCCTCCCTTGACTTTTTTGGAAAGGTTCAGTGAGAATTAGAGGCCGGATCTGTCTAACAAATGCTCGGGTTCACATACAACCACTTCCCTTTAGTTGTACCCTGAACATGGCATTTTGGGTTTGTTTTCTTTTAGGTGTATTGACTGTGCATGCTTGTGCCCTTCTTTGCAGACCCTTCTATGTTAGCGCATTGCTTTCCTTTGACTTCTGCACAGGTCCGTTAAAGTCATTCGGCTGATTGGCCGAGACACTGTGGAAGAAATAGTCTGTAGGAAAGCAGCCTCCAAGCTGCAGCTCACCAACACCATCATAGAAGGGGGCCATTTTACTCTGGGAGCCCAGAAACCTGCTGCGCATGCTGACCTCCAGGTAAAACATATTCTTCACTTTAGAATATGTCCTTGTTTTAGTCAGTGCTCCTGTGGATGAGAAAGTAAATGAATTAACCACCCACTCTCCCCAACCACACATTTGTTCTCTGGCCAAATTCCTACCGGCCATCGTATCTACTGCGTGCAAGCTGCTGTGGGAGCTAAAATGAATCTGATATATAAAGGCAGAAAAATACAGAATGAGGATGGGCTTTGGAACCCTCTGCTTGGATTCAAATCCAAGCCTTGCCACTTATTGGCTGAGTGGCTTTGAGCAGATCTCTTAACCTTTGTTTTTCTAAAAGTGAGGATACCACAAGTTACCTCAGGGGGCCTTGAGAATTAGATAAACAACTCAGCATAATAAATAATGATTAATCTCATACCTCCATCTTAACCCCAGACCCTTTGATCAGTGCTCTACATCACCTTCTTCATACTCAGAGGAAGGTGGACAAGATCAGGAATTCAAAACTATGCCATAGGAAATATAGACGAAAGAACTAGAGTTAATTGCTTGAAGAAGGGGACGCAGGATAGGAAGCAAGTGCTGGCTTGGAAGACTTTAGAAAAAGCTGTCTTCTGGAAGAGGGCTTAGCGATATTCTGTAGCAGCCCTTGGGTTAAAGTTGGAACCCATATTACGATATATCCCAGGTTCTCCCATTTTGACCCAGGGATGAGGGGCTGGAAGCGGAGAGACCAACTCCTAGGATACTGGAAAGATCCAGGTGTGAAGTGAGTAATAGACCTCTGACGGGGCAGTAGCAGTGGGAGGGTCTGGAGTGAGCAACATTACAAAAGAAGAAATGACAGGAGTCTGCTGCTTAGAGGTGGGAAGCTAGGGAGATGGAAAATTCAAAGATGTCTGTAAGGTCTTAAGTCTGGATGATGAGGATAGAAATTAGGAAGACAGAAGGTAGGCAGAGTTTTAGGAAGGGAAGATAATTTACGCTTTAATCAACAGAGTTTGTAGTAAAAAATAAAAATATAAACAAAACTATTATTAGAGGAAAACTCAGAGACAAAAATTTCATTTGCAAAAGTTTGTAAGAGAGTAGGCTTTAAAGGGACTAGTTTATCAAACAGAAAACATCAATACAACAAGTATTTAAAGGAAAAAAAAGTTAAACACTATTATAAGCAGAATTACCCAGTTTACAGTTAGTCTGGTTAAAGAAAACATTTTCTCACATGGCTATCATATCCACAAAGACCAGTGCATATCTTTACACATCAGCTTTGCAAAAGACAGGGCTCACATTGGTTTTGTTAGTGAGTAGGTAACTTACAGGAAAGGCTCAAGGTTTCTTTTATTTTAGGTCTAGAACTAGAAAGTATCCCTGGGTTTTATGCATTTACTTGTTTGATTTTTGTTTATCTCAAGGTGCAAAGTGTGTTTTTTTTCTTTCTCTGTTCTTCCTTTGGTTCCCAATTGATGTGTGCACGCTTATCCATGCTGGTGGCAGGGCCGGCTGTACGTATTTTTTTCACATTATCCAAAAGGCAATTACACATGTAAGATGAAAGCTTGAGAGAGAGGTAGGGACAGACTGCAGAGACTCTTAAATATAGTTCTTCATGCACGAGTTCTCCCATAGAACCTTGAGAGTGACAAGTTCAGCGTTGGGTCTGGTGGTGGGAATAGATGGCGGAGCCTTGGAGTGCCCACATTCTGGGTGTGGGAGGAGGAGGGGTTGTCAGTGAGAAGTTGGAACTCTCTCCCAGTGCAGGAGGGGCTCGGGATTCAGTCGGGGTGTCCTTGTGATGCGGGCTGCTGGGCATGTCCATGTGATTGAGTAGACATGCCTCTGTGCTGTGGGCCAAATACTAGTGGGAACATAGACCCCTGGCTATTTGAGAGGGGCTCTGTCGGAATCTTGTCCAGCTTGGAAGGTGGTTATCAGAAGGTTACGTTCTGGCTCTAATGTCTGATTTCTCTCTTCCCTGCCAAGACTCTGCAAGTTATCTCTTTGGTTGCCAAAAGCAAAGGTAACAACCCAATGCCCTTGTCTCAGAAGAAAGCAGGGTTTGTTTGTAAAATAAAAAGAATCCAATAGTAAAAGATGTAACTGTTGTTTAGTAAATTTAAGAAGTATAGGATCCTGAAGTCCTCAAGGAAGGAAGGTTTGTTATCCTGCAGGAGGAACGTAATAGAAACAGAGAGAGGCAGATGCAGATGTAGTGAACATTTATTGAACGCTTACTGTGTGCTAAGTATCATATGAAGTGCTTCTCTCCGATTGTGTCCGTGAATATGAATAACAAGAGAATGCGGTAGGCACTCTCTTTATTCCTATTTTGAATAATTTGCCCTAGGACACTCATTTATTAGGACGCCAATCCAAGTACTCTCTAACTTCCAAGCACATGCCGTTAATTACTGTAATATATTGCTTCTCTAAAAACACAGGTAGTCCCTTGGTGACTGAGACACCTCACAAGTGAAAGCATAAATGTAAGGTAGACTGAAGGGAGTGTCCCAGGACGGACCAGTCGTTTTCATAAATAGTTGGCTTTCTTCTGTTTTTGGTGCCAGTCGCCTTGTTATATATATCCAGGTTAAAGATCAGTGTATCCAGGTTTGTTTGATGCTTAGGTGAGCTGTCTAAATTTTTTTCAAGCTGATACAGAATACATTAAGATTTCCAAGTTACTCACAAAATACACCATCTGGAGATAACTGACCCAGTCTAAAGAGACAAGATGCAAATGAGCCAAGATGTGAATGCGGCTTGGTTCGGGGTCTCAGAGTGATCACTTAGGGAAGTACAGAGTTGGAAGTAGGAAGCTAAAGCCAGGAAAGATGATCTGAACGTTCTAGGTGGTTCCTGCAGCCCTAGGGATAGGCTGAGGGTACATTAGAGAGAAGGAAAGAGAAGCAGGGTAGTGCAATGCTAGAGGAATGTCCAGCAACATTAGAATTGAGAAAGGGCTTTCAGGTTTAGTGGTTGGGAGTTGTTACTGGTCTTTGTGAAGGCGGTTTCCATAGAGCACTGCGGCAGGAACAAAATTGCCAAAGGAAAGAAGTCACTTAAGAAGTACCCCGTGTAGCCCTCTCGTTCCAAGAAGTTTGGCAGTGGAAGGGATGGGAGAGTAGCTAACGGGGTCTGTGACTTCTCATGTGGCTGCTGGGCTTGCCTGTGAAAAAGACTCCATGAGAAGTGCTAAGATAATGCAGGAAATGGCTGTTATTCAAAAAAAGAAAAATTGGAGGCTCAGATTTTTTTGTTTATTGAGAATTGTTAAAGTCAGCATCTCTATCATTTATCACTCTCTGCTTACCCATCATCCAACTACAAAACAGCCCCATTGGTGTCATCTGTCATGGGAAGAGAGAGAAGGCTGACCATCAGAGGAGGAGTGTGCCTGGTGTCGTTAAGCCACTTTGCAAATCACTGATATCCAATGTTTGTTTTCATGAGGGCCAACTGGACTTTTTGTTTTCTTCGTTCAAGTTGAGTGAGATACTCAAATTCGGTTTGGATAAACTGCTGTCCTCTGAGGGGAGCACCATGGATGAAATAGACCTGGAGTCTATCCTGGGAGAAACAAAAGATGGCCAGTGGATCTCTGGTGCCCTGCCGACAGCAGAAGAAAGAAGCAGAGAACAAGAGGAAGGAAGTAAGTGGGGGGTGAGAGCAGAGCCAGTGGTGCGGCCACCCCAGGCTAGAACATGAGTGAGATGGGTCCCCAGGGAAAGTCCTGGATACTGCTCCTAGGACGTCCTTTTCCTGTCCAGCCCTAGTTTCATCCTGGGCACACTGTTTAAGACTTAACATGGTTCAAGAACTCTTCCTAGGCTGATTGGAAATTGTCTGGCTGTTCCCTTGTATCTGAACTTTGAACCAAATTGATGATGCTAGTGCTTATGGTAGTATCAATCTCAAGGATTTTAGTTTGTGTTTTTTCCTCCCTTGATTGCAAGCGTCTTCTCCTTTGTTTATTAGTAAATCCTTCTGTCCTTAGTATGGTGCTGCACATAGTGATCCCTTTTCTGAATAGTAGAATGAGTTATTTTTTAAATTATAGTTAACACCAGTTGAGCATTAAGTGTGAACTTATGTGCCTTATACCTGTGTTTTCATTTCACCGCTCTGTGAAGTGAGGTACCGTTAATTTTAATTTTTTTAGTGAAGCAATATATATGATCATGAGATGATCTTGTCTTTTTCTTTCTGATTTGGGTCAACATTTGTCTTTTGTCCATTTCTATTTCTATAGTATTTTAATTTCTTACTTGAATTTTTTTTTTTCGCATATAGCTTTGTAAGGATGTTCCCTGTTGTCTTAGGGTTATTTTGAAATGACTTTATTTTCCCATACCAGTGGCAACAGAGATTCAGTGCAGACTGGGGTGAGAGGTCTGATAGTCTTACTAGGCTTCTTAATTCAAGAGTACCTTATTCCATTCATACAGAGAAGGGCAGTTTCTTTACCCGACGCTGCTTCCTCTTATTGGGTGGAGAGTGGGCTGGTTTTATGATTCTCTTTTGTTTCTGTACGACCCTGAATTTCCATCACTTGCTTCCTTCTTTCCCTTTGCCACCAAACTGTCAAAGCACGTCTTCCCCTTCTAAGTTGTCTCTTTCCCCCAGAAGCAGTGCCTTCCCAAATTGTAAGCTGCAACTACTTTCTAGTTCCTTCCTTTCAATTCCTTAGTAACCGCTGCTCTGATCTGCCAGGTCTCAGACCTTTCTTCATTATTTTCCCATTTGGGGTGTGTCCTTCTCGTGTGGGATAAATTTGATCTGTGTCTGACGTTGCTAGAACCCCGCTGCCTCTTTTCTGTGCGGTGTCTGCCTGACTCTACTCCAGCGTGGGCTTGGGAGCCAACTCAGCTGGTTTGAGATGTTCATTTCTCTACCTACCTGCAAATTGAAGTTTGTAGTACTCTCTGCCTCCTAGTTTTGTAGTAGGCGTGGGTTCAGGGTGGTTTTGGTATCATTGTTGTTCTGTATGGTTTTTATAGGATGTTTGGGGAGATTGGAACGTCAGCAGCTGGCATGATTCTACAAGACAGTGCTCTTTGACTTTCCTCGTAGTTTAGCTTTTAAATTTTTTAATATTAGCATCCCATTTTTATTCTTCAAGAACTCTTTCTTATTCTCTGCTTGTTGTTTTAAATGTATCTTGTTCTCATTCCAGGGATATAACATCCTCTCTGAAGACATTTATTATAGCTTTTAAAAAGTATTCCAGGGAGAATATTTATTGTATCTTTTAACAAAGTATTCTTCTACTCGCTGTGTTGTCTCTCTTTTCTCCAATTGTTTCTCCTTCTTTTTTAAAAATTTGTCTTGTCCTTGTTGGTAGTTTTCCTGAAATATCTGGTGTGCTCTGGCTGGCTGTTCACGTGTGCTGGTGAAATGCCAAAGCTGATGGGCAGCTCCGGCCTGAGCAGGTATCTGGGCTCCCGGGGCTTATTCTAGCATCACTGGTTGGTGAGCTGTCTTTCACACTGAAGGGGACCTTCCCAGATGTCTGTATTGGAAGTCTTTTCTCTGGGCAACTCCGTTTCTCCAGAGACGAATCCTTTAATATCCTTCTTGGATGAGGTGGGTAAGGGTCGGAATAACCCTTGCTCAGATTGAGGAGACAACGTGAGTAAAGGGGTTCAGGGCACTCCTGTATTTGGTGTGCAGATTTTCTCTCAGTTCCCCCACCCCTCAGTTCCTCGTCCATGGTAAGTTCTAAGCTTTTGGGGGATTGAAAGGGTCTGTGTTCTTATAATCACCCCCTGATTAGGCACCTGTGTTTTGCTTCCATTGTTCTTTTCACTCTGTTATCATCCCTCCAGCCACTTCTATTTTCTAAAGAGTTATTGACCTTTTCATCCACTGTCGTCTCATATATCTTTTTAAAATCCTTTACTGCCATGTAGTTATTTTAGGTGGGAGAAGAAATAGATGTATGTGGTCCTGTTTTTAAGTTGCATTTTGATTACATTAAGTACTGAAGCTTGCGCGCATTTCTGCACTCATCTAGATTAATTTCAGCCTATTTTCCTAACGTTTAATAGAACAAAATAAAATTTCACTGTTTTCCAGAAAGATAATTACAATTTTTTTGGCAGTTGGACTGAGTCCAGCTGCCAGAAAAGATTTCCCAGTTGTATTAAAATTTTGAATTTTGTCTTTGATCAGTGAGTATAGAGTTCACTCTGTGGTAGGTGATTCCATTGGCAGGCTATAGATAAGTGTCTAAGCCTGTGGTCTCTAAACTTCTCTGGGCTGCAGACTGAAGACAGATAGCATGGTTAAAAGAATACAAATAAGTATGAAAGACTAGTAATTATAGCATCCCCTATCAAAATTAAATAGAAAACAGGGTGGCTTTATCTTGAATGCCGGGCTGTTTTTTTTAAAATCACGTTCGTAAGTTGAGAATTGCATGAAGATACATTTGTTGATATTTTACACTTCTCGACTCTTTATTTCTTTTTTCACTTGTTGCTAGAGCACCTCCTTGAAAGCCCCCCTGCTGATTTAATTAGCAAATGCCAATTAGAATTACAGCTGGTTGGATTTGGGTACAAGTGTGAAGCAGTTGATCTCTTGAGAATGAAAATGTTTTGCTTTCGAACTCTCTGGGAAAAGCATACCTACAGCTGATTTTATAATGCTGTGAAGATACATTTTTGGTAACGTGCTATTAAATATGTTTCACTTTAGAATCATTGTCTCACCTCTCTCTGGTTGCTAGTCTTGGCTTGTTATGACTTCTCTTTATCATGTGATTCATGATCTTGGCACATCACCCAACCTCGTTGAGCCTTTGTGTCCTCATCTGTAAAACGGTGCTATTAGTCCCTGCTTTACTCTTTTACACAGTTGCAAAACACATAGCATAAAATGCTGTTCAAGTTTACACTGTCACCATTATTGTTGTTACTGTAATTGTTATTTGCTGGCCTGTTACCTTTCCATCCTTCTATAGAGAACAGTAATGTACTGAAAAGAGCACATTGGCCTTAGAGTCAGGAAATCCTGCCTTCTTCACTTATTAGCAATGAGAACTGGGGAGTCTCCTGATCACTGTCTGAGCCTCCGTTTTCCCTTTCTTAAGTGGGGTTAGTTATATCAGAACTGTGGTGAGGCTCACGAAGATGCTTCATGAGATCTGCAAAGAATATTGTAAATCTAAGGGATTGTTTTTGTGCTTCTTTATTCCCTCCTAGATTTCCTACTTGTTCCTTTTAATATTACAGCAAAGGGGGCAAAAAGTTGAGTGTTAAAAGCGTGTTTGGAATTTAAAAATATGCTCTTGGTTACCTTTATTAGATAATCTTAATGTCAGTGAGATTTATGCTGGGGAGTTGTGTGGAATGAACGAGAGATGAGTGTTCCGGAACTCAGCAGGGTGGAGGCATCCAGCAGAGACTCACAGACCATCTAGAGATGGACCAAAGGCCATGCTCTCTCCTTTGAAAAGTAAATACACGAGATCCCCATGTGGATCCCAAACCCATCAGCATTAGTGAGACCAGAAATCCAGTACCTTCATCACAAGCTAGTCTTAGCCCATTTAGAATACAGGCTGCTCTTTTGTTCACCCTGGTTATGCTTTGACTAGAATCAATGTAGTTTTCTTTAGTATCTAACATTTTTCTCTTTGTGTTTTATGTTTTTAGAAAACCACATATACTTATTTGAAGGTAAAGATTATTCTAAGGAGCCTAGTAAAGAAGACAGAAAATCGTTTGAGCACCTGGTGAATCTTCAGAAAACGCTTTTGGAGAAGACTAGTCAAGAGGGCCGGTTACTCCGAAAGAAAGGCAGTGTAAGAACTATTAATTTGTGTAAGGATAAATTCTCTCAAACGTTCATCCTAAGAGAACAAAAAATGATGCTGGGAGTGATTGGTTAAGAAATAAGTGTGTAAGTGTTTGTTGAAATACAAGTATCATTGACTGTACCCTAGTATAAAAACTATGTAAGAAGTTGGCATAAAAATAATAACGAGGAGCGTATATTTTACCGGTTAATGCAGGTGATAGCAGCCTTGTCTGTCTAAGCCACCCCTGAAGGGACCACTGTATTACACCAAAATACCATACCCTGCTGCTGACAATCATGACCCTGTGTCATTAAGAGAGGATGGCAATCATAAGTGTTGTATGTAATGTCCACAGTATTTGGCACTTAATCTGGGCTCATTAAATGCTAGTTGTCATTAAGATAATCATGATGTTGAAATATTCTGTTTAAGGCAGAATGATATAATACATTGAGGAAGATTTCCATTAAACATGGTTAAACCTAAAATAGCATCCTGCAGGGTATGCCTTCCATTTTTTTAAAAAGTTATTTTCTGAAGTACCTTATTCCTAATGAAGTTAATCAAAATGATGTATTGCTGTACTAACCATGGCAGTGCTTTGGTTGAGTTTAGAGCACAGTATCCTGGTTGCCATGCCTACAAGATGTCTTAATTGAAGTGTCTTGCTACCACTTCCCACCACCCAAGGTGACGTGGAGATGCAATGTCTTGTGAAATATTAAGCACATTGCTTCTGTTCAGAGTGTGTTTTAGGGATGAATGAAACTCGTGAAGGAACAGGTAGCCCCCAACTTTCCTGGTTATGGAGCTTGTTCTTCCTACAGGTTCTCATCCCAGGCCTTGTGGAGGGGTCTACCAAAAGGAAGCGGATTCTGAGCCCAGAAGAGCTGGAGGACAGGAGGAAGAAAAGACAAGAAGCAGCGGCCAAGAGAAAGAAACTATTAGAGGAGGAGAAGAGGAGAAAGGAAGAAGCAGAACATAAGAAAAAGTATGTATGTGTTATTCGATTGCATTATTAATAAAGCTGAGGGTCCCAGTTGGTAAAGGAGTCACTATTGAGTAGTGAGTCCACAGTTGAACATCACTTTACAATTGCAGAAAATGTCTGTAAAGCTGGTAGTTCCTGCTGGTACTAGAATACATTTTTAAAGATTAAACTTTAACCTTAACAGTTAGTCTACTTAAGAGAACAGTCCTGAGTGCCTAAGGCAGAGAAGATGCATTCAGTTGAAGCTAGAAAATTTTAGGGTTTTATTTCAGCTGCCTAAGGAGAGTTGTTTACTTGAACATTCCCTTTTAGTCACATGTTCTTAAAAACAGTGACATCCGGTGGCTGCTCATGTTTGAAGTGTAGTCAGGAGGCAGTTAGGCTAATCAGTAAGGCTTCTTGTTTATTTACAAATAGGCAGAAAACAGGGTGAGTTTCTAATTGCATCTCCACTTGGCACTTACTGTTTGTGAATAGCAGTACAAGATGTGCTCCAAGGGAAACTGCGATAAGCCCAGTTAATTTCCTTTCCTCTCTGGCCTGTTGAAGGATGGCCTGGTGGGAGTCCAACGATTACCAGTCCTTCTGCCTGCCTTCCGACGAGAGCGAACCAGAGGACCTGGAGGACTGGGAAGATGAACGCTCTGCCCAACTGGATTATGAGGACCCGGACTCGACCTCCATCAAGTATGTAAGCGGTGATGTCACCCACCCACAGGCTGGGGCGGAGGATGCTGTCATCGTGCACTGCGTAGGTAGGAGAAATGGTGGGGCCTGAGTCTTTATGGTACCACGGTCTGGGGAAGATGAGGCAGAACCCTGATTTAGGGGTGATTAATGGGCCCAGTGTAGTCTTGTGTGGTCAAAAAGAGTGAATTTTAGAACCAGGAGACTGGGATTTGACTCTTGTCCCTCTTGTTTATCCGGTTGAGCAGCCCAGCCTCTCTGGGCCCCAACTTCCTTATCTGTATAATGGTATAAGATCTGCCCTGTTCTCTGCACAAGGTTTTTAAGAGAGTACAAGGAGGTAACATCTGTAAGACAAACGAATCCTTTCCAAACTCCAAGCATGTTCTTCCCTCATGACCTTTGTACTTTTTACTTCCTTTGTCTGGAGCCCTCTTTCCCCACTTCGCCACATCAAGCATTGTTCAAATGCTGCATCTCAGCGAGGGTCTCTCTTGATTGCCCAGACCCCATCCTCACCCCTCTATTCTTCTCTAGCCACTTTCTTACCTTATTTTACTTGATGATACATCACCACCTGACGTATTGCCTATGTATTTGCTTATTTGTTTCATTGAACTAGAAAATAGCTTCATGGGAGTAGGGATTTCTTTTTGTCCACTGCTGTAACCCTAGTGCCTAAAACAGTTCTTGATATGTAATACTAACAAATATTTATAGTATGATTGAATGAATGAATGACTGTAAATACCAGGTACTAACTAGCTGTGTTAGCACCAGCTTGAGTAAGTCATTTAACCTTTCCATTTTCTTACCTGTAAAATGGGAGTTGTGTGCTGTTGTATTACATCTGCTCTGCATCTTTCCTCAGCCATCTCCCAGGAATTACAGAAGTACCGCAGAGATTCTGCTCTTTCAGAACACTAATTTTTTTGATGCTTTTCTGTTATGATGGCCAAGGATATTCCAGAAAACCTAAACATATTTGAGAAGTCCAGTGTATAATATGTGCAGGAGATTAGTTTCTTCTACAGGTCTCTTCGGTGTACCTTTGTTTTTTTAAATTGTGGACTGGATTTTGCCTCCTATAGAAGAAAATTTTCTCTTTCTTCTATCAGATGACTCTGGCCGCTGGGGCAGAGGTGGTTTATTCACAGCTCTGGAAAAAAGATCTGCTGAGCCAAGAAAAATATATGAGCTGGCTGGGAGAATGAAAGGTAAGAAGCAAAGCAGAAAGAAGGGGTAGGGATGGGAGAAGAGGGGAGAGGACGCTTAGGACAAGTATTAGGTGCGTTAAAAAGCACTAGATGAGGAGCGGGACGAGCCAGTTGGAGCCGCATTCTGTCATCAGTCAGCTGGTTGATATGCGACTTTGAGGCAATCCCTTCCCCTCCCTGTGTCTGTTTTCTCATTTGTAATTTGTGAATAATACTTATTCCACCCACCGCATGGGACTATAATAAGGATAATGAATGAATGTGCAAGTACTTTGATAAATGTCAATCCCTGCAAGCATGTTAAAAGTGTTGGCTTGAAGATCATTTCATTGTTTACCCAATTGCCTCCATCTTCTTGAGGGAATATCTCCTGAAAGTGTCAGAGTCCTGTGGGAGAGAACTGAGACATACCACTGAAGTGCTAACAAGACCTGGGTGCTGAAGGGAAGGAGGTTGTATTATGAAGTAACACTCCCTGGAGGCAGAAGTAGAGCTGTGCGGGGCAGGGGAACTTGGAAGCTGAACACTATTCCCCCTTGGCATAGGGAGGGGCCAGGGCACCTCCTGTTATGTGTAGAGATCACAAAGTGGCAAGAGGAGTAAAGTGATTATTGTGATTAGCCTCTCAAGTTCCATAGGAAATAAAGGATCTTGTCCAGTGGAGGAGGGCTCTTCACATTTCTTAGAGATTGTTTTTTTCCTGATTCTTCTGCTCACTTCTCCAGGGTAGAAGGGGATGTAAGGACTTAGAGTGAATCCTCTTTCTACTAAAACAGATTACATATTACAGGGCTTAATATGTGTGAAATAATTAACCCAGATCTAGATATTGATTGGGCAGCTGGAAAAGGAGAGAATTCAGGAGGAGGTCGGAGTTAGAGATGCCGGCTGAGAAGTTCCCATTTGAGTGAGGAGTGGGAGGGCAGAGAATAGAGCATGGAAAACACCTCCATTTAGGAGCAGAGGCAAGAAGGGGAGAAAGAAGGAATTGTCAGAAAAATAAGAGAACCTTGAGAATGGAGTGTTTTGAGGTACAAGGGAAGAGAGATGTCAAGAAGTGGTCTGTAGTGTCAGACACTGACGTGAGGATGAGCATTGGGAAAAGGCCATTGGATTTGCCCCAAGGGCAGTCACATGACCTTGGAGCACTTGGAGAGAGTGTGAAAAGTAAAACCTGGTTGCACAGAGTTAAGGCGTAAGTGGTCAGTAAGGAAACAGAGATGGGGGTGTGCACTGTTTTCTGAAGAAGGACTGAAATAAGGTGGAGCAGGGTAGATGAAAAGTGGGCTTGAGTTATCGGGAGGGCTTCATGGAAAGTGGTGAACGTTCTCTTAGGCCTGGAAGGGTAGGTTGGGTTGAATTTAAATAGGTGGAGAGAAAGGGCAGGAGAGTCCATAACCATGTCTCATTCTTTTTGGTATCCCTGTGACTCCACCGTTCCCAGTATGGGATATTGAATGATCCCTGCAGCTACACAGTGAATGTTTTTGGGGAATGTTGTGTAGGTCAGACAGGCTGGAATAGAGGGTTTAGGCTGAGGAATAGAGGAGAGTTAGATTTTAAAGAAGAGAGATTTGGGGCTTCCCTGGTGGCGCAGTGGTTGAGAGTCCGCCTGCCGATGCAGGGGACACGGGTTCGTGCCCCGGTCTGGGAAGATCCCACATGCCGCGGAGCGGCTGGGCCCGTGAGCCATGGCCGCTGAGCCTGCGCGTCCAGAGCCTGTGCTTCGCAACGGGAGAGGCCACAACAGTGAGAGGCCCGCGTAATGCAAAAAAACAAAAAAACAAACAAAAAAAAAACAAACAAAAAAAAAAAAGAAGAGAGATTTGGGCCACATTATAGAAGACTGTACATGACTTGTCCAGGGAGATGCCATTCTAGGCAGTACCTTATCCAATGGCTAGTGGCTAGATATGGGAGATTTGAGTAGAAGAATGGCATAGCAGAGCAAATATTTTAGAATGACCGGAACAATTGGGGTATGCAGGATGGATTGAGAGGACAAAAGGTTCAAACTGGAGTAGGCCAAAAAAAAAAAAAAAAAATTGGAGTATGCAAAGCCATAGAATTAAATTAGCTCGTTTCTCTAGAGAATTTGATTTGATTTGGGTGAGGTAGGAAAATATTCAAATACAAATATGTAAGTATGGTAGAATACAATATTTGAATAGTTTAAGACAAACGTAAGACTCTTCTGAAGGAATTTTACGTTCATAGTGCCCCACCTCCTCCCAGCCTGGATGCCTCTGGGTTTTACATTCACTCTCCAATGCCTACAGGAGTACTTTGTAGGCAGCGTTTGAGAGGCACTGAATTAGATCATAAAAATTCAGGCGTGAAGGGGGTGACATGGTTGCATAAGACATTCCTTCTTTAATCTCTCTTTTTAACCGATGGTTTAGACATCTAAACATGAACAAAGGTGCTTTGGTGGGTCTTTTGGGAGACCCAAGAGAAGACTCACCCACCACTGCAACTGGTAAGAGACAGACACACCTCCGTATAGGCAAGGAACCAGTGGAGCCAGCAAAACTGCCTAGACCCCTCCCACTGCTGTAGGGCAAAAATCAGGTGAGTGCTGCCCTGGGCAGGTACTCACACACAGAACTTGCAGAAGTCCAGCCTTCCTGAAGGGAGACTCTGGCACGCCGTTGGAGAAAAAGAAAAATATGACTTTGCTTGCAGCCAAGGTGGTAAGAGACTTTCCCAGCATCAACCCTGCCCCCAAGGAAACACTTCGAGGGGCTGATTTTTCTGGCAGAGGCACCCAGCTACCCTCGCCAGGTGGAACACAGCTGGAAAAACCTGTTTCTCTCTGCCAGCATCTGGAGTACTAAGGTGGGGAGCTCCATGACTGTGGGAAGGAAGGATATTGGGAAAGAGGCAGATAAGAATTTCAAATGGTGTCAAAGACATGTGCTCAGGAAGTAGGAAGTTCACTCAAGGACCCCTGGGGGTGCCACCCTGGGGGGGTCTCCCTACCAGGTGGGTGGGCACTCCCAATGCCCCAAGTGTTAAGCCCACACCTCCCCCCAACTCTGCTGCTGGCTCCCTGTGCTTGCTCCGCAGGGTGTCCATGAGAGCGAGCTCTGCTAGACCAGGAGCCCACTCAAAACAGGTCCTGTTGATGGGCAGGGAAGAAACCACAAACTTGGTTTCCACCTTCTGGGGAAAAAAGGTGTGCAGCCAACCTGGTGAATTGTAAGAATCAGAGAAGACACAAAAGCTTAAAAATTTGGCCACAAGACAGAGCAAGAAGAGTGGAGCACAAACACATAGGAAAAACTGAGATAATATCAAAACCATAGAACATAATACCCCATCTGCTGACGGTAATGAGCACAGAGT
Organism: Orcinus orca; assembly: GCF_937001465.1. Classification (NCBI taxonomy): domain Eukaryota; kingdom Metazoa; phylum Chordata; class Mammalia; order Artiodactyla; family Delphinidae; genus Orcinus; species Orcinus orca. Next base: position 106,183,979 of record NC_064559.1, on the reverse strand, counting down.
TTAGGACGTATCCGCTACTTCAGATTCAAAAGCACCAGCATGTACCAGGAATATGAAAAACCAAGGAAATATGGCATCACAAAAAGAAAATGACAGTTCTCTAGCAACCGTGCTCAAAGGCACAGAATATTATGATCTGACTGACAAAGAATTCAGAATAGCAGTTACAAAGGAACTCAATGAATTTTACAAGAAGACTCAGGCAACTCAGTAAAATCAGGAATAAAATATGTTAACATAATGACTTCTTTTCAAAGAGATTGAAATTTTAAAAAACAAAACAAATCGTAGAGCTGAGGAAGTCAGTGGATGAGATGAAGAATGCAATAGAGAGCAGCTATAGCGGGGGAGACCATATGGAAGAAAGAATAAGTGACTTCGGGAGATAGGAATTTTGAAATAACACGGAAGAGATGAAAGAACAGAAATTTTAAAAGAGCGAAGCAAGCTTATGTGAGTTACGAGATTGAAACAAGAAAACACAAATATCAGAATAATTGGGCTTCTAGAAGGAGAAGGGGACAAAGAGTTTAAGAAATAATAGCTGGGAACTTTCTAAACCTGGGGAAAGTCTTGGACACACATGTCCATGAAGCTAATAGATCACCCTGTAATCTCAATGCAAAAAGACCTTCTCCAAGACATATTATAATGAAACTGTCAAAAATCAATGATAAAGAATCTTAAAAGCAGCCAGGGAAAACAAGAATGTAACCTACAAAGGAACCCCTATTAGGCTATCAGCAGATTTCCTAGCAGAAACTCTACAGGTCGTGAGAGTGGAATAACATATTCAAAGTGTTGAAATATCAGAATTTCCAGCCAAGAATACTTTACCAGCAAAGTTATCTATTGGGTATGAAGGAGAAATAAAGGCTTTCCTAGGCAAACAAAAGCTGAGGGAATTCACCACCACTAGACCTGCCTTGCAAGAAATGCTGAAAGGAGTTCTTCAAGCCAAAATGAAAAGACACTAATCAGTGACATGAACACATATGAAAGTACACAACACACTGATAAAGGTAAAATATATAGAGTCAGATTTAGAAAACTAACTCAGGGTTAGGATGGTGTGTTAACCACTCAACTATAATTTAAAGGTTAAAGGAAAAGAGTAGTAAAAATAACTATAGCTACTATAAATTGCTAATGAATTACATAAAAACATAAAAAGAGGTAAATTGTTACATGTATAATATAAAAGGGAGGAGTAAAAGGGTGGAGCTTTTATAGGCAATTGAACACTGTTCTATGTTTCATGTAAGCGCCATAGTAACCACAAAGCAAAAACCTAGAGCAGATCCACAAAAGACAGAGAAGGGGGAACCAGAGTATACCACCACAAAAAATAACCAATTTACGAAGGTAGGCAGAAAACAGAGGGAAAGAGAAACAATGGAAATACAAAACCACTGGAAAGCACAAGATGACATTAGTAAGTCCTTACATATAATTACTCTAAATGTAAATGGATTGGGGACTTCCCTGGTGGTGCAGTGGTTAAGAATCTGCCTGCCAGTTCAGGGGACACGGGTTCGAGCCGTGGTCCGGGAAGATCCCACATGCTGTGGAGCAACTAAGCCCCTGTGCCACAACTCCTGAGCCCACGTGCCTAGAGCCTTGCTTCACAACAAGAGAAGCCACCACAATGAGAAGCCTGTGCACCACAGTGAAGAGTAGCCCCCACTAGCCACAACTAGAGAAAGCCCACGTGCAGCAATGAAGACCCAGCACAGCCAAAAATAAATAAATAAAATGTAAATGGATTGAATTCATCAATCAAAAGGCACAGAGTGGCTAGATGGATAAAAATAACAAGACCCAACTATATACTGCCTATAAGAGACCCACTTGGGCCTTAAAGACATATGCAGACTCAAAGTGAAGAGATGGAAAAATATATTCCATGCAAGTGGAAACTAAAAGAAAGTGGAAATAGCTATATTTATATCACACGAAATAGACTCTAAGCCAAAAATGGTAATAAGAAACAAAGGGGTCATTATATAATGATACAGGGATCAATTCATCAAGAAGATGCAACAGTTGTAAACATATATGCACATAACATCTGTGTACCTAAATACATTAAGCAAATATTAATAGCTATGAAGGGGGAACTAGACAACAATACAGTAATAATAGGGGACTTCAATACTCCACTGTCAGTGATACGTAAATCATGCAGACAAAATCAACAAGGAAATGATGGGCTTGAACCAAACATTTGACCCAGTGGACCTAACAGGCATCTATAGAACATTCCATCCAACAGCAGCAGAATACACATTCTTCTTAAGTGCACATGGAACATTTTCAAGGAGACATCATATGGCAGAGCAAAAAACAAGTCTTAGCAAAATAAGACAATTGAAATCATACCAAGTATCTTTTCTGTTCACAATGGTATGAAACTAGAAATAAAACGAGGAAAGCTGGAAAATCTGCAAGTGTGTGCAAACTAAACAACACACTCCTGAACAACCAATGGGTCAAAGAAAAAACCAACAGGAAAATCAAAGAATATTTCAAAAAAATGAAAATAGAAACGCAACATACCAAAACCTATGGGGTGCTGCAAAAACAGTTCTGAGAGGGAAGCTTATAGTAATAAATGCAAATATTAAGAAATTAGAAAGATCACAAATAGTCAACCTAACTTTACCCCTCAAGGAATTAGAAAAGAGGAGTAAATTAAGCCCAAAGTTAGCAGAATAAAGGATGTAAAATTCAGAGCAGAAATAAATGAAATAGAGACCAGAAAAACAAAAGGTCAATGAAACTAAGAGCTAGTTTTTCAAAAAGATAAACAAAATTGATAAACCTTTAGCAAGACTAAGAAAAAGAGGAAAGACTCAAAACCAGAAAAGAAATTATAACTGACCCTACAGAAATACATAGAATCATAAGAGACTACTATGAATAATTGTACACCAACAAATTAGATAACCTAGAAGAAATGGATAAGTTCATAGAATCTACAACCTACCAAGACTGAGCCAGTAAGAACTAGAAAGTCTGAACAAATCAATGATGAGTAAAGAGATTGACTCAGTAATTAAAAACCTCCCAACACAGGAAACTCCAGGACCAGATGGCTTCACTGGCAAATTCTACCAAACATTCAAAGGAGAATTAACATCAGTCCTTCTCAAACTCTTCCAGAAAATTGAAGAGGAGGGAACACTTCCAAACTCATTCTGTGAGGCCAGTATTACCAATATCAAAGCCAGATAAGGACACTACAAGAAAACAACACTATAGACCAATATCTCTGGTAAACATTGATGCAAAAATTCTCAATGAAATATTAGCAAACCTAATTCAGGAACTCATTAAAATGATTACATACCATGACCTAGCAGGAATTTTCCCTGGGATGTAGGGATGGTTCACATACACAAATCAATAAATGTTATACACCACATTAATAGAATGAAAGATAAAAGTGATCATCTCAATATATGCAGAGAAATCATTTGACAAAATACAACATCCTTTCAATAACATACCCTCTGCAGATTGGGTATAGAAGGAACATACTTCAGTATAATATAAAAGGCCGTATACAGCAAACCCACAGCTAACATTATATTCCACAAGAATTGAAAGGTTTTCCTCTAATATCAGGAACAAGACGGGGTGCCACTCTTACCCATACCTGAGTGGATTTGGAAAAGGCAAGACATAAGGAGGATTCAGAGTAGTCCTTCCTCAGGGATCTCATTCTGTAGTGAACTTTGTGTTCTTTCTGTTGCTCCCTTTTGTTTTACCTCAGATTTGAGTTTGGGAGGTGTCCTTTTATTTCCTATTGATGATAAAGAGTCAAGAAACAAAGGGCAAGATTTGGTAAGTAAACAACCACATCAGTTTATCAGAGCTGAACTTTGACTCCCATCACCTCCCCTTGAAACTACTCCTGCTCCCACCCAGCTAATGATCATTCCTCCTAGTTGGCCTTGATTGTGGCCCAGCACCGTGATCGTGCCAATGTCCTGTCTGGCATTAAGATGGCAGCCCTAGACGAGGGCCTGAAGAAGATATTTTTAGCAGCAAAGAAAAAGAAAGGTAAGCTCTTCCACTTGTGCCCAGGGATAGATTAATTTCTGCTCCCAAGCATATGATGTGATTTTTAAAGGGAGGTAAGAAATGTCAAGACCCCATTCAGCATACATGGTAAAGGTAAGCCCCAGTATGAGAGATCACAGAAGTAACAACCTCCCCATCTTGTATTTGCAAAGCCCTTTTCCTTTCTACATCACTTTTGTATCCATTATCTCTGTGGACCGCCTGTATCCACTTGGGTATTTGTATCATTTTACAGATGAGGAAGTAAAGGACCAGAGATGAAGTAAACTGGTCATAATGCAGTTGTGAAACGCCTCTTGGAGAGTCCCAGTCCGCATTAGCAGACAGTTCTCTGCCAAAAACCCGAGTTCAATTTTGTTTCTAAGCCCAGTGTGTCTCACAGTTTCTTGAACTGATTGACTTTTTTTAAATAAATTTATTTTATTATTTTTGGCTGCATTGGGTCTTCATTGCTGTGCACGGGCTTTCTCTAGTTGCAATGAGTGGGGGCTACGCCTTCGTTGCGGTGCACGGGCTTCTCATTGCAGCGGCTTCTCTTGTTGCGGAGCACAGGCTCTAGGCGCAGGGGCTCGGTAGTTGTGGCTCGAGGGCTCTAGAACGCAGCCTCAGTAGTTGTGGCACACAGGCTTAGTTGCTCTGCACCATGTGGGATCTTCCCAAACCAGGTATCAAACCCACGTCCCCTGCACTGGCAGGCGGATTCTTAACCACTGCGCCACCAGGGAAGTCCCCTTGACTTGTTAAAGAATCTTTGCTTATTTTAATTACATCTTGATCATTGATCGTATTTTATTTCCATAGTACCTACTTATTTCCAGAGCCTGTAGGTCCTTGTGTTCAATAGAATTAATTTAATTTTCCCCTATTACAACCCCTCCCCAGAATATTTTTGACATTATAATCATATGCTTTGAGTGGGACAAACCAAGATTATATACATTTTGTTCATTGGAAACCACAAAGTGACTCAGAATATGTTATTATCTCCTATGTATATTTTATACACATTAATCAATTTGATGAATGACGACATCATGATTCTTTTTTTTTTTTAACAGCAAGTGTCCATCTTCCACGCATTGGACATGCCACAGAAGGTTTTAACTGGTATGGTACTGAGCGACTTATTCGGAAACACTTGGCCTCAAGAGGCATCCCAACTTACATGTATCCTTTTGTTATCCTGATGGTGTGCACTTCCAGCTCAGAAGGGGAAAATGTCTTGCATTTTTCTGGTGTCATTATTTAATCCAAGGCCAAGTCTTCTTCTGCCATGTTTTTCAGTCTACCCCTCTTCAATGAGAAAAAACTAAGGAGCATTTTCTAACTTGTATATATCCAAGGAGGTAAAATATACCCAAGCGTTTCTGGGTGCCAACAGCTAAATTAAAAGATATACGAAGAGGGGAATTAATTGAAGAATTGCCATTTGCTAACATACTGAATCTTTTTCACATCAATTCTCTGGAGATCCTTCAGGCCCATAGACCAAGGCCTGATTCTAAGAACTTCACTCTGTTCACTAAAATAAACACACCAGCAAACAAACAAGTGAACTGTTTTATTTCTGAACCCATTCAATGTATTCTTAAGGAGCAGTGTGAAATTCATTTTGACCATGAGGATATAATGTAGATTTGCTGGACTAGTATTTTCTTCTAATGACCTGCTTGCTGTATAAGTTAGCATTGTTTGAACTGTACTGAGCCCAGAATTACTAGAAGAAGCTGAATTGGCCCCCAAGTGCTATAATTATACAGAAACTTCATCTTTTTACTTAGATACTTACTGAAATGAATTCACTCAGTGGTGGTTTATTTAAACCAATGTAAAAACCTAGCAGAGAAGTTAATGTTTTATACACTTGCACAATTCAAGCAGTACCAAAAGAGTTTTAGTATTTCAGGTAATAATTCTACAGTAATAAGTACTAACAATATTGGAAAGATTTATGATACGGTAAAAAGAAACTAAGGCATGCTACTTCTGGAGTGGTTATTTTAATAATTACTAAAGAACTAGTAGTTTTAGTAAAGTTGATTTTAAAAAGTTTTAAAGTTTTTTAAAGTGATGAAATATATATTCCTTGACCATCCTTATCAGCTACTACTTTCCTAGAAGCAAGGCTGCCATCCTTCATCCACAGGCCTCATCTTCCTCCTCAGGACAGCCGGTGCCTTAACAATCGGCTCAGCATCAGATCCAGCCTTCAGCAACCAGCTAAGATGTTTGCTCAAAGCTACTGTAATAGAATATTTCAAAAAGGAATCAGGATCTGCTGGGCCTCTGAGGTACTCTGTTTTCTGAATTCGAATTTTGTTCTCTTGGATGTGGTATTGATGTGGTGCTTGTAATACAGGGATGCACAAGATATTTGGGAAAATCCTTTGGCAGCTTGCCAGGGCCCCAGTTTGCACAGCTATTTGCATAATAATAAATACATTTTCTATCTCTAATGGTTTCTTTGCTTTCTTTCCCCTCAGTCTAGTTTTCGTCCCCTCCATCAGACTGATTTCTTTATAGTGAGAAAGGTGAGTGGATTAAGGAGAAAGGAAAGGTAATAGGAGAACAGGGTGGCTCTAGGGGAAGGAAGCACCTTCAGCCAGTTCGTGCTTTGGAAAGATAGGTCTCCGAGGGGAAAGGCTGAGAAATGAGATTCCTGATCCAGACGTGTGGAGCCCCTCCTGCCCTTCTCTCCATCCTGCTCAGCATTCAGAGCTAGAAGAACACACGTTGGCCCAGAGGCCTGTCAAATGTGACTTCAGAGAAACCAGAAGATCACTCCCCCTCCCACCGAATCAGTTCAGCTGCAAGAAATAAGGGAATTGTGGAAATGGCACAAAGCTGACAGGGAATGTCAGACTGGGGAGGGCAGGGGGCAGAGAACCACAGGAGAAGGAGTCTTAGGAGGAGACACCCGTGTAAGCTATGGCTTTTCACACGTGGTACATGAAGTCTCCGTCTTGGCTGACTGTCCTCAGCCAGCCTGATTTCTGCTGCTTTGAGGCCGTAAGTCTCAGAGCTGGGACCATGACCTTCTAAGGAGAGTAGTGCTGTTAGCACCTGGGTTGTACTGTTCTGTTTGACTCCCTCTGGGCTCCTTCACCCTTCGACAATTTAGCATCTGTTTTGAAGACCTATTATACCCTAAATTCACGATTCCTTAATTTGTTTTTCCTAAAATTTCTTTTTTACTTTCATTTTTATTGCCTCCTATCTATTACTCTTAACCACCAGCGCTTGACACATGGGTGATTATAATAACTTTAACCTCTTGTCTGGCATCTTAAGTCTTAGAAGCAGAACTGGAACTCCAAAAAGGGAGAATGTAGAGAAGTCTAAGCCAGTGCATAAGTAAGCTGCCGGCCCTTCAAAGGCAGCCAGAGTCCAAACAGGTGAGGTATAAGCAGGTGCAAGGAAAACTTGATTGTCCACAAGCTGTCTACCCTCCTGAAAAGCTGTACTTCCTTTGGATATCAGAGTGCATAGGGCTAGCTGTAGATGTTTCTGAACATCTGAGAGGGGCATCAGAGCGGGGAACTCACCCCCAAAGGGAGCATAACTGACATTTTTAGGGGCACAGGTATTTTTTTTGAAAAAAAAGGGACTTCTTTTCACCCAATTCTGTCCCACTTGCTCCAACCGTATGGGCCTTTTCTCTGGATGAAGGCCCTGGGCCATGACTGTCTGCCCCCTGGTAAACTGGGCAAAACAACACGGAAAGAGATCAGAAAACTCATGTAGCACTTTCTCCCTTAAACATGAGGTCACCTGTTAGTGGCAGCCCCCTGCTTTCCTTTCTGACCTCTCCTAGCTCATCAGTCAAAAATGCTGCTCTGCTTCATCTCCGTATGTCTTTCCTATCTCATAACCCCTTCACTCTTCCCATCAAAGGGTGTCACTGTCTGAGAAGGAAGAATGAGAGAAGCTACCTACTTTGTTTATCCCAAGGGTTCTGTCCCCTTTCTTCCACAGCATCTTTGATGCCATCTGGCCCTCCCCTCTGAGGAGGCCAAGGTAGGGCCAAGAGGACAATATAAGATTTTGTTCACGGATGAGCTTTTGTGGAGAAGTTTGTACCATAAACATCAATTTTAAAAAGCCCTGCTTATTGAGACAGTGAGGAACTTAACTTAAACTTGAAATTTTCATTATGTACAATCTTACATATTTTCTTGACTTTTAATAAACTTTCCTTCACTTTGTAACATGCCTGTTGTTTAATTTTTTGTCCCATCAATCTAAACTACATTCTAAGTTAATTAATCCTCTTCAAGTATAGCTTGAATCACCCATTTTAGAGCCCCGAACCATCTCTAGGCTAATGTGTTTTCTTTTGCTGTCTACTAAGTGAAGAATAAACTCACTCGAGCATTACTTGTCTTCCACCATAATTTAACCTAATTTCCCAGAGACATCCTACAGTTTCTTGCTTGAGGCTTTGCTCATTCTGGTCCCTCCCTGGACACCCTGCACCCTCTAAATCCCCTCCCGTTATCTCCAACCTGCTATTGTCCCCTATCAAATCTGATTCTTTAGGAATCCAGAAAAATCTAACCTCTCTGTGGTTGAACTACAAATGATAATCGGGTTTATGGCACTTAATTTGTTGACATATCATACTCATTGGTATATTTATTTAATTACTGCATAAATACTAAGGCCTTTGAGAAAGGTGATTTCTCATTTATTTTCCCTATCACACAAATCAATTAATAGGTACTCAAATATTGAATTTAAAATGGTATGTGGATAACCGGCTAGCAAGTTGGGAAAAGTATTAGACTTCCTGCATATATCATAAATGCCAGATGGCATAAGTACTTAAATGTAAAACTTGAGAATATACAAACTTGTCATTTTTATGGTGTCTTGACTAGCAACTAGCCTTTGAAGCTTCTCCCAACTTCTCACTCAAATACCAGTGGCATTAAGGTGAAGACTCACAACCACACTGAAAATAAGACAACCAACTAAATGCCAGAACATGAGAGGAAATGACACTAGTTATAAGGCAAAGTTGAACTGAGATTTCATTTTAGGAAGCAAAGATTGCTTAAAAACCTAGGACCTTCACCAGCCAGAAAATGAACAACAATCCTTCTATCCTTTTCTTCCCTTATGTTAACAAAAAGGTCAACTGCCCCCTTCCCCCATGTCTGCTGTGAACTCTGTCCCCTCCAGCCTTCTCAAGAATGTTATTCTGCCAATTACTTTCTCTTATATATTCAGTTTGTTTTTTAAATTAGAATCTTTCCATTGACTTATAAACAAGGTCAAGTCACTCTCATTAAAAAGAACTCCCTAGGGACTTCCCTAGTGGTCCAGTGGTTAATAATCCGTTTTGCAGGGAATGGTGGTTCAATCCCTGGTCGGGGAACTAAGACCCCACATGCCACAGGGCAACTAAGCTCACAGGCCACAACAACTGATCCCACGTGCTCTGGAGCCCGCGCACCACAGCTAGAGAGAAGCCCGCACACCACAACAAAAGATCCCATGTGCCACAACTTAGACCTGACGCAGCCAAAAATTTTTTTACATAATAAAAAGAAATTCTTTTTAAAGAACTCCCTAAATCCTCATTCCCTTCCCCGTCACAGCCCAACCTCCAAAGAGTTGTCCCATCTACACTGCTTTTGTTTCTTCACCTCCCACTGACACTAACCCACACCATTCTGACTTTCTGCACTTTCACTCCACCAAGAGAGTCTGTGTTAAGAATACCAATGACCTCCAAGTTGCTAAATCCAAAGAACATTTTTCAGTTCTCATCTTGACCTCTGAGTAGAGTTCAACACTGTCCACTGCTTCCCTCTTTTTGAAACACTATTGCCTTGGCTTCTGCGACAAGATACTCTTCTGTGACACAATAATCCAGGAACTTATCTTTTATCATCTTTGCACAGTTTTCTCCCATGGTCTTCTTTTTACCTAGTGTATTAGTTTGTTAAGGCTGCCATTACAAAATACCACAGACTGGGTGACAACAATAAATGTATTTTCTCACAGCTCAGGAAGCTTGAAGTCCAAAATCAAGATGTCAGAAGGGTTGGCTTTTTCTGAGACCCCTCCCCTTGGCTTGCAGATGGCCACCCTCTTGTTGTATCCTCACAAATTGTTTCCTCTGTGCGTGCATGCCCTGGTATCTGTATTTCCAAATTTCCTCTTACAAGGACACCAGTCAGATTGAATTAGGCCCCATCCTAATGGCCTGACTTTAACTTAATGCCTCTCTAAAGGCACTGTCTACAAATACAGTCACATTCAGAGGTACTGGGGATTAAGGCTTCAACACATGAATTTTGGAAGACACAATTCAGCCCCAAACACCCAGCCATTAAATGTTGGAGTTCCTCACCATAAAAGACACTGAATTGTGAAAACAATCCTGAAGAAAAAGAACAAAGCAGGAGGCATAACCCTCCAAGACTTCAAACTATACTACAAACTGACAGTAATCAAAACAGTATGGTTTGGGCACAGAAACAGACATGGATCAATGGAACAGAATAGAGACCCCAGAAATAAACCCACACACCTATGGACAATTAATCTTTGACAAAGGAGGCAAGAATATACAATGGCAAAAAGACAGTCTCTTCAGCAAGTAGTGTTGGGAAAGTTGGACAGCCACATGTAAATCAATGAAATTAGAACACTCCCTCTCACCATACACAAAAATAAACTCAAAATGACTTAAAGACATAAATATAAGACATGACATCATAAAACTCCTAGAAGAACATAGGCAAAACATTCTCTGACATAAATTGTATCAATATTTTCTTAGCTCAGTCTCCCAAGGCAATAGAAATAAAAACAAATATAAACAAATGGGGGCTTCCCTGGTGGCGCAGTGGTTGGGAGTCCGCCTGCCGATGCAAGGGACATGGGTTCGTGCCCCGGTCTGGGAAGGTCCCACATGCCGTGGAGCAGCTAGGCCCGTGAGCCATGGCCGCTGAGCCTGCGCATCCGGAGCCTGTGCTCCGCAACAGAAGAGGCCACAACAGTGAGAGGCCCGTGTACCGCAAAATAAATAACTAACTAAATAAATAAAAATAAGCAAATGGGACCTAATCAAACTTACAAGCCTTTGCACAGCAAAGGAAACCACAATCAAAACAAAAGTCAAACTACAGAATGGGAGAAAATATTCGCAAATGATGCAACCAACAAGGGCTTAATCTCCAAAATATACAGTTTATACAACTCAACAACAATAAAAACAAAAAACCCAATCGAAAAATGGGCAGAAGACCTAAAAAGACATTTCTCCAAAGAAGAAATACAGATGGCCAATAGGCACATGAAAAGATGCTCAACATCACTAATTAGCAGAGAAATACAAATCAAAACTAAAATGAGGTACCACCTCACACTGGTCAGAATGACCATTATTAAAAAGTCTACAAATAACAAATGCTGGAGAGGGTGTGGAGAAAAGGGAACCCTCCTACACTTTTGGTGGGAATGAAAATTGGTGCAGCCACTATGGAAAACAGTATGGAGGTTCCTCAGAAAACTAAAAATAGAAATTACCATATGATCCAGCAATCCAACTCCTGGGCATATACCCAGACAAAACTATAATTTAAAAAGACACATGCACCACTATGTTCATAGGAGCACTATTCACAATAACCAAGACATGGAAACAACCTAAATGTCCATCAACAGATGAATGGATAAAGAAGATGTGGCACATATATACAATGGAATATTACTCAGCCATAAAAAAAAACAAAATTGAGCTATTTGTAATGAGGTGGATAGACCTAGAGTCTGTCATACAGAGTGAAGTAAGTCAGAAAGAGAAAGACAAATACCATATGCTAACACATATATTTGGAATTTAAAAAAACAAAAATGTCATGAAGAACCTAGGGGTAAGATAGGAATAAAGACACAGACCTACTAGAGAACGGACTTGAGGATATGGGGAGGGGGAAGGGTGAGCTGTGACAAAGCGAGAGAGTGGCATGGACATATATACACTACCAAACGTAAGGTAGATAGCTAGTGAGAAGCAGCCGCATAGCACAGGGAGATCAGCTCGGTGCTTTGTGACTGCCTGGAGGGGTGGGATAGGGAGGGTGGGAGGGAGGGAGACACAAGAGGGAAGAGATATGGGAACATATGTATATGTATAACTGATTCACTTTGTTATAAAGCAGAAACTAACACACCATTGTAAAGCAATTATACCCCAATAAAGATGTTAAAAAAATAGTAGATTAATATCTTCAAATTGCTGAAAGGAAATAACCTAGAATTATTTACTTGGTTAAAATATCATTTAAGAATTAAAGCAAAATAGATATTTTCAGGCAAATGAATATTGCAACACCAGGCCCAAAATACTTTACAGAAAAGTTCTACTAAATAACCCAGAAGGTCATTCCCTTTTTGTATATACTCCCTTTTGTATAGAAGATAGATAAAGAGGTGGTATCCCTGATTCATTTCATGTGGCCAGTATAATCTTATTAAAGCAAAGCCAATAAAAGCAAGGAAAATGATAGGCTATTCTTACTTATGAACATAAGTACAAAAATTCTAAATAACATAAAAACAAATCAAATCTAGCGTGTATGAACTAATTTGGTTAAACTGACTTTGTAGTTAACAGATTAGTATTAAAAATCTATTCTCATAACTTAGCAAGTAAAAGAACTTAAGACTTATCTGCCAACTGAGTGCATTGTCCTACATATTTTAAAATGATTTTTTCCTCAACCTTTTACAATTATCTTGTCCAAATGTAATTTGACATCAATTTTTTGGTGACTCATCTTTAGTAAGTCTTTCCAAAGACACGAAATTTTTCTACACATTTTATCAGTTTATCTGACATTTCTGGCATATAACAGGTGGGCGCAAAGGTGCTGATTCTCAGCTAATATTCAATGTACAAGAGCACTACTGGTTAACACTGAAAAACTTCCACACCAGTTAGTAAAGAGAAACTCTCTACTTATTTAGATTATAAGTTGGAAAGGGACATCAGCATGTGGCAGCATAAGATATTCCTTCTTTTTAATCCCCCTCGTTAATCAACAAATTGTACATCCATAATGAACAAGGTCGCCTCTACGAGGGTTTCCAGATCTTGTACCTTTCCCCAAGGGATCCAAGGGGAATCCTGCCCACCAGTTCAGCCAATAGCAGATAGACATACCTCCATACAAACTGTGGAACCAGCAGAGCCAGTGAGACTTCCTGGATGCCTCTTGCTACTGTTGGGCAAGAATTAGGTGAGTGCTGAAGTGGCCAGGTACTCACCCACGAGAGAGAACTTGCAGAGTCCAGCCCTCCTGAAAGGAAAATACAATACACTACTGGGGAAAAAGGAATAAAATACAATTGGCCTTTGAACAACGTGGGGGTTAGGGGCACCCACCCTCTGTGCAGTCAAAAACCCGTGTAGAACTTATAGTTAGCCCTCCATACACTTGTAGTTCCTCTGTATCTGCAGTTCCACATCCATGGATTCAACAGATCTCGGATCATGTAGCACTGTTGTATTTACTATTTAAAAAATCTACATATAAGTAAGTGGACCCACATAGTTGAAACTCATGTTTGAGTCAACTGTGTATGAATGTGGTTACACAGGAAGCAGGAAGAGAAACTTTCCCAGGGCTACCCACGCCCCCAGAAGGCCCTGACTGGGGCTGATTTATCAGGCAAAGGGGACACTTCTCACAAGACCTGGGTCTTGTGGCAGTGGGTCTTAAATTCAGGGGTCCCATAGAACTGTAACAAATGGAGAAAGAGTTCTTAACCAGCTGCCAGTAAGATGAACCCACAGCCTTCCTGTGAAAGGAGCCAATTAGCTTATCTTCACAGCTGTGGCCTTAGCGGTAATCTTCTAATTAAACACATTAGTGGAAAGAAGGAACTAAAGACTAGAGTGGAAATAGATAAAATAGAGACTAAAAAGAAAATTAAAAAGATGAATGAAACTAAGAGCTTTAAAAAAAAAAAAAACACAAAAACCCCAAACCAAAGAAACAAACCTTTAGTTAAATACACCAAGAAATAGAACTCAAGTGAAATTACAAAGAAAGAGGATATATTACAACTGATAATCACATAAATACAAAGGATAAGAGAATACTATGAAAAATATATGTCAAAAAATTGGACAACTTAGAAAAAATGGTAAATTCCTAGAAGTGTATAACCTACCAAGACTGAATCATGAGGAAACAGAAAATCTGAACAGACCAATTGTTAGTAGGAAGATTAAACAGTAATTAAAAACCTCCTAACAGAGAAAAGTCCAGGACCTGATAGCTTCACTGACAAATTCTACCAAACATATAAAGAAGAATTAACATCAATCATTCTCAAACTCTTCCAAAAATAGAAGACGAGGGAACACTTTCAAACTCATTTTATGAGGCCAGTACTACCTTGATACAAAAACCAGACAAGGACACCACAAGGAAAGAAAATTACAGGTCAATATCCCTGATTAACATAGATGCAAAAATCCTCAATAAAATATTAGCAAAACAAATTCAAAAATACATTAAAAGCACCTTACACAATGTTGAAGTGAGATTTATTCCAGGGAATGCAAGAACAATTGAATGGTAGATGTTGAATCAGTGCGATACACCATATTAACAAAATGAAGGGTAAAAACTGTATGATCATCTCAACAAATGCAGAAAAAAACATTTGCCACCATTCAAATCTATTCATGATAAAAACTCTCAGGGACTTCCCTGATGGTCCAGTTGTTAAGACTTCATCTTCCAATGCAGAGGGTGCAGGTTCGATCCCTGGTTGGGGAGCTAAGATCCCACATGCCTCAGGGCCAAAAAAACAAAACATAAAACAGAAGCAATACTGTAACAAATTCAATAAAGACTTAAAAAAAAAACTCTCAACAAAGTGGGTATGGGGGAACATACCTCAGCATAAAAAGTCACATATCTCGTAGTTTTGATTTGCATTTCTCCAATAATTATTTAATAATTATTTCTCTAACTATTAGAGAAATGCAAATCAAAACTACAGTGAGATATCACTTCACACCAGTCAAAATGGCTATCATCAAAAAATCCACAAACAGTAAATGCTGAGAACCCTCCTACACTGGTAAGAATGTAAATTGGTAAAGCCACTATAGAGAACAGTATGGAGGCTCCTTAAAAAACTAAAAATAGAACTATGATATGATCCTGCAATCCTGCTCCTGGGCATATATCTGGAGAAAAACATGGTCTGAAAGGATACATGCACACCAATGTTCATTGCAGCACTGTTTATAATAGCCAAGAGATGGAAGCAACCTAAATGTCCATCGACAGAGGAATGGATAAAGAAGATGTGGTACATATATACAATGGAATATTACTCAGCCATTGAATAGAATGAAATAATGCCATTTGCAGCAACATGGATGGACCGAGAGACTGTCATACTGAGTGAAGTAAGCCAGACAGAGAAAGAAATATCGTATGATATCGCTTATATGTGGAATCTAAAAAGAAATGATACAAATGAACTTATTTACAAAACAGAAACAGACTCACAGACTTAGAGAAGGAACTTATGGTTACCGGGGGGAAGGGTGGGGGAAAGGGATAGTTAGAGAGTTTGGGATTGACATGTACACACTGCTATATTTTAAATGGACCTACTGTATAGCATAAGGAACTCTGCTCAATATTATGTAACAACCTAAATGGGAAAAGAGTTTGAAAAAGAATATATACATGTATATGTATAACTGAATCACTTTGCTGTATACCTGAAACTAACACAACACCGTTAATCAACTATACTCCAATATAAAATAAAAAGTTAAAAAAAAAAGCCACACATGATAAGCCCACAGCTAACATCAATCTCAATGTTTAAAAGCTGAAAGCTTTTCCATTAAGATAAGGAGCTGGACAAGGATGCCCAATTTGCCTCTTTTATTCAACATAGTATTGGAAGCCCTTGCCAGAGTGTGTAAGCAAGAAAAAGAAATAAAAGCCATCCAAATTGGAAAAGAAAAAGTAAAACTGTCTCTATTTGCAGATGACATGATCTTATATACAGAAAACCCTAAAGACTCCACCAAAACACAGAACTAATAAACAAATTCAGTAAAGTTGCAGGATACAAAATCAATATACAAAAATCTATTGCATTCCTATACACTGATAAACGCTCAGAAAGAGAAATAAAGAAAACACATCCATTTACAATTGCATCAAAAGGAGTAAAATACCTGGGAATAAATTTAACCAAGGAGCTGAAAGACCTTTACACTGAAAACTATAAGACATTGATGAAAGAAATTGAAGAAGACACAAATAAATGGGAAGATATTCTGTTCTCATGGGTTGGAAAATTTAACATTATTACAATGATTATATAGCCCAAAGCAATTTACAGTTTTGATGCAATCTGTGTGAAAATTCCAATGACATTTTTTCACAGAAATAGAAAAATAATCCTTAAATTTGCATGGAACCACAAATAACTAAATAAGTGAATAACTAAAGCAATCTTAAGAAGAACAAAGCTTGAAGCATCACACTTCCTGATTTCAAACCATATTACAAATCTATAGTAATCAAAAGAGTATGATATTGACATGAAAACAGATGCATAGGACGATGGAACAGAATAGAGACTGTTGGCACCAAAAACAAAGGCAACAAAAGCAAAAGTAAATAAATGGGACTACATCAAACTAAAAAGCTTCTGTACAGGAAATCATCAACAAAATGATAAAGGAACCTAGAGAGTAGGGGAAAGTTTTTGCAAATCATATATCTGATGAGGGGTTAATATCCAAAAAATATTTTTAAAATTCATACAACTCAATACAAAAACACACAAACAATACAATTAAAAAGTAGGCAGTGAAACTGAATAGACAGTTTTCCAAAGAATACATACAAATGGCTAAGTGGTTGATGCAAAAGTGATCAACATCACTAATCATCAGGGAAACACAAATCAAAACCACAGTGAGATATCACCTACATCTGTTAGAATGGCTACCATCAAGAAGACAAGAGATAACAAGTGTTGGAGAGTGTGGAGAACAGGGAATCCTTGTGCACTGTTGGTGGGAATGTAAACTGGTACAGCTACTGTGGAAAACAATATGGAGGTTCCTCAAAAAATTAAAAATAAAATTACCATATGGCCTAGTGATCCATTTCTGATTATATTTTTAAGTACAAAATATCAAAGAGGAAAATAGGGAATCTTGACATTTGCAACAACATGGATGGACTGTGAGGGCATAATGGTAAGTGAAATAAGCCTGACAGAGAAAAACTAATACTGCATGTATTACTTATATGTGGAATATTAAAAGAAAAAAACCCTCAAATTCAGAGAGTAGAAAAATGGATTCCAGGGATGGAGGCTGGGAGAAATAGGGAGAGGTTGGTAAATGGGTACAAACTTTCAGCTGCAAGATGAATAAGGTCTGAAGATCTAATGTAAACATGGTGACTGTGGTTGATAACACTATTATATAATCAAAATTTGCTAAGAGAGTAGAACTTAAATGTTCTCACCAAAAGGAAAAAAAAGATAAATATGTGAGGTATTGGTTGTGTTAATTAACTAGTTGGAGGAAATCCTTTCATAATGTATGCATATATCAAATCACCACAATATACACTTAAAATATCTTACAGTTTTATATATCAATTATACCTCAATAAAGCCAAAATTTAAAAGAAAAAAAAAGGATAAACGTTATTCACCTGGAATAAGATTAAATATATTAGCTGTCTCAATAGATGGGTGACGGGGAGTTAAATAGAATATACGATATATTTTTATAGTCCTATATAGAGATACGTAAATGTAACAAAGTAAAAAAATCCCTGACAAAAAAAATAGAACCAAAAGTAGATGGTAAATGTAGTAGGTTAAATTACTGGTGTCAATACTTACCCTTCACAGTATCCACATCCTCACCCCTGGACTTTGGGTTGGCTATATTACCTGCTTCGATAAATGGAATGTGGGTAGAGGTGACAGTCTGCCATTCTGAGCCTCAGTCTTGAGACCTCAATTCTTTCTAGTTGCCCTCTTTCCCTGTGCTATCACCATGTGATCTTCCAATGAGTAGCTGTAATCCTGTTAGCCTATACCTTAGTGGAACACATGTGAAGCAAAGCTATACCTGGCTGACATGCAGAACTTAGTCAGAAGCAGGGCTCCCTCAGCTAAAGCAGAGGACTTGCAGATCCATGAGTGAAATAAATGCTTATTGCTGTAGACCACTTAGAGTTTGTGGTTATTTGTTATACATCAAAAATTAACTAATACAGGACTTCCCTGGTGGCACAGTGGTTAAAAATCCACCTGTCACTGGACACGGGTTTGATCCCTGTTCTGGGAAGATCCCACATGCCGTGGAGCAACTAAGCCTGTGTGACACAACTACTGAGCCTGCACTCTAGAGCCCCGCAAGCCACAACTACTAAGCCCGTGCACCACAACTACTGAAGCCCAAGTGCCTAGAGCCCGTGCTCCACAACAAGAGAAGCCACCACAATGAGAAGCCTGTGCACCACAATGAAGAGTAGACCCCGCTCGCTGCAACTAGAGAAAGCCTGCACGCAACAATGAAGACCCAACACAACGAAAATAAATAAATTAATTAAATTAATTTAAAAAAATTAACTAATACAAACAATGAGAAAACAGCCATTTCATTTTAACAATTGAGATAGTAGGTATGATGAAAATGAAACATCTAGCTAGCTCATAAATTTGATCCCAGAATCATAATATGGTTTGCACATACTTGGAAATAAGTCAACTAACATTTGGGTTGTCACCCAGCAAGAATTGCACAGGTGCTGAACAACACTGTATTAAATGGCAAACTACTTCCCTTATTATAATAAAATAATAATATATGGAAAATACGTGCCAAAGAAATACTAACAGCAAGAATTAGGATTAGAAAATGTTAATTTTAAACAAAATAGAATTCAAGAGAAAGCATCAAAGAAAATTACCTCACAGTGATAAAAGGTATAAGACAAATATAACTGTCATTAACTGTTTTGTACTTACACTACAGTTTTAAATTGTTTCTCTTGCTATACCTATCTAAATATATATCATAGTTTTATATGTCAATTATGCTTCATTTAAGCCAAACTTAAAAAAAAAGAAAAGAGAAACTTAAGTCACATGAAATAAGATTCACTATACCAAATTACATATATATGGTATAAATTGAGGTAATTTTCTCTGTATTAACATATCAAAAGGGGAAAAAAGCATAAGATTATCACCATAGATTCCACAAAAGTCTTTAACAAACTTCACTAATCATTTTTATTTTTTTAATTTTTAAAAAGTATTTATTTATTATTATTTTTGGCTTCATTGGGTTTCAGCTGTGGCTCACAGGCTTCTCTCTAGCTGTGGTGTGCAGGTTTTTTCTCTCTCTAGTTGTGGCACACGGGCTCAGTTGCCTCGCAGCATGTGGGATCTTAGTTCCCCAACCAGGGATCGAACCTGCATCCCCTGCACTGGAAGGCAGACGCTCCACCACTAGACCACCAGGGAAGTCCTCATTTTTATTTTTTAAAATACCTAAATTAGGAATTGATGGATACAGCCTAAACATGATAAAATATATACACCTTACTCCTACAGCCAATATTTTACTAAATTGGAAAACACTAAAGCCATTTCTACTAAGGTCAAGAACCAAGAAAGATACCTATTATCTCCTCTACTATTTAACATTGTCCTGGAGGTTTTAACCAATGTAACTAGAAAGAGAAAACAGTTAGAGACATAAGAATTGGAAAGGTGATGTTAGACTATCTATGTTAAAAGGTGATATGAGAGTTTAACAAAATAATTATAAACTCAGGCAATTAAAAAGTAAAAACCTCAGTAAAGTAGCAATATATAAAATTTTAACATACAAATTCAATAGTCTTCATAGATACAAATGATATATGATTAGAAATCATCAAGGAAGAAGAACACATTTAAAATTCTAACAAAAATACCTGTACACTGGAAAGTATAAAACATTGATAAAGGAAAGTGAATATCACTCAAAGAAATGGAAAGATATCCCATGCTCTTAGATTGGAAGAATTAATATCATTAAAATGGCCATACTACCCAAAGCAGTCTACAGATTTAATGTGATCCTTATCAAAATACCGATGACATTTTTCACAGAGCTAGAACAAATAATCCTAAAATTTATATGGAATGATAAAAGACCCAGAATTGCCAAAGCAATTGTGAAGAAAAAAAAAACAAAGCTGGAGGCATAACCTTCCAGGCTTCAGACAATACTACAAAGATACAGTTATCAAAACAGTGTGGTTTTGGCACAAAAACTGACATATAGATCAATGGGATAGAATAGAGAGGCCAGAAATAAATCCACACACCTACAGTCAAGTAATCTTTGACAAAGGAGGCAAGAATATACAATGGGGAAATGACAATCTCTTTAGCAAGTGGTGTTGGGAAAGCTGGACAGCCACATGTAAATCAATGAAGTTAGAACACCCTCACACCATACAGAAAAATAAACTCAAAATGGCTTAAAGACTTATATATAGACATGATACCATAACACCCCCAGAAGAGAACATAGGCAAAGCATTCTAGGACATAAATTGCACCAAAGTTTTCTTAGGTCAGTCTACCAAAGCAATAGAAATAAAAGTAAACAGAAATAAATGGGACCTAATCAAACTTAAAAGCTTTGACACAGCAAAGGAAACCATAAACAAAATGAAAAGACAGGCTATGGACTGGGAGAAAATATTTGCAAACGATGCGATCAACAAGGGCTTAATTTCCAAAATATACAAACAGCTCATACAACTCAGTATCAAAAAATAAATGACTCAATCAAAAAATGAGCAGAAGACCTAAATAGATATTTCTCCAAAGAAGCCATATGGATGGCCAACAGGCACATGAAAAATGCTCAACATCACTAATTATTAGAGAAATGCAAATCAAAACCACAGTGAGGTATCTCCTCACACCACTCAGAATGGCTATCATCAGAAAGTCTACAAATAATAAATGCTGGAGAGGGTGTGGAGAAAACAGAACCCCACTACACTGCTGGTGGGAATGTAAATTGGTACAGCCACTATGGAAAACAGTATGGAGGTTCCTTACAAAACTAATAATAGAGTTACCATATGATCCAGTGATCCCACTCCTGGGCATAGATCCAGAAAAGATGAAAACTCTAATTTTAAAAGATATACTCACCCAGTGTTCATAGCAGCACTATTTACAATAGTCAATACATGGGGAAAAAACCCAAGTGCCCGTCAACAGATGATTGGTTTAAGAAGATGTAATGTATATATCACACAATGTAATATTACTCAGCCATAAAAAAAATGAAATATTACCATTTGCTACAACATGGATGGACATAGAGAATATCATACTAAATTAAGTAAGTCAGACACAGAAAGACAAATATGATATCACTTACATGTGGAATGTAAAAAATAATACAAATGAATCCATATAGAAAACAGAAACAGACTTACAGACATAGAAAACAGACTTATGGTTACCAAAAGGGAAAGGGAGAGAGGGGAGAGATAAATTAGGAGTATGGGATTAACATAAAAACTACTATACATAAGGTAGATAAGTGACAAGGATTTACTGTACAGCACAGGGAACTATATCCAATATCTTGTAATAACCTATAATGGAAAATAATCTGAAAAATATATAGCTGAGTCACTTTACACCTGAAACTAACACAATATAGTAAACCAACTATACTTTAATAAAAAATAAAATTGTGACAATAAAAATAAAATACTTAAGAATAAAATCAACATGAAATGAGCAAAACCTATACAAGGAAAACTTTAAAATACCCCTAAAAGATACAAAAGCATATTTGAACCAATGTAAACACATTGAATAAGATACTTGAATAAGTCAATATTACAATGACCTTAGTTTCCCCTTATTTATATATTTAATGCAATCCAAATAAAAATACCACATTGTTTCCCAAGAGTTTTGTACTAAATTTCACAGTATTTAGTATTTAGTGAAGAAAGCCTAAATAAGAAAAGCAGATTTAAAAGTATAGGATAAAGTATCTATGAATAAATGTGTCCTACTGTTATATTAATTGACAGACAGAATAGAATTGAAAGTCCAAAACGAAGTCCTAAAAATGTAA
Source organism: Orcinus orca (assembly GCF_937001465.1). Taxonomy (NCBI): domain Eukaryota; kingdom Metazoa; phylum Chordata; class Mammalia; order Artiodactyla; family Delphinidae; genus Orcinus; species Orcinus orca. The sequence continues at coordinate 106,161,682 of NC_064559.1, read as the reverse complement.
TGAAAATTAGTATGATTACAGTGGAATCTCAACTTACTGGAAATGATGGAATTTATAATAAATAGTATTGGGACAACCAGATAACCATTTGGAGGAAGATAAAATTGTAACATACCTCACACAATACACAGGAAAAAATAACAAATGAATCAGATGTAGATGAGAAAAACAAATACTGTATGATTTCACTTACATGTGGAATCTAAAATACAAAACAGAGAGACGAGGGGAAGATGGCGGGAGAGACGAGGGGAAGATGGCAGAAGAGTAAGACGCGGAGATAACCTTCCTCCCCACAGATACACCAGAAATACATCTACACATGAAACAACTCCTACAGAACACCTACTGAATGCTGGCAGAAGACCTCAGACCTCCCAAAAGGCAAGAAAGTCCCCACGTACCTGGGTAGGGCAAAAGAAAAAAGAATAAACAGAGACAAAAGGATAGGGATGGGACCGGCACCAGTGGGAGGGAACTGTGAAGGAGGAAAGGTTTCCACACACTAGGAAGCCCCTTCATGGGTGGAGACTGCGGAAGGCGGAGGGGGGAGCTTTGGAGCCACGGAGGAGAGCGCAGCAACAGGGGTGCAGAGGGCAAACCACCTCTGTGCAGGAAAAGAGATTCCTGCACAGAGGATCGGTGCAGACCGGCACTCATCAGCCCAAGAGGCTTGTCGGCTCACCCGCGAGGGCGGGCAGGTCTGGGAGCTGAGGCTCGGGCTTCAGTCGGAGCGCAGGAAGAGGACTGGGGTTGGCAGAGTGAACACAGCCTGCAGGGGGTTAGTGCACCATGGCTAGCCGGGAGGAAGTCCGGGGGAAAGTCTGGACCTGCCGAAGAGGCAAGAGACTTTTTCTTCCCTCTTTGTTTCCTGGTGCACGAGGAGAGGGGATTAAGAACGCTGCTTAAAGGAGCTCCAGAGATGGGCACGAGCCACGGCTAAAAGCGCAGACCCCAGAGACGGGCATGAGACGCTAAGGCTGCTGCTGCTGACACCAAGAAGCCTGTGTGCGAGCACAGGTCACTATCCACACACCCCCTTCTGGGGAGCCTGTGCAGCCCACCACTGCCAGGGTCCAGGGATCCAGGGACAACTTCCTCGGGAGAATGCACGGTGCACCTCAGGCTGGTGCAATGTTACGCCGGCCTCTGCCTCTGCAGGCTCACCCCGCACTCTGTACCCCTCCCTCCCCATGGCCTGAGTGAGCCAGTGTCCCCGAAGCAGCTGCTCCTTTAACCCCTTCCTGTCTGAGCGAAGAACAGACGCCCTCCGGTGACCTACATGCAGAGGCGGGGCCAAATCCAAAGCTGAGCCCCGGGAGCTGTAAGAACAAAGAAGAGAAAGGGAAATGCTCTTCCAGCAGCCTCAGAAGCAGTGGATTAAAGCTCCACAATCAACTTGATGTACCCTGCATCTGTGGAATACATGAATAGACAACGAATCATCCCAAATTGAGGAGGTGGACTTTGAGAGCAAGATTTATGATTTTTCCCCCTTTCCTCTTTTTGTGAGTGCGTATGTGTATGCTTCTGTGTGAGATTTTGTCTGTATAGCTTCGCTTCCACCATTTGTCCTAGGGTTCTATCCGTCCGTTTTTTTTGATTTGTTTTACTTTCTTTTCTTAATAATTATTTTTTATTTTAATAACTTTATTATATTTTATCTTACTTTATTTTATTTTACTTTATCTTCTTTCTTTCTTTTTCCTTCCTTCCCTCCTTTCTTCCTTCCTCCCTCCCTCCTTTCTTTCTTTCTTTCTTTCTTTCTTTCTTTCTTTCTTTCTTTCTTTCTTTCTTTCTTTCTTTCTTTCTTTCTTTCTTCTTTCTTTCTTTCTTTCTTTCTTTCTTTCTTCCTTCCTTCCTTCCTTCCTTCCTTCCTTCCTTCCTTCCTTCCTTTCTTCTACTAATACTTTCTTTCTACTTTTTCCTCCCTTTTATTCTGAGCCGTGTGGATGAAAGGCTCTTGGTGCTGCAGCCAGGAGTCAGTGCTGTGCCTCTGAGGTGGGAGAGCCCTGAATGAATTTTAAAACAAGGCTTAAAAGAATCAAACTGAGCACAAGTAACTTAGCTACTAGGGAGAACAAAGTTCAACAATCTTTAAAAACAAAATTCAGTGACCAACAATGGATAATTCACAATGTTCAGCATCTAATAAAAAGTATTATACATAGGACAGGAAAATATGACTCATAACCAGGAGAAAAATCAGATAACAGAAACAAACTCAGAAATAAAATAGATGATGGAGTTAGGCAAAAATATTAGAACATATAATTATGCTTATATGTTCAAAAATGAAAAGAAATGAACATAGAAGGAGAGAAATGGAAGATATAAGTATAAATGGAACTCCTAGAGATGACAAAATATCAGAAATAGAAATATATATTACTAGATATGATTAATAGCAGATTAGAGACTGCAGAAGAAATTTTCATTAAACTTGAAGACATTGAAAAAAAATTTATCCAAAATCAAAGAGGAAAAAAAGAGTTAGAAAAGAGTTTAAGTTACTTGTGGGACAATGTTAAGCAATACAGTATATCCAAAATTGTTGTCTCAAAAAGAGATAAGAGAGAGACGGGCAGAAAAATATTTGAAAAAATAAATGCTCAACATTTTCTAACTTTTTGGAAAAGTATAAACACACAGAATGAAGACTCTTAATGAACTCTTAAGCAAAATACACACACACCAAACTACCATAAGGCATACAACAATCAAATTATTGAAAACTAGAAAACTGATCAACTAGAAAAAGACACCATACATATATAGGAACAACTAGAAAAATACATTGTACATACATAGGTAAAAGATAAGAAGGTTTAAAGACTTCTCATCAGAAACTATGAAGTCCACAACAATGGAATGGTAACTTTAAGTGCTGGAAGGAAAAAAAAACAAACTTTCTACCTAGAATTTTCTATCCAGTGAAGTTATTCTTCAGAAATGAAGGGTAAATAAAAGCTTTCTTTCCCAGATAAACAAAAGCTGAGAGAATTCAGCAGCAGATCTGCACTACAAAAAATGTTAAAGTTCTCAAGACAAAAAGAAAATGATGTTACTTGTAAACATGTGTCTACACAAAGAAATGAAGAATTATGGAAATAATAGACACGTGGGTATACAAAAAAGACTTCCTCCTTTCATTTTTAATGTCTTTAATAGATAATTGACTAAGAGCAAAGCAATTTAGTGTGTGGTCCATAACATGTAAAAGTAAAATGTATGACAGCAAGTAATACAAAGGACAAAAGATAAAAACAGAAATATATTACTCTAAGGGTTTCCAAATTATATGTGCAGTGTTATAATATTATTTAAAGGTAGACTGTAATGAGTAACAGATGAGTTTTTTAAACTATAGAGCAGTGCTGGCAAATGGAAGTATGTGAACCACATATATAAATTGCTATTTTCTAGTAGACACATTAAAAACCTAAAAAGAAACAGATAAATGAATTTTAATGATATATTTTATTTGACTCATATTCAAAAATATTATCATTTCAACATGTAATCAACAAATAATTATGAGTGAAATATTTTACATTCTTTTTTTATACCAAGACCTTGAAATCTGGTGTGTACATTCTCAGCACATCTCAATTTGAATGGCATATCTCCATTGGAAACACATTATCTGTTTTTAAATTTAATGAACTGTACTGTTGAAAAATAGATTCCCATACCCAAATTGTTCCAAACATACTTAAAATTTTCCAATAACTGAATCAAGTATCAGTTTTTAAATTACATTGCACTTGCAGGTTCGGCTCTGAAAAAAGATTCAGAGCTAAGTGTCACTCCCCTTCTTACAATAAAGTAGAAGCTAAACAAATCAGTGTAATCAGTGACTTATCTTAGACCCATGAAAGAATTGAGGTTGTAGGGCAAACTGTCACACTGAAATCCGGAGAGACAGGCAAAAATAGAGAATCACAGCTGAGATCTGCTTACCTGGAGCACAAGCTTCTGCAGCCAGCAACTGGTAGGAACAACTAACTGGTAATTTTTATGAATTGATGGAGGCTGAGCGTGATCTAGTGTGAGAACGAGAAACTCCTGGGGGTTAAAGTCTTAGCGGTGCCTCCACATTTCCATGGGTGTTCCCTCTAGAAACCCCACCAGGTCTCTGTGATGAAGAGCCAAGAAAAAAATATCCTCAGGTGCTGGCAGGGGGAGGGGAAAAGTAACCTTTCTGGAATATGCCCCAAGCATTCTCCATAACAAAAGTCTACTCACCAAGGACAAAGACTTTATCAGAGCTTTATCCCACCTACAGGAAAGGACATTCCCCCAACTTCAGCCACCTTTTGCCTACCTGTGTCACCTGAGGGTAAGCTGAAAAAATACTTGTGGAGGTCACAGCCTAGAAACACCAGCCCAATAAAACACTGCGATTAATCACAAGATTATTATGCTTTTTCTCCCCATGCCTTACCACCATAGCAATAGGGCTTCAGAGTAACAACAACAGATTACAGTTGAAAGAGCTGCAAGATATAGTTAATATTTAAGGAAGAGGCCACTACTCGGAAAATGTTCACAGCAGCATGTATATTTTATTCCTTTCAAATCTGTTATCACCAAGTTCTTCATTCAGAAAATGGATGGATGAGATGTCACATATTTTGCCTATTTAAGTGGTTCACAAACAAAAAGTTTTAAATCCTATTAATGTAAAGGTTATTCTAGATCAGAACCATATACCATTTTACTTCTAGAAATTTCTCACCTGCCTTTGCTAGCTCTGTGAGCCTTGGGCCCTGCCAGTTTCTCTTCTTTTGTGCATGTCAGCCAGAGAGAAATGTAAAGGGCTAAACAAAAAGCAACATATATTAATTTAGTAAATAAAAAAATAAAGTAAAACACAAGAGAAAAATGTAATAAGAGATGGGAGGGAGGAATTGAGAATACTCTGTTATAAGATACCTGCAGTAAACATGACAAAGTTGGCAAATTAATTGTAAATGTGTATTGCAAACTATAGAGCAACCACTAAAAAAATTGACAAAGTAAGTGTAATTGGTATACTAACAGAAGAGATAAAATAGAATCATGTAAAATGCTCAATTAAAACCAAAGAAGACAGAAAAAGAGGGAAAGACAAAAAAGATCTACTTCAATAAATAAGAAACAATTACAAATATAGTAGATATTAATCCAGTGATATCAATAATCATTTTAAATATGAGTGCTCTAAATGCATCAATTAAAAGAGAGATTGTCGGGACCTCCCTGGTGGCACAGTGGTTAAGAATCTGCCTGCCAATGCAGGGGACACGAGTTCAAGCCCTGGTCCGGGAAGATCCCACATGCCGTGGAGCAACTAAGCCCATGCTCCACAACTACTGAGCCTGCACTCTGGAGGCTGCGAGCCACAACTGCTGAGCCCATGTGCCACAGCTACTGAAGCCCGCATGCCTAGAGCCCGTGCTCCGCAACAAGGGAAGCCCTCACACTGCAACAAAGAGTAGCTCCCTCTCGCCACAAGTAGAGACAGCCCGCACACAGCAACAAAGACCCAACAGAGCCAAAAATAAATAAATAAATAAATTAATTAATTTAAAAAATTTAAGAAAAAGAGATTGTCAGAGTGGATAAAAAACAAGATTCAATTGCCATATTTGAATATATTTAGATGTTATTCCCAGACTGCATTAAGACAACTAGTTACTGCTTTCTGTCATCTGGTTTCCTGTTTTTTTTTTTTTTTAGAATAAACAATACTCATTAATCTTATTTATTAGTTTCATTATACTGTGATTTACTAATTAACATAGAGATAATAGTTGACATTTTCTAAATTCTCATTCCTTGAAGAATTAGCTGACTCATCATTATTTCTATTTTACCTTTCATGCCTTTGTGAAAAGATTCTTTATGTGAAGGCTATTATTTTCCACTTATCTGTTCTTTTCCGGTTTAGGCAATTTATATTTGACATGCATAAAAAGTTTTCAAGTTCACCTAAGCATCACATCCTCCAAATTATAAAAGACATAAAGGACGACTTAAACATTCTGCCATATGCAATTCGCAGAGAAGCACAAAAGAGATACTTAGGTAAATGTTTCTAAGAACACAGTAGGTAATTTTTTCCATGTTCTTTATGCTACCAGTAGTTGACCAATGAGTCTGTAATTTCTTTCTTTGATTAAGGCAGCAATAATGGTGGCACCTTGCCTTAAACCTTCCTGTAGCTTCTGTTCATCCCAAAGTTTAATTGTGACTTGTGCCAAGTTTTTCTTCTCTTTACCCTTTCGAACTTCCTCAGTCAACCCTATGTCCCTCCACTTTCAACACACTGCTCTACCTTAAGTCAAAATATTCAAGATGAAAATGGGTCTGATGACCCATCTTCACCCTTGTTAAGTGTACACTTCCATCCTGTGCCAGTGACACTGAGTTGACAAAGTCTGGTTTCCTGTTATTAAAACAAGCTAATTAACTTCCCTCATAACCGGTAGATCCAAATAGTGCAAGCTTAATGGACAGGGGCTCTTAGCAGAATGGTGGCAGACTGAGTATAAAGGAGTAATAGTAGTGAACCAGTCAAGTAACTTCACCTCCTGAATCCAAGTGCCTTTAAGGAACTGAACTTATTTAACTATTCTCTGTCATCCTTGGGAAGCAGGAATTACTTCTACTTTACTTTTTGTGAAAATTGTTAAAATAAGGGCCTCTGGCGCACTCTAGACAGGAAACCCAACTTTCTCCCACATGGCTCGCCCTTAATTCCACAGATCCCTTCTACTCTGCCCCCATGGATTTGTTCGCACCCAATCCCTTGTCCCTTGCCAGTCCCATTGTGGTTTTGTAGGAAAATGGGTCATCATTCCCTAGAACTGTGAATTAAGCATTTTTCTTTGGCTTTAAAATATCAGGCACGTAATAATAAAGATCCAGCAAACCACTAAAGGGAAACGGCACCTCCAGCAATCTCTGGCGACTCTTTCTTTTCCTCTTCCTTTCTTGGTCCTGCTCAGAGTTGTCTCACTGGCAGGCAGCCGCCTGTGAAATGTGCACATTTCAAAGCAAATGGTTCCAGGAGCTCATAATTGCTGCCAAACGTGTGTGGGTTTTAATAGCCCATTTTCATTAGCCCTGTGTGAAATCACCTGTCTCTGTGTTGTTACCCAACTTAATTGTCAATTATGGTGATTAGGCTTGGCTTTCACTACCATCACTGGTAATCATTAGTATTATCTCTGAGGCTGAACGAAGGAAAAAGAAATCATGCCAGAAAGAAAATCATTTTGTAGGTGAAGGCGAATATTTTGGTGTCAGTGAATGAGGTAGAATTTTTCTTTATTCAGGCTGAACCAGACTTCAGTCTAGCTGTCATTTCCAATTTGCCTTTAGATATCTTGGGACAAATCACCTCTCTTTTGTCACTTGGTTTCCTGTCATCAAGGAAACGTTCCTGATACCCATCCCCTTTCAGTTCTCTAGAGATGTGCCCCATAACTAATTAGGAAAGGAAGTAAGATAATTAATACCTTCAAAGTGCTTTCAGCAAAGTTGATGATTCTAAGTATAATAGGTGAAGCCCTAGAAACATTTTGGGGGTAGAACAGAAAGTGCTGCCCATGGGAAATGAGATTTTGATGGCTGATTCTTTTCTACTTTCATCAACCCTGTTAAATTTTGAACTTCTAGCCCTGGCTTCCTATATAGAATCATTGAACTGTGAGTCTTGACTGATAGTTTACTTTTTCCTGGAATTTGGCATGAACAGTAATGAAAATCAAGGAAACCATCATTTCTTTCCCTCCTCCTTAACAAATTTTAGTTTAGTAAAATTCCCAAGCTCATTTCTGTTATGCTTTTATGGGATTTCAAGGACATGACAAAATAATGAAAGACATTTAAAAATATCATTAGACAACACCTAGAGTATCTGAACGCCATGTGTGTCCCCAATGTTTCCAATACTCTTAAGACTTGATGGTTTCCTTCATCTTTCCAAAACGCTTTGAGGAAAAAAATAAGAGATTTTTTCTAATTTAATGGGAAGAAAGAAATTAAGTAATGCAAGCTTAAGGGATACGGAGAGTGAATCAGTAACTGTTTACTGCCTTCTGGGGTATAGAGGGAATAAGGCTCTATCCTACACAATCCTTAATAACAACACCTAAGTCCATAACCTAGCAAAGACTCTCTGGCAAGTCTAGACTGAGGCTGGGAAGAATTATAAAGGAATTAGTTTTATTTCCCCTTCTCTTCCAACATTTTTAATTTTTAATTTCCCCATAAGGGGAATATGATTTAAAATATCACCTAGGAATAAAGGAGGAGGACAAAGTACAGCTCCAATATTTTCTCTTTTATGAAGCTATTGCCAGCTCTTCCTCTCCCAAGTCCCCAGGACAACATAAATTACCACCTTTCTTGTGTTGCCGCTGTACTTTGTCCTTATATGGGTACAGTGTGACCACATCTTATTATAGTTTTTTGTTGTGTAGCCTAAACGTGTTGTCCTCAAATTTTGGCCAAGAGAGCTTCTTTTTCGGCTGCTGTAGAAGTAAGGATAAGCGTGATGAAGGAAACAGAAAATGCAAAAACCCAGGAACTGTGAATGATGAGTCCGTTATAGGGGAGCTACTGCCTCATGGTGAACTAATTCAAAAGGGAATGAACTGCCTTGGTAACTTGGATGTGCTATGAAGGCTGAGTGCCTTCTTTATTGGACAACATTCCCCCAATTCATGGATATTCCATGTAGGCTTACAAATACTTGTGCTTTTTGATAGAAATGCCTCTGTAAGAGCTGACTTAAGTCTAATTGGAAACTTTTTTGTTTCCCCCTAGTGTGTATGTATCTCCCATTAGGACAGGTTCTATATTGTATTCTTTCTTTTCCATCACCTAAGTCAGTGTCTGGCATAAAGAGAACAGCAACAAATGTTTGCTAAATAGGCTTAAACTATCACTCCACCCCTTAACTCCATAAGTCTGTTTTGAAATTATAGTTAAGGGATAAACAATGTCATATATTCATTTTCTGTCTTTAAAGTTCACACTTTTAATGTATTCAAAACAACGAATGAAACAAGGCATAATTCTTTTGATATAAGGATCTCAAATTCCACCTCTACTTCTATTTTTTCATAGAACCTATGATTTCCCTCAAGAAGCTGGCAGCACAAGAGATGGCTGTTTCTAGACCCCCTTTTGCTTTTTCTTTGTGGTTATGGATCTGTTTCTGGTTAGATAAATTTAGAGCTGCCTTTGAGATTTCAGCCCCCAGTACCAAGGGCTCCCAGTACTTCCTTGCAAAAATTCCCTGATTCAGCCATCTCTGCCGGTTGGGGCTTCTGAGGAAATGAACCAAAGCCAGCAGTGGTTGCTATGGTGATCAAGTCTCTATGGAGTGAAATCAGGGGAGCATCCATTTGAAAGAATGGGGGAGCCATATTATAGTAGAATGGCCATCTGCTAAGAATGAAGTGGTCTTGGAGAAGGAGTGGGGTCAATGGGGGAAGGTTTAGGGAGTATGGAAAAATATAGAATAGATACTAAAAGGGATGTATCTGGGAGTCAACAGCGATAAGTAAAGTGATTGCCTGAATAGCAGTAAGAGTCCAGCCCAGGAGAGTTTGCATATATCAGAGTGGACCCTGGGAGTATGGCTTTGTGGTTATTCACAGAAATTCTCAGTAGCCTGGGGGTGGCAGCAGAGAGAACAGACATGAGGAATTACCCAGGGCTGGGTACTGGCAACGAAGATACAAGATCAAAAAATCCTGTGAAACATAAACACACGTCAGATTACTAAGAACTACACTCAGAAGTTTTTTGAACAGTTTGCCACAGAATAAACAGAAGTATGTTTGTGTGAAAGTTACATGTGATGGAAAGCAAAACATTTTATTATTTTAGTAATCATCCCTAAATCACAGGGTTATTATGAGAATAAATTTTATAATTTATTAGTTGGTGCTGACAGAGTGTCTATTACATAGTTTATGCACAGTCAATTCTTATGTAGGTATTTCAAAAAACTATTTTCTGAGATTCCAACTAATGTTCAGTCTGAAGTCATAGCACAGTTAACATTTCTTCAAAGAGCTCATAGCCCTGAAAAAGATGTGATGAACACACCAAACAGTCCTATTAGGTAATTTAGAAACAGGTGTCATTAACTTCATGCTATAAAACAGCAATTTGACCTCTAGGAGAAGAAAGTCATAGCCCCTCTTGGCCTCTCTTTCACCCCACACTTCCCTGCCCCCTGCCCTCTCACAGGATGATTCGGGATATAGAGGAAGTCTCTCCCCTAAGGAGGAGTCCAGGTTTGGATTGGCCAGTTACCAGCAGGTGAAGCTCTTAAACAGAACAGCCTCAGTGTGCATGAATGTGGTGTTTCCTCCTCTCCTTTTGCTTCCTTCCAAGGGCAGCCTTGGCCATCTTTCTTCCTCTTCTCCCACATGATGGCAGGATCTAGGGTTTAGGAAGACCCACGACAGGTAGCAGAGGCCAAGTCCACATGGGAACTGCAACGGATATTTGTCTTTTCCTTGTTGCCTATTATAGTTGCAGGATCTGGGACGGGGATTTGGGTTTGTGGAAGGTACAAAGAGAGAGCCTAACAGCCTGCTTTGTTTCCACGCCATTCAAGCCAACCTAACATAGAGAAAGAATTTCTCCCAGGGGTACAGCCTAGGCCACTGCAATTTAGAGACTAATCTACAGATATTGCACAGTATGGCTTTACTTTCTCTGGTTTACTTCGTCTTTTGTCTATAACGATCAGAATCTTTTAAATGGAGGGGTCATAGGGCATCCCTAAAACCCCTGAATACCACTTTAATATAGTATTGTCACCCCCAAATAGAATCTCCATTCTACTATGTGCAACACCTGATCCAATACTCACCCTATCCCTCAATCTCAATTCTTTCATCAATAAATGAAGCTACAAAGATGTTGACTTTAACCTCAGTTATAAAAGGGGGAGTTTGAACTATGCATTATCACATTTATTTTTTAACCTGTCTTTTTATCCATTAGTTGGCAGGTAATTTGAATGTAAGAATCATGCCTTATTTTTGTGCTTCAAAGCACTGATTCAGTGTCTCTTGTATAGTAGCTTTCTATTACCTGTTTGTTGTATCAGAATAATAAATTCTCAAAGTTGGGAAGGATCTGAGAGGTCATAGGACACAATCCCATATCCTGGGATGAATCTCCTCCCAAACTTCCAGGGCAAGTGGTATTCTTCGTTTTCATGGATGCTTCCAGGGATGAGGAGCCTGCTGCCTGACACAGGGGTCCATGCTGTTGATGGACAGTCCTCATCGTTGGAAAGTGCTTCCTTACCTTGTGTTGAAATTTTTCTCCCTGTGAGACCCATGCATTGTGCCTCTTGCTGTTCTCAGAGCCCCACGTAGTCCTTTCCCTAATGCATATCATGCTTCTTCAAGTATTCAAAGCAGCTTTCATGTTATTGGGTTTAAATATCCTCCATTCCTTTGTATGTTCTTCAGAGGAAATGTCTTTCAAGACCCTGTATCTCTCCTTTGGGGGTCTGGTTGGTCAAAATTTCTCATAAATTGTAGGGCCTGGAATCAGCTCCACAGAACAATGAGCAGAGAATAGAGTGGACAAAGCTTCCGTTCATGTACTTAGGTTTTCTGGCAGTCGTTCTATTGCCTCCCATTTAACTTACAGTCAGTGAAAATACACATGTCATTTCATACAAAATTCTGTGGAGTCCAATCTTACCCACCCCAATCTTGTGCAGCCAGGTTTGGAGACCAAGTAAATGGCTTTATATTAATACCTATTAGCTGTCCTCACTGATCAAGCCTATTGAGATGCTTTTAAAACCCTGGCTCCATTAGGAATAATGATCCCTTACTCAAGTGTTATTGTGAAGATTAGATGAAATCATGCATACAAAGCACTTAGAATACCCCATACATAGTAGTTCCTTAATAAATAGTTCATGTTATTGCAGCCAACCTAATGATGGATTGAACTGGATAAACTCTAAGTTCTCTACCAGTTCTGGCATCCTGGGATTTTATTATTTTTTAGGATAAACTGGTAATTTGGAACTCCTGGTTCTCAGTTTCATACTTAACCTAACATTTTTGTTTGTTGCATGTTTTTACACCCAGCCTTTGACCTAAAAGGGGTAGAAGTAACAGGTTAAAAGGTAAAACATTCCTTTTCCCACCTCTACAACTATGTTAGCCAAGTGATACAAACAGTAAGATCATCAGACTGTCACCAGCAATAAAGTATTTACTAAAGGAAAAGAGTTTGCTGAGTAGATAGAGTCAGAAGCATTCATCAAGAATTATTAAGAAGTAGCAATTTCAGGGGCTTCCCTGGTGGCGCAGTGGTTAAGAATCCGTCTGCCAATGCAGGGGACACGGGTTCAAGTCCTGGTCCGGGAAGATCCCATATGCCACAGAGAAACTAAGCCCGTGCGCCACAGCTACTGAGCCTGCGCTCTAGAGCCCGCGAGCCACAACTACTGAGCCCATGTGCCACAGCTACTGAAGCCTGTGCACCTAGAGCCTGAGCTCTGCAACAAGAGAAGCCACGCAATGAGAATCCCGCACACCAAAATGAAAAGAAGCCCCTGCTTGCCACAACTGGGGAGGGCCCGCACGCAGAGGCGGGGACCCAATGCAGCCAAAAATAAAATAAATAAATAAATTTATTAAAAAAAAAAAAAAAAAAGAAGTAGCAAGTTCAATGCTGGGAGTGAAATTGGGAAATAGAAATAAAACATGATGCCAAAAAAGACATTTTTGTGTTTAATGCAAATTTGAGTCAACAAAGGAAATAGTTTGATGTATGTTAACATATAAAATGAGCTAAATATAGCTTTAAGGAGTGACTTTTAGCTGGTTGCATTATTAGGGCCTTGAAAGTTGCCATCAAGCTGGTAGTACCAAATTTCTCAAAGTGTGATTCAAGGAATTCATGCACCAGAATCACCTGAGGTACTTGTTTAAAATGAAGATTCCTGTATATACACACTACTATATATAAAATAGATAATCAACAAGGACCTACTGTATAGCACAGGGAACTACACTCAATACTTTGTGATAACCTATATGGGAAAAGAATCTGAAAAAGAATAGATACACAAATAACTAAATCACTTTGCTGTACACCTGAAGCTAACACAACATTGTAAATCAACTATCCTCCAATATAAAATTAAAAATTAAAAAAAAATGAGGATTCCTAGATATTGCCCCAAATCACTGAATTGGAATTGCTAGGATTGGACCTGGGAATCTGAATTTTAACAAGCTCTCCAGTTAATTCTGGTGTCCATAAAAAACTTAGAACCCCTGCAGTATAGCGGGTACCTGGATGGCAAAAGGCAGCCACTGAATGGAGGAAAGAGAGGGAACGTCATCACATGTACCTTCACACACATCTGTAGGCCTCAAGTCACCCCCTTTCTTGGAAGCGGTGTAGTTTGGAAGTCTCATTCATTTTGGACTACAGGGGACACCATACAGAGAAACTGGGGTCTTCACAGCCCTCAGACCTCCGATATGCCTCAGAGAGGTAATATACCCAGGAGTTAGCTAATCCCTGAGAGGCCAGAGAGCCCCCCACTATTGCCAATCCCATATAGCCAGAAAAGCACTTGTAAGGATAAATTGTCTTGAGTGCATTAGAGTCAACTTCCTGAATCACAATTTGGGGCAACGCTCCTGACCCACTGGAGTTCAGGGCTAACTGTCATGTTTATCCCATGTGACTCTGCTCTCCTGGCCAATAGGAATAGGGATGGACACCTACCCAGGCTGTGACAATCAGATCTTCCCTCCTGGGATTTTGGAACTGGGTCTGAATTTGGTTACAATTTGCTAGCTCATTTGCTTGGAAACAGAATGTGTAAATGTGAGATCTGCACCCACTCTTTGGACAAAGAAGCAGAGAAAATTAATTAATTGTATATAGAGATAAGAAGAAAGAAAATGGGCAAAGAGAAGCAAAGACATTGCTTCCAGCTTCTTCCTCAGGTCCAGCTGCATTCTTACTGTTGGTTCCATGAAAGACTTCTGTACCCTTATGCCAAATCCCCCTGCACTTCCTTTTTTAAAAAAATACCAATTTGGGCTTCCTTAGTGGCGCAGTGATTAAGAATCTGCCTGCCAATGCAGGTGACACAGGTTCGAGCCCTGGTCTGGGAAGATCCCACATGCCGTGGAGCAACTAAGCCCATATCCCACAACTACTGAGCCTGCATGCCACAACTACTGAAGCCCACATGCCTAGAGCCCATGCTCTGCAACAAGAGAAGCCACCACAATGAGAAGCCCGCGCACTGCAACAAAGAGTAGCCCCTGCTCGCCACAACTAGAGAAAGTCCGCACGCAGCAACAAAGACCCAACGCAGCCAAAAATAAATAAAATAAATTTAAAAAAAGTAAAACATACCAATTCAAGGGACTTTCTATTCCTTTCAACTAAAAGGATCCTAATTAGCTAAGCCCATTTTGCCATGTAACCGTTTATCTTTTCTCACCTCCTAGTATGCAATCTCTTCCTGTTATCTACTCCTCCACTCACATCTCTGTGTTCTGTGCTTTTGATTCAATTTCCCACTGTTGCTCTGCCACACAGTTTCCATGAAATCTTTCCTATGATTGATAAACTCTCCTCCATCTTTAACTGTTTCTTCCTACTTCTTCAGGCTTTAATTGAAGTCCAGTTCTTCCCAGAGGCTAACTGTTCCCTGTGGCCCTCTCAAGGGGAGGCTCCTCTTTTCATATGTGCCTGCTAGTAGGCCAATCACTGGTCAAGAGAGAAATGAAACTAGGCCAATCATGATTTATTCTGCACGCTGAGGTAGAGGCCTTCTTCCCTATGATTAAGGAATGTCCACTGGGGTTTATCTAGAAAGAAGTGGCAGATCGGCTACTGGGTAGGCATCTTATGTCTGAGATGCCTCCCGTTACCCTACCTCTCCCCATCTCATGTGTACACACACACACACACACACACACACACAGACACTCCATTCTCTAGCCATACTGGGGTTCTTTCATCTTTGGGCTTTTCCGTGTGCTGTTCCCACTGTCTGATAATCTTTTTACCTTCTTCTTCACCAGACTAACTTCTACTCACACTTTAGGTCTTACTAAAATGTCCCTAGCTTTGGAAGTTTTCCCTGATACCCTTTCCTGAGGGTCAATCCCCCTTGCTCTGTTCTCCCATTATAGTGTGCTTCCCCTATCTTCATGTTTATCCACCTTCTAATACTATTGGGTTAATCATCAGTCTTTCCTACAGACTTTAAGCCCCACAAAACCAGGGGCTTTGTAGTTCTTGTTTACTCTTTCCCAGGACACACAATAGAGAGAGGGGATTTTACCTTATTTGTACTCCCAGTTGCTAGATCTCTCATGGCAGGAATTCTATATACATTTGTTGAATAAATGAACAGTCTTCTTCTGAGCTAAGAATATTGACCTGCAGGTTTCCATAATATGATGACACATTTGGGATCCTGAGAGATAAAGAGGCCTTAGATAGCTGCCAAAAAATATATGAAGGAGTTTTTTTTTGTTTGTCTGTTTGTTTTTTGCGGTATGCGGGCCTCTCACTCTTGTGGCCTCTCCCGTTGCGGAGCACAGGCTCTGGATGTGCAGGCTCAGCGGCCATGGCTCACGGGCCCAGCCACTCCATGGCATGTGGGATCTTCCCGGACCGGGGCACAAATCTGTGTCCCCTGCATCGGTAGGCGGACTCTCAACCACTGCGCCACCAGGGAAGCCCTATGAAGGAGTTTTGCAACTACAGAAGAACAAGACATTTTGCAATGCTTTGATTGTAGTACTTGGGACATTCCCTGGGTGAAAATCTTCTTCCTGACCTGAATGTATGGGACAGACCCAGCAAACAACCAGGCAGTATGACAGGAACTAACATAGCTGTGCTTATCTGTGCCATCCCGATGGATGAGCGCCCTCTTTGCCTCCCCTTCTCTTCCTCCTGTGTGGATCTTCATATCTCGTGCAAGGGAACACAGAAAGCATGTCTCTGGTCTTTTAAATTTGTCTCCTAGCCTTGAAAATCCTTTTTCCTTCTCTCCTCATTTCTCACTACTCACCCCAGGACAAACACTGGTGGCTTTTCTTCTGTGTACATTAGATAAGAAATTGAATTTAGTCAAGGCAGGAAGCTTTAGACTAGATTTCTACCTGGGACTGCTGGGAAATATGGAATAAGACAATAAGGGGAAAATAAGGGACAAGTAAGATGAGAATAAGGGACAAACATCTAATATTATCTAGAGAGCATTGTTAATCAAGATTGGTCCTTTTCAGAGAGAAGGCAACGTAGCCCATTGCTTTCCGAATGACTTCATAATTATCTATCTCATGGTCCAAATAGCCAGGTAACCCTGAGTACAGGTAACAGAAAGAGAATGCTTGGTTAAGATTTCTGTTATAGGGCTTCCCTGGTGGAGCAGTGGTTGAGAATCCGCCTGCCAATGCAGGGGACACGGGTTCGTGCCCTGCCGGGAAGATCCCACATGCCGCGGAGCGGCTGGGCCCATGAGCCATGGCCGCTGAGCTTGCGCGTCCGGAGCCTGTGCTCCGCAACAGGAGAGGCCACAACAGTGAGAGGCCCGCGTACCGCAAAAAAAAAAATAAAATAAAAAAATAAAAGATTTCTGTTATATTATTCTTCATTTTTTTAGAAAGCAAAGTTTATTATTTAAATAGCCAACATTAAACACAACCATTTAAAATATTATAAGTATATGAAAAGTACAAGATTCAAATAAACACTTAGAAAAGAATGTACGTGGATAATTGAGTCACTTTGCTGTACAGCAGAAATTGGCACCACATTGTAAATCAACTATACTTCAATAAAAAATAAAAATAAAATTTAAAAAAATTGAATAAACACTTAGGTAAAAATCAGAACTCTTTCTCACATTGTATATCACTGCTCAGTCTAATCCTGATTCATATTCTCAGGCTTTGGTAAAGGTTTCCTTCTAACTCATCTGAGTTCTTATATTGCTTTCATTCCTGGAATATCTTATTAGGATAAAGCAGGGATTTAATGTGATCTTTGTATCAAAAATTTACCACAACTTCCCTCAGTCACAGCCATGAGTGATTTCTTTACCCTGCTTGACTATTAGGACTGAATATAGAACTCCGCTGCCTTCCCCTCTGGCTCATCTTTTTTTAAAAAAATAAACCCCATAGTTGAACTCTATTTTTTTAAATAAATTTATTTATTTTTCGCCGTGTTGGGTCTTCATTTCTGTGCGAGGGCTTTGTCTAGTTGTGGCAAGCAGGGGCCACTCTTCATCGCAGTGCGCAGGCCTCTCACGATCGCGGCCTCTCTTGTTGCGGAGCACAGGCTCCAGATGCGCAGGCTCAGTAGTTGTGGCTCATGCGCCCAGTTGCTCCGCGGCATGTGGGATCTTCCCAGACTGGGGCTCGAACCCATATCCCCTAGCATTGGCAGGCAGATTCTCAACCACTGCACCACCAGGGAAGCCCCCCTCTGGCTCATCTTATCCTGCTTCTTTTACTTCTTCTCTTATAAGCGGCATAAGTGGAAAAAGAACAATTAGTCATGTTGGTTGTATCTGTAGCATGAACCTCTGTGACTATCTTTTTCATGATAAGGGAATAATATTTTATTCTCCTCAGAACAATAATAGGAGCTATTCCTCTTTGAAACAGTTTTTCCTCACTAGGAAGCCCTTAAGTTTGCATAAAATGATTTCTCACAGCAGTTGCTCTACAAAGTTGTTGCAGAAATAAAGGGCTTCCAGTTAAAGGAACCAGGTGCCTTTTCATATAAGACAAGTTTTAAGAAAACACACACAAATTGAAAATTTAGTAATACTTTACAACAAATAGTCTCAGTAATTTTATCTTACCACAGTCCTCCATGAAGAAGTTCTTTTGTGGCATTTCTTTTGGTTTCTAAGGTCATTTTTCCCCCAACTCTAAAAATGCAGAATTACCAAAGGCTGCCAGCAAAACGTCTAGTTGAGCCATTGAGTCAATGAATCCTGGCTTTACCCTTGGGAAGCTGTGATTTATCCTCCTCTGCAACCAGGATCACTAATGGGAGAAGAGTGGCCATGTGAAGAGCCTCCTTCTTCCTGCTTTCCTACATTCAACGTTCTTCCCTTGGAGAAGATCTGACGCAGCCAATAAATAAATAAATAAAAATGTAAAACTATAAAACTCCTTGAAGATAACATAGGAGAAACACTAGACTACCTTGGATATGGCAATGAGTTTAAATACAACATCAAAGGCACAATTCTTGAAAAAATTAATTGATGTTGGACTTCATTAAAATTAATAGCTTCTACTCTGTGAAAGACAATGTCAAGAGAATGAGGAGATAACCATAAACTGGGAGAAAATATTTGCAAAAGACACAGCTGATAAAGGACTTATCCAAAATATACAAATAACTTTAAAACTCAACAATAAGAAGACAAACAACCCAATTTAAAAGTGGGCCAGACAAAAGACCTAAATAGACATTTCTCCAACGAAGATATACAGATTGCCAACAAACACATGAAAGAATGCTCAACATCATTAATCATTAGAGAAATGCAAGTCAAAACTACAATGAGATATCATCTCACACCAGTCAGAATGGCCATCATCAAAAAATCTAGAAACAATAAATGCTGGAGAGGGTGTGGAGAAAAGGGAACCCTCTTGCACTGTTGGTGGGAATGTGAATTGGTACAGCCACTATGGAGAACAGCATGGAGGTTCCTTAAAAAACTACAAATACAACTACCATATGACCCAGCAATCTCACTACTGGGCATATACCCTGAGAAAACCATAATTCAAAAAGAGTCATGTACCAAAATGTTCACTGCAGCTCTATTTACAATAGCCTGGAGATGGAAACAACCTAAGTGTCCATCATTGGATGAATGGATAAAGAAGATGTGGCACATATATACAATGGAATATTACTCAGCCATAAAAAGAAACGAAATTGAGATATTTGTAATGAGGTGGATGGAAATAGAGTCTGTCATACAGAGTGAAGTAAGTCAGAAAGAGAAAGACAAATACTGTATGCTAACACATATATATGGAATTTAAGAAAAAAAAATGTCATGAAGAACCTAGGGGTAAGACAGGAATAAAGACACAGACCTACCAGAGAATGGACTTGACGATATGGGGAGGGGGAAGGGTAAGCTGTGACAAAGCAAGAGAGAGGCATGGACATATATACACTACCAAACGTAAAATAGATAGCTAGTGGGAAGCAGTCACATAGCACAGGGAGATCAGCTCTGTGCTTTGTGACCCCCTAGAGGGGTGGGATAGGGAGGGTGGGAGGGAGGGAGACGCAAGAGGGAAGAGATATGGGAACATATGTATATGTATAACCGATTCACTTTGTTATAAAGCAGAAACTAACACACCATTGTAAAGCAATTATACTCCAATAAAGATGTAAAAAAAAAAGTAAAAAAAAAAACCCAGTAAAATTAATCTTCAATTTATTAAAGTCATACACATTAAAAAAAAAAAAGTGGGCCAAAGACTTTAACAGACACTTCACCAAAGAATAGATACCGATGGTAAATATGAAAAGATGCTCCACATCATATGTCACCAGAAAAATGCGAATAAAAACAACAAGATACACTACACACCTATTAGAATGGCCAAAATCCCAAACACTGACAACACCAAATGCTCGTGAGGATTGTGGAGCAATGGAAACTCATACATTGCTGGTAGGGCTGTAAAACGGTACAGCCACTTTGGAGGACAGTTTGGCAATTTCTTACAAAGCAAAACATACTCTTACCATGTTATCCAGCATTCATGCTTCTTGGTATCTACCCAAAGGAGCTGAAAACTTATTACACACAAAAACCCATATATGGATATTTATAGCAGCTTTATTCATAATTGACAAAAGTTAGAAGCAACCAAGATGTCCTTCAGTAGGTGAATGGATAAGCAGTGGTACATCTAGACAATGGAATATTATTTAGTGCTAAAAATAAATGAGCTATCAAGCCATGAAAAGACATGGAGGAACTTAAATGCATATTACTAAGTGAAAGAAGCCAATCTGAAAAGGCTACATACTGTATGATTCCAACTATATGACATCTGGAAAACGCAAAACTATGAAAATGGTAAAAAGATCTATGGTTGCCAGGAGTTGAGGGTCAGTGCATATACTCTGTATGATACTATAATGATGCATACATGTCACTATACATTTGTCCAAACCCATAGAATGTACAACACCGAGAGTGAATCCTAATGTAAACTATGGGCTTTGGGTGACTATGATGTGTCACCGTAGGTTCTTCCATTTTAACAGATTGACCACTCTGGTGAGGGATGTTGATAATGGAGGAGGCTATGAATGTGTGGGGGCAGGGGGTATATGGGAAATCTCTATCCTTCCTCTCAATTTTGCTGTGAACCTAAAATGGCTCTAAAAAAATAAAGTAATAACAAAAAAAAAGGATTGAATATATGCTACAACATGGGTGAACCTTGAAAATAGTATGCCTATTGAAAGAAGACACACACAAAAGTCCACATATTATTCCATTATATAAAATGTTCAGAATAAGTGAATCCATAGACATAGAAAGTAAATTTATAGTTGCCAGGAGCTGGTTGGGGAGGAGAGTGGCTACTGTTGGGTAAGGGATTCTTTTGGGGGTGGATGAAAATGTTCTGGAATTAGACGGTGGTTATGGCTACACAACTTTGTGAATATAGTAAAAACCACTGAATTGTACACTTAGGAGTGAATTTTATGGCATGTGAATTTTATGTCAATAATTTTTAAAAAGAACAATTAACAGCCCTTGAATTTGAATTGGTTGAGGGAAAAATCAAGGAAACCACCTACCTGGTTGTATTATCTGGATCACACTGCTTTAGCTAGTCAGTTTGGTCAGTCAACCCAATAGCCCCACATAGTTTCAGTCAGAGGTAGAAGAGAGAGGGATCATTTTATGTCATTGCCTATTAGACTCTAAGCTATAATGGCTGAAGCTGTCTCTTTTTATTGCACTTGTAAATATGCACTAAGGTTCTCAAATAATGGACAGAGCCAATAAACATAATGAATAGATTAATAATAAAACCAAATTATGAAAAGAAAAGAGCAAATGACTGGCATGCACTGTTGTCAGAACAAATTCACTGAAGTGAGAAAAACAGCCTGTTGGATTTAGCTGCTAAGGAACAGCAATTTATTTAGAAAGCAGCTGCCTTTCCAGAATGGATTATCTTCTGATAAAAGTGATGAATATGTATGTATGAACAGGAAGGGGGGCTGGTTAAAGATTGCACTCAGGATAACTCAATTGACTTTTTCAGAATTGTGCAACTTGGCAATGAATCAGCATCACTGGCAGGGCATTTGCTTTTCTGTAGCAGTGTGTCGTTGAAACACACTTTTCTCTCTTATCCTCCGTGTTATACTAGCTAACCCAAGCCTACGAAGTGAGAGAAAAGACTGTTATCATAAGGATTTAGCATTGGGTCATTTTCATATTGCTCCCGTCACTTAAATGTGAAAAAATCATCATACTCCTTTTTTTTTTTTTTGGTTGTGCCAGGTCTTAGTTGTGGCTCGCCAGCTCCTTAGTTGTGGCATGTGAACTCTTAGTTGCGGCATGCGTGTGGGCCCTAGTTCCCTGACCAAGGATTGAACCCAGGCCCCCTACGTTGAGAGTGTGAAGTCTTAACCACTATGCCAACAGGGAAGTCCCCATCATACTCCTTTGCAACTCTCAATTGAAAGGGGGGATTCAAGAGCAGGTCAAGCATAAGATCTCTGCAAAAAATCAAGACAAAACCCGCCCCAGAACCACAAAATTAACAATAACCTTTAAACATCCACTCCCCGCCAAGGAGTGAGTGAAGTGGAGAGGTATGCCAAAACTGGTAAGTAGGTAAGAAGCCCCTTCTATCTTCCAGGTTTCTTTCATTTACCTTACTGACCCTTAGATAAAAGGACAAAGCTCTCAGCTTCACCTAGTGGCCAAAGAAGCCTCCTCCCCTGTCAGCAGAGCCTGAATGTTGTGGATCAGAACCAGAGCTCCCTCCGCACACACACCTCTGGTCATATCCCTTGGAGTCCTTACCTCCTATGTGTACCACAGGAAGAGTTAGTGGAGGACATGCCCCACAGTCACCTGTACCTGCCTTGTGGGTTACTAAACTGAGCCAAATGATGCCAGAGGAGGTGAATTCCAGAAAGAAAACCTTTTCTTTCATCATCAGAGAACAGTCAAAAGCTACTGGTAGGGATTCATTCTTTTTCTAGCGATTTATATTTATCCCTTGATATTCTAACTAGTAACTTGGTCTCTTTCACCTTACATTTATGTAGGAGGGATACTTAGGTAAGGAGAAATAATAATATTAACAACAATAGCTAATGTTTACTGAGTACTCTATGTCCAAATTTCCATGCATTACCTAATTTAATCCCCTAGTAAACTTGAGGATTATACACTATTATTATCTCTATTACACAGATGAGGAACCTGAGGCTTAAAAAGTGAGTAACCTGCCCAAAGTTATTAGAACTGGGCTATATACTTGGGATAAGACCCTTACTCTATCCCTGCTCAGCTGTTTTATAGTTCCCGTCAGGTCTTTGTTGTGGCGTGCGGGCTTCTCTCTAGTTGTGGCACGTGGGTTTTCTCTCTCTAGTTGTGGCACATGGGCTCCAGGGTGTCTGGGCTCTGTAGTTGTGGCGCACGGGCTTAGTTGCCCCTCAGCATGTGGGATCTTAGTTCCCCAACCAGGGATCGAACCCACGTCCCCTGCATTGGAAGGTGAATTCTTTACCACTGGACCATGGGGGAAGTCCCTATAGTTTTACATTTTTAATTTAGATCTTTGATCCATTTTCAGTTAATTTTTGTGAAGGGTGTATAAGGTTTGTATCTAGATTAATTTCTTTACATTTTGATGTCCAGTTGTTCAGCACCATTTGTTTGTTTATTTATTTTTAATAGAAGTATAGTTGATTTACAATATTATATTAGTTTTAGGAGGAGGTGTATAGCATAATGATTCAGTATTTTTATAGATCATACTCCATTGAAAGTTATAAGAAGATAATGGCTATAATTCCATGTGCTGTGCAATATATTCCTGTTGCTTATCTATTTTATACATGGTAGTTTGTATCTGTTAATCTCATACCCCTAATTTGCCCCTCCCCCTTCCCTATTCCCTATGATAACCGCTAGTTTGTTTTCTATACCTGTGAGTTTTTGTTTTGCCTATACATTTGTTTGTATTATTTTTTAGATTCCATTGCCTTTATTGGAAAATGATATCTAATATATGGAAAATCCTAAAGACTCAACCAAAAAACTGTTAGAACTAATCAACAAATTTAGTAAAGTTGCAGGATATAAAATCAACATAGAGGAATTAATTGCATTTCTGTACATTAAGAACAGAATAGTTGGGGGAAAATATCTCATTCACAAATGGTATCAAAACAATGAAATAATCCAGAATAAATTTAACCGAGGTGGTGAAAGATATGTATACTGAAAACTAAAAGGCTTTGATGAAAGAAATTAAAGAAGAGACAAACAAATGGAAAGATATCCTGTGTTCATGGATCGGAAGAATTACTATTGCTAAAATGTTCATACTACCCAAAGCCATTTATAAATTCAATGCAAGCTCTATCAAAATTTCAATGGCAATTTTTCACAGAAATATAGCAAATGATCCTAAAATTTACATGAAATCAAAAAAGACCCTGAGTAGTCAAAGTAATCCTGAGAAAGAAGAACAAAACTGAAGGCATCACACTTGCTGATTTCAAAATATACTGCAAAGTATAGTAATTGAAACAGTATGATATTGGCATAATAACAGATACATAGGTCAATGGAACAGAATAGAGAGCCCAGAAATAAACCCATACATATATGGTCAACTAATATTTGACAAGGGAGCCAGGAATACTCATTGGGGAAAGGACAGTCTCTTCAATAAATGGTGCTGGGATAACCACATGCAGAAAATAAAATTGGACACCTAGCTTACAGCACTGACAATGATGAACTCAAAATGGATTAAAGAGTTGAACACAAGACCTGAAACTGTAAAACTCATAGAAGAAAACATAGGGGGAAAATCTCCTTGACATTGGTCTTGGCAATGATTTTTCGGTAATGACACCTTAAGGACAAGCGACAAAGCAAATATAAATAAGTGAGACTACATTGAACAAAAAAGTTTCTGTGCAGCAAAAGAAATAATCAACAAAATGAAAAGAAAATGTATGGAATGGGAAAAAATATTTGCAGACCATATATCTGATAAGGGGTTAATATCCAAAATATAGAAAGAACTCACAGAACTCAGTAGAAAAATAACAAACATTCCAATTAAAAAATGAGCAGAGGATCTGAATAGATATTTTTTCCAAAGAAGACAAATCAATGACCAACAGGTACACAAAACGGTGCTCAACATCATTAATCATTGGGGAAATGCAAACCAAAACCACAATGAGATATTACCTCACACCTGTTAGAATAGCAAACAGGACAGAAGATGAGACAAAAAAATTAGAGATAATAAGTGCTGGCGAGGATGTGGAGAAAGGGGAGCATTTAGGCACTGCTGGTGGAAATGTAAATTAGGGCAGCTACTATGTAAAATAGTATGAAGTTTCTTCAAAAAATTAAAAATAGAACTACCATATAGTTCAGCAATCCACTTCTTGGTAATTATTCAAAGGAAATAAAAAGAGTAACTCAAAAAGATATATGCAGCCTCATATTTATTGCAGCATTATTTATAATAGCCAAGACATAGAAGCAACCTAAGTGTCCACTGATAGATGAATGGATAAAGAAAATGTGCAATATATATATAATACTATTTGGCCATGAAAGAGAAGGAAATCTTCCCGTTTATGACAACATGGATAGACCTTGAGGACATTATACTAAGTGAAATAAGTCGGACAAAGAAAGATATATACCATATGATCTTACGTATATGGAATCTAAAAATGCCAAACTGGTAAAAACAGAGAGTAGAATGGTGATTATCAGGATCTGGGGAGTGGGGGAACTTGGAGATATTGGTCAAAGTTATAAACTTTCCATTAGCAGATGAATAAGTTGTGGGGATCTAGTGCAAAGAATTGTGACTACAGTTAACAGAACTATATTGTATACTTGAAAATTGCTAAGAAACTAGACCTTAAATGTTTGCACCACAAAAAGAATTGGTAATTATGTGATGTCATGGAAGTTACAGCAAACGCTACAGTGATAATCATATTGCAATATATAGTGTATCAAATCACATCGTACACTTTAAACTTATACAATGTTATATGTCAATTATATCTCAATGAAGCTGACAAAATAAAATAAAGCTGACTATTCAGTCAAAAAATAAAATAGAACATTCCTTAAAAAAAAAGATGATCATAGCAGATGCACACGCATTCAGGAAAGGGGCGAGAAATATTTTTTCTCATATAACCCCTTGATTAATTTTGAAAACCGATATCTTACCATCCACACTATTAACTAATACCAAAAGGTTCTCATCATAACTTTTAAAAGATGCAAAAGATATAATTTTCAGTGTATCATACATATTAGCATGTTTAATTAAAATGGGTACATCACACCTGTGGAATATAAATAACAATTTGATTGCTACCAGCACCGTTTTTTTTTTAAACATCCATATTGGAGTATAATTGCTTTAAAATGGTGTGTTAGTTTCTGCTGTATAACAAAGTGAATCAGCTATACATATACATATAACCCCATATCTCCTCCTTCTTGTGTCTCCTCTCCCTCCCACCCTCCCTATCCCACCCCTCTAGGTGGTCACAAAGCACTGAGCTGATCTCCCTCTGTTATGTGGCTGCTTCCCACTAGCTATCTATTTTACATTTGGTAGTGTATATATGTCCATGCCAATCTCTCACTTCATCCCAGCCCACCCTTCCCCTTCCCATGTCCTCAAGTCCATTCTCTATGTCTGCATCTTTATTCCTGTGCTGTTCCTAGGTTCTTCAGAACCCTTTTTTTTAAGATTCCATATATATGTGATAGCATACAGTATTTGTTTTTCTCTTTCTAACTTACTTCACTCTGTATGACAGACTCTAGGTCCATCCACCTCACTACAAATAACTCAATTTTGCTTCTTTTTATGGCTGAGTAATATTCCATTGTATATATGTGCCACATCTTCTTTGTCCATTCATCTGTCGATGGACGCTTAGGTTGCTTACATGTCCTGGCTATTGTAAATAGAGCTGCAATGAACATTGTGGTACATGACTCTTCTTGAATTACGGTTTTCTCAGGGTATATGCCCAGTAGTGGGATTGGGTCATATGGTAATTTGTTTTAGTTTTTTAAGGAACCTCCATACTGTTCTCCATAGTGGTTGTATCAATTACATTCCCACCAACAGTGCAAGAGGGTTCCCTTTTCTCCACACCCTCTCCAGCATTTATTGTTTCTAGATTTTTTGATGATGGCCATTCTGACTGGTGTGAGGTGATACCTCATTGTAGTTTTGATTTGCATTTCTCTGATGATTAGTGATGTTGAGCATCCTTTCATGTGTTTGTTGGCAATCTGTATATCTTCTTTGGAGAAATGTCTATTTAGGTCTTCTGTCCATTTTTGGATTGGGTTGTCTGTTTTTTTAATATTGAGC
Organism: Orcinus orca; assembly: GCF_937001465.1. NCBI lineage: Eukaryota > Metazoa > Chordata > Mammalia > Artiodactyla > Delphinidae > Orcinus > Orcinus orca. The sequence continues at coordinate 106,134,935 of NC_064559.1, read as the reverse complement.
TGTATGACCTGCTTTTATATTTTGGAGATTAATCCTTTGTCAGCTGCTTCATTTGCAAATATTTTCTCCCATTCTGAGGGTTGTCTTTTCATCTTGTTTCTGGTTTCTTTTGCTGTGCAAAAGCTTTTAAGTTTCATTAGGTCCCATTTGTTTATTTTTGTTCTTATTTCCCTTTCTCTAGGAGGTGGGTCAAAAAGGATCTTGCTGTGATTTATGTGATAGAGTTTTCTGCCTATATTTTCCTCTAAGAGTTTGATAGTGTCTGGCCTTACATTTAGGTCTTTAATCCATTTGAGCTTACTTTTGTGTATGATGTTAGGGAGTGTTCTAATTTCATTCTTTTACATGTAGCTGTCCAGTTTTCCCAGCACCTCTATTGAAGAGGTTGTCTTTTCTCCATTGTATATTCTCGCCTCCTTTATCGGAGATAAGGTGACCATATGTGCGTGGGTTTATCTCTGGGCTGTCTATCCTGTTCCATTGATCTATATTTCTGTTTTTGACCATCACCCATTTTTGAAAATGCATAAACATGGTCTTCTTTAAGAGTTGGAAATTTACATTATTTAATTTTCTTATTGAACTTGCATTTTACAAGAATTTTATCTAAATGTATTATAGTTTATGCTCTTAAGTATACAAATTAAAATTAAATTTTAAAATTTCTCATGACCATAAAGCTCTAAGTATTAAAAACATACTTCTGGATTGAATTATTATTGTAAATAATAGTAGTACACACTTGGTCAAAATAACACGACATCACTTCAAATTGAAATGTTATTAAACATAAAGGAGTAAAATTTCATTGGAAATGGTACTTTTTAAAACAGTTAATTCATATGTCCAACATTGCTTATTGGTAGAAATAGGATTTACTGTCAATTCTACTTCTACTTTTTTAAAATAACTTTTAGTGCTAAGCAATTAAGCTCAAGTAAATAAGTGGCTGCATATGGAAAGAGTTTTGCTGTATCATTGTCACTCAATTCTTTTAATATCTTCTGGGCTATAGGCCAAAATCTCAGAGCATTGTTTAATCAAGTATATCAAAGTATATTAGCTAATACCTAACTTTAGTTGAAAGCAAAGAATTGGAAATCACTTAACTTACAAAATGATTAATTACCCATTCATTATAGTCATTCACTTTCTCATATTCTGGGAAGGATCCCAAAAAGGCTTTACGAAGACGTGTCAAATTACTATTAATTATGCCTTTTCTTCTCCCACTTGGAGATATGTTTTACTCCATAAACTCGGAAAGAATTCAGAAATCAAATTACTGTTCATCATAATACGTCTTTGCAAATTTTTTAAATAAAATGTTTTTATTTTATCATGTGTTTTTGTCAAAGCCTTGGAGTTGCTATTTGATACCCACCTCATTCAATATATGGTAAATATCTACTACATAATATAAGTGACAAAACCAATTCTCATCAAATCAATCAGCCAATCAGAAAAAAAAACTGTGTATTCATTTTTTTATTCAGGTAAACATATTGTTATGCATTCCTATCAGAGCCGTCCACCTGCTGACTTTTTATAAGATAGTTAATATATAAATACAAAATATACAGACTTTCCAAGATTGAAACAAGGCTTTGCTGCCTTCACTATTCCTTATGATGCTCTCCTTGTTTTACGCTCACAGGACCAGCCCTCAGGAAAGATGTATTCTTGGTCAGGGAATGGAAGAGGTGAGATCATATCGAAGAAAAATTGTCATCACTTCAGCTGCAATCTATAATATAGACGTTATATTACCCCTTAATCACGTTGCTAATGAGGGATCAAGCCAAGATTTAAAATCACCTCTCCCATTGATAATGGACTTGAGGACATGGGGTTGGGGGGGGCGAGGTGGGGAAGGGTAAGCTGGGACGAAGTGAGTAGCACTGACATATATACACTACCAAATGTAAAATGGATAGCTAGTGGGAAGCAGCTGCATAGCACAGGGAGACCAGCTCTGTGCTTTGTGACCACCTAGAGGGGTGGGATAGGGAGGGTGGGAGGGAGGCTTAAGAGGGAGGGGATATGGGGATATATGTACACATATAGCTGATTCACTTTGTTGTACAGCAGAAACTAACACAACATTGTAAAGCAATTATACTCCAGTAAAGATGTATAAAAAAATTAAAAAGAAAAGAAAAAAAAAATAAAGGCTTCATTCTGGGGAAAAAAAAAAGAATGAGGACAAGCTCTATAAACTGACACGAATAACTTCCAAGATATATATAAGGGGGGGGGGAAATGTACAAAAGAATGCTTTTGGTATGATATCCTTCATGTAAGAAATAAAGGGGTATAAGAAAACAAAACAAACAAACAAAATAAAATCCCCTCTCCTGACTCAGTGGTACACTAGAGCATTCTCATTAGAATTACTTAACATTTTAGTTAAAATAATTTTGTTTCAGCTAGAGATGATCATGACAGGTACAGATCTGAATTTGTAACACCTAACATCGGTCAAAATGACACTGTTTCTGAGGTCGGAGATAGATGGGCCCCTGGGCCAGACAGCTGGTGTTTGTCAAGTGGAGTAAAATTGAAGCTTTGTTCTCACCCAGACACTCCAAGGACAAAGCTAGTGGCAGAAGCTGAGCTCTGCTAAAGTAAAGAGATAAGGTGCCCACTCCTGAAATCAAGGAAAACTTCCCTTTCTGCACATGCGCAGGAAGGCTCCTTGGGGGTCAAAAAGGGAGAGGGCACCACCCCATAATGTGTGTGGACATGTACGCACAGGCCTCTACGGTGGGCTCCATCTTAGCAAAAAGTTGCACACGCATCTTGGGGAGGGTTCTAGGACCAGGCAGGTGTGAAAAAAGAAACAAGATAATTGGACAAGTGTAAACAAAGACCCGGAAGGACTGTCCTATATAAGTGATTTAAATCACCTCTTTACTACGCTCCTCATTCAGGATGCCTGCACTCCTCTCCCCGTGCGCATCTCTGTCTGGTTTCTGACTTACTGCACTCCTCCTCATTAGAGAAGACGCCCATACCCTTTATCTCTGGCTGTGTATCTCTGTCTTGCTTCTGTCTTAAATAAACAAACTGTTTCTCTGTGTGCTCTCCCACATGTTATGCTGTGTCTCTAGTAATTAACTTTGTACCTGTTTTCACAGTTTTTGCCTCCGTGAGAAATGCATTTTTCACGGGGGGCAAGAGCCAGAGAAAAATAACTTCTAGCCTCTAGCCCCTGGGGGTCTGGTGGCTAGGATTCCTGGTTTTATCTAGGCTACCCAGATTCAATTTCTGGGCAGGGAACTAAGGTCTCTCTTCAGGACTGCTTACTGCTGTCCTTCCGAGATCATTTCTAATGTGAAACTTCTCCCTTAACAGAAACTGTGAAAGACAGATAGTCACACTAAGGTGCCTTGAATTAGGAGGGTTTGCCTAAGTCAATATTGTAAATTGTCCCTTTGTTTGGTACCCTGAGACAATGAGCTCATTATGGATTTGGGATAGCTGAGAAGTATGTCCATTCTTGTAAAGTAGAAGAAAGGCAAATGGAGAAGTGGAGATGAGAAAGGAGAAACAACAGGGGCCCTCCAGCCCAGAAAAATTGACCTACCCCGGTGAAACTGGATCGGTTTTGGCCTTAAAAGAAAAAAGTACATATGGTATATGACAGGCTAGAGGAAAACTGATTTGTAAAGGCCACTACTATTAATTGCAAAAAATTGATAGGCCAAGGTCTGAAATACTGAAAAAGATTTGTTCTAAATAGTACCCTTAAGTGCTACCATTAAGCAGATGGTTTCCATGTTCAGCAAATGCACAACCAGTGATTCCCTAAATGTTCATCGAAACTAACTAATGAAGCAACAAAAAGACAAATGAAAAAATTGTAGATGAATATTTTGATTCATAGTTTCAGATGAACATGCTGGACTTCCCCAAAATGTTTTAATTAAATCACTTCCAGCTCGTTTAAAGGACAAAGGAGAATGAATGCAGAGCAAAACTAATTAATTATTCAGAAAAACATGATAAAAACTATATCACCATAAACCGTTGAAAGAATCCCCAAAATGATCAGTCCGGTGGTCAAACCTATACTCAGTCAAGCTCTCTATAAACGAGTAAGAACTTAACTCTTTTTACCACTTCCCTGTATCCACAGATCCTGCCTAAATTTAGTTCTGACATGCTCATCTTTCTAGTTTCTTCAGTCTTCTTTCCTTGATGCTAAGAAATTTGCTGAATCTGGAGCTTCATCAGTGTAAGGAAAACACCACCCTTTCCCCCATTTATTTCCTGCTCCATTTACAGTGACTATGATTTTCCTAAAATCCATCTAATTATTCGTCTCTTACCCACAGTTATGCCAAATCAGATATAGATTACATAAGATTTTGATAAGGGGGATGCAGTGACTTTCCTATTCTGATATAAACTGCTGAAACCATTGAAGGTCTGGCTCTGAAATAGATGAGAGATAAATCAGGACAAATGAGACTGGGGCACAAAGAAGTAGAAGTTAATGTTTTTAAACTATAAAGATAGTGTCATAATTTTGGTTGAAGTTATTATATTCTGTGCTTTTCTGTTCTAGTTTATGGATTTCTAACAGGCCTCTGAGATGAGAATAAATAAAAACCAAAAATAAATAAGGCAGATCTTCAAAAATAGTTATTGAGCCCTTCATGACAAATAACCTAGGGGGGAGACTGAGATGAGGGAACTATTTGTTCTTCATATGATCTTCATCTAAGACCTCTGCAGTCAAATTTTTGCATAGCCTGGCTATAATCCCCTAACACCCTGCCTCAGGAAGCCTAAACGATAATCAGTGGCAATTAAAAGTTTCATTGGGCACTATTAAAACTTTCAAAGTCAATAAATTGGAGGAGCAGTGGCAAATGAGTGGCAATGGGGATTGTTAAATAGTCACTGTTTGCAAGAGATATCAGTGGTAGGAGTGTGCAAATTAAAAGATTTCTCCTGTGACACCAAGTCACTGGGAAACTCATTTAATCACATCCCTAAATAATTAGAAGCTCCATGCCTTCATTAAGAACCCAAAACAAGTGCTTGCACCATGTGCAGGTAAATGACAGCAGGGACGTACAAAAATTGTTTTCTAGTTCAGACTCAGAAAAATATGTCAGTTTTATTGGTTGAAGAAAAAAATTCCCTATAATAATTTTGTGATTATGCTCTCATTAGGAGCCATGAGAGAGCTCAAGAAGCCCAGAGCTCACATAAAATATCCTATTATTTCCATCTCCTCCTCAATAACAGTTTTATGGTAAAACTAACATAATGAGACTTACTACTCTTTAGTCCTTATCTGGGGATTGTCTGTGACATTAAACACATTAAGGTTAAGATGAGCCTCATACAAAAAATATCAGGTGGGCAGAGATCTACATAGCTTGCATTAGATAGATTTTTTCAAAGAAATTATGCCTAAATTTCTTTGGAGGTTGGTTTGCAAAGAAGGAGTGAAGAAGGAATTAGGAAAATATGTCATCTTTTAGCCAATGTTTAATGGGAAGTAATATGTTCACTCAGTCACTGGTGATGGTCTCTGGTACCAAGGTGTCATCTCTGCTGGGATGAGCCTCTGACAGAGATGCTAAGTTCCTTACAAACTTGATAAGAGTTTCAGTTTGAGTTAGAAGCAGAAGAGATGACGCATTCCTTTTACAAATACTCTACGAGGCATAAAGCTCTGGGATAATTACTGAGGGGATACAGTGTTGAATCACTTGCAAATCTTGACTTCAAGAGCATTGATAGCGAAGATAAAGCAAGTTCCTCAACATTGATAACGTTAGATATAGAGAGAAAGGTACTTATAAGTGCTTAAAATATTTCCAGAAGACTATAGAAGTTGTTAAAGTTGTCTGGGAAAGGTAGTTGGGGTCCAGGAGAGAGAGAGTGTGTATCATCTAATAATAGCAGATGAACATTCTTGGTGAAAACATTCACCAAGATAGACCACATTCTGGGCCATAAACACCTTACAATTTTAAAAATATTTAAATGTTTCCTTTAAGACCACAATGGAATTAACTAGAAATCTATAACTGGAAAATCAGAAAATATGTGGAAATTAAACAAAATACCTTTAAATAACACATGGGTCCAAGAAGAAATCTCAAGAGAAATTTTAAAATACTTTGAATTATATGAAAATGAAAACCAACTTATTAAAATTTGTGGATTGCAGTGAAAATAGTGCTTTGAGGGAAATTTACAGCATTGAGTGCATATATTATAAACGAATAAAAATCTAAAATCAATAATCCAAGTTTACACCTTACAAAACTTGAAAAAGAAGAGAAAATTAAATCCAAAGTGGGCAGAAGAAAAGAAGTAATATGAATTAGAGCAGAAATCAATGAAATTGACAGCAGGAAATCAGTAAACAAAATCAACAAAACCAAAAGCTGGTTTTTTGAAAAGATCAGTAAAATAAATAAGCCTCTAGCCAAGAAAACTAAGAAAAAGAAAGGGGGGACATAAATTACTAATATCAGAAGTGAAAGAGGGCAGATCACTATAGAGTTTATGGACATTATAAGGACAATAAAGGAATACTCTGAACAATTCTTTGCCCACATATTTGATAACTTTGATGAAACAGATCAATTCCTTGAAAGACAGAAGCTGTCAAAACTCACACAGGAAGGAATAAAGAATCTGAATAAATCTATATTGATTAAAAATTCTAATCAATAATTAATAATTTTCCAAAACAGACAACAGGCCCAGATGGGTTCACTGGTGGTTTCTACCAAACATTTAATGAAAAGATTATACAAATTCTTAACAATCTCTTTCAGAGGATAGAAGCAAAGGGTTTTCTTCCTAGTTCATTCTATGAGGCCAACATTACCCTAATACCAAAACCAAAGACATTATAAGAAAGGAAGACCTCAGACTAATATCTCTCATGAACATAGTGAACATAGATGCAAGAATCCTCAATAAAATATTAGCAAATCAAATCCAATAATGTATAAAAAGAATTGCATAGCATGACCAAATGGGATTTGTCCAAGGTATGCAAGACTGAATCAACATTTGAAAATCAATTTACTTAATCCATCACATCAACAGACTAAAAAAGAAAAATTACATGATCATATCAATGGATGCAGAAAAAGCATTTGACAAAATTCAACACCCATTCAGGATTTAACAAAACACTCTCAGTAAACTAGAAACTAGAGGAGAACTTCCCTCACTTGTTAGAGAACATATACACACAACAACAACAAAACAAAAAACAGAAAAACTACAGCAAACATCATACTTAATGGTGAGAAGCTTGAAGCTTTTCCACTAAGATCAAGAATGAGGCAAGTATGTCCTTTCTCATCACACCTTTTCATCATCATACTGGAAGTACTAGCTAATGCAACAAGACAAGAAAAAGAAATAAAATGTACACAGATGGGAAGAAAGAACTAAAATGGTCTTTGCAGATGACATGATCATCCATACAGGCATACCTTATTTTATTGTACTTCACAGATATTGTGTTTTTTACAAATGGAAGTTTTATGGCAACCCTGCACTGAGCAAGCACTAAGCAAGTGCCATTTTTCCAACAGCACTTGCTCACGTTGTGTGTCTGTAACATTTTGATAATTCTTACATTATTTCAAATATTTTTATTATTATTATACTTGCTATGGTGATCTGTGATTGGTAATCTTTGACATTATTAATATGTATTTCTGCAAGCTCAGATGATGTTTAGTGTTTTTTAGCAATAAAAATTTAAAAATTAAGGTATGTACTTTGGGTTTTTTAGACATAATGCTATTGCACACTTAATAGAGTACCTTATAGTATAAACATAATTTATATGCACTGGGAAACCAAAAAATTTGTGTACCTCACTGTATTGAGATATCCTCTTTATTGGGCTGGTCTGGAACTGAACCTGCAATATGTCTGAGGTATGCCTGTATTGAAAATTCAAAAGAATTGACAAAAAAACTCCTGGAACTAATAAGTGATTATAGCAAGGTTGCAGGATCCAAATGTCAACTGCTTTCCTATATACCAGCAATTAACAAGTGCAATTTGAAATTTAAAACACAATATCATTTACATTAGCAACCCCCAAAATGAAATACTTAGGTATAAATCTAACAGGATACATACAAGATCTGTATAAGGAAAATTACAAAACACTGATAAACAAAATCAAAGTTCTAAATAAATGGATATTCCATGTTCAGTAATAGGAAGACTCAGTATTGTCAATAGGTTAGCTCTTCCCAACTTGACCTATAAATTCAATCCAATCCCAACTCATGTCATTTTGTGGATAGTGACAAACTAATTCTAAAGATTATATGGAGAGGCAAAAGACCCAGAATAACCAACACAATATTGAAAGAGAAAAGCAAAATTGGAAGACTGACATTACCTGACTTCATGACTCACTATTAAGCTACAGTAATTAAGACAATGTGGTATTGGTGAATGAATAGACAAATAGATCAATGGAACAGAATAGAGAGCCCATAAAATAGATCCATATAAATATAGTCAATTGATCTTCAATAAAGGAGCAAAGGCAATGCAATGAAGAAAAGACAGTCTCTTTAACAAGTGGTGCTGGAACTGGACAGCTACATGTAAACCATTTTCTCATACCATATACAAAAATAAACTCAAAAGGGATTAAAGACCTAAATGTAAGACCTGAAGCCATAAAACTTCTAGAAGAGAACATAAGCAAAACCCTCTTTAACATAAACTGTAGCAATATTTTTTTGGATCTGCCTCCTAAGGCAAAAGAAATAAAAACAAAAATGGCTTGTTGCCACTGACCAGCATCATGAGAGAATATTGTAACACATATCGCTAGCCTGGGAAAAGTTCAAAATTCAAAGTATGGTTTCTACTGAATTCATATCACATTCACACCATTACAAAGTCAAAAAAATTGTAAGTCAAAGCATTGTAAGTTGGGAACCATCTGTATTTTGTTGAGAATTTTTGCATCTATATTCATCAGGGATACTGGTCTGTAGTTTTCTTTTCTTGTAGTGTCCTCATTGGGCATTGGTATCAGGATAATGCTGGTCTCAATGAATGAGTTTGGGAGTGTCTTCTCCTCTACAATTTTTCAGAACAGTTTGAGAAGGATTGGTGTTAATTCTTCTTTAAATGTTTCGTATATAGAATTCACCAGTAAAACCATCTGGTCCTGTGCATTTCTTTGGGATATTTTGCATTACTGATTCAATCTCCTTACTCATTATTTGTCTGTTCATATTCTCTATTTCTTCATGATTCAACCTCAGTAAGTTATATGTTTCTATGAATTTTTCCATTTCCCTTAGGTTATCCTTTTTTTTTTGGCATATAGTTGTTCATAGTAGTCTCTTATGATCTTATGTATTTCTGTGATATAAGTTGTGATGTCTTTCATTTCTGATTTTATTTACTTGAGTCATACCTCTTTTTTACTCAGTCTAGCTAAAGGTTTGTCAATTTTGTTCATCTTTTCAAAATGCAGCTCTTAGTTTTATTGATCATTTCTATTGTTTTTCTGGTCTCTAATTTATTTCAGCTCTGATATTTGTTATTTCCTTCCTTCTTCTAACTTTGTCCTTAGTTTGTTCACCTCTTTATAATTTTTTGAGGTGTAACATTAGATTGTTTGAGATCTTTCTTCTTCTCTTAATCTACGCATTTATCACTATAAACTTCCCTCTCAGAACTGCTTTCACAGTGTCCCACAGGTTTTGGTATGTTGTGTTTCTATTTTCTTTTTTTTTTTTTTTTTTGAGATTTTTTATATTTCCCCTTTGATTTCTTCTTTGATCCATTGATTATTCAATAGTGTGTTGTTTAATTTCCACACATTTGTAAATTTTCAACCATTCTTCTTGCTGTTGATTTCTAGCTTCAGACCATCGTTGTTGGAGAAGATACTTGGTATGATTTCAATCTTCCTTATGTTCACTTGAGAAGAATATGTATTCTGCTGCTGTTGGGTGGAATGTTCTAAGTATATCTTTTAGGTTCATTTGGTCTAAAGTATGGGTCAAGTCCAACATTTCCTGGTTGATTTTCTGTCTAGATGATCCATCCATTGTTGAAAGTTGGGTACTACTACCTACTACTAATGTATTGTCTCTTTCTCCCTTCATATCTGTTAATATTTGCTTAAGTATTTAGGTGCTCTGATGTTGAGTGCATATACATTTACAACTGTTATATCCTCTTGATGAGTTGATGCTTTTATCTTAATATAATGAACTTCTTTGCCTCTTGTTACAATTTTTGACTTAAAATTTATTTTGACTGACATAAATATAGCTAACCCAGCTTTCTTTTTGTGTCCACTTGCATGGAATATCTTTCTCTATCCCTTCACTTGGAGTCTATGTGTGTCTTTAAAACTGAAGTGAGTCTCTTGGAGGCAGCAGTATGGTTGAGTTTTGTTGTTGTTTTAGCCATCCAGCCACTCTGTGCCTTTTGATTGGATAATTCAACCATTTATATTTAGAGTAATTCTTAATATATAAGGAGTTACTAATGCCATATTAGTAACTGCTTTCTGGCTGTTTTATATTTACCTTGCTCCTTCATCCTTCTCTTGCTGCCTTCCTTTGAGAATTGATGATTTTTCATAGTGATATGCTCTGATTTCCTTCTCTTTATCTTTTGTGAATATACTTTAAATTTTTACTTTCTGGTTACCATTAAGCTTACATAAAACATCTTATGGATATAACGATCTATTTTACATTGATAACAACTTTACTTGTATTCTAAAACTATTATTTTACTCCCCTCTTTTATGTTTATAGTGTCATAAATTACTTTATGTTGTGTGTTTGTTAAATTATAGTAGCTATAGTTATTTTTAATACTCTTGTCCTTTAACCTTTATAGTATAAATTGTTAATACACAATCATACTACAATATTAGAGTTCTGAATTTGATTATATATTTACCTTTACAAGTGTGTTGTATATTTTTATATGTTTTCATATCATTGTTTAGTGTCTTTTCATTTCATTTATATTTCTAAATTGAAGTATAGTTGATTTACAATATTGTATTAGTTACAGGTGTACAGCAAAATGATTCAATGATACATATTTTTTCAGATTTTTTCCATTATAGGTTACTACAAGATATTGACTATAGTTCCCTGTGCTATACAGTAAATCCTTGTTGTTTATCTATTTAATGTATAGTGGTTTGTATCTCTTAACACAATACTCCTTCCCCTGCCCCCTTCTCCTTTGGCAAATGTAAGTTTATTTTCTAAGTTTGTGAGTCTGTTTCTGTTTTGTAAGTAAATTCATTTGCATTATTTTTTAGATTCCACATGTAAATGATATCACATATTTCTCTTTCTCTGTCTGACTTAGTTCACTCAGTATGATAATCTCTGGGTCTATCCATGTTACTGCAAATGGCAATATTTAATTCTCTTTTTATGGCTGAGTAATATTCCATTGTATATATATATATACACCACATCTTCTTTATCTGTTCATCTGTTGATGGACCCTTAGGGTGCTTCCATGTCTTGGCTATTGCAAACACTGCTGCTATGAACATTGGGTGCATGTATCCTTGCAAATTAGAGTTATTTCTTTTCCAGATATATGCCCAGGAGTGGGACTAATGGACCATATGGTAACCATATTTTCAGGGTTTTTTTTAAGGAAACTCCATATTGTTCTCCATAGTGGCTGTATCAATTTACATTCCTACCAACAGTGCAAGAGGGTTCCCTTTTCTCCACACCTTCTCCAGCATTTACTGTTTGTAGATTTTCTGATGACGGCCATTCTGACTGGTGTGAGGTGATACCTCATTGTAGTTTTGATTTGCATTTCTCTAATTATTAGCAATGTTGAGTATCCTTTCATGTGTTTGTTGGCAATCTGTATATCTTCGTTGGAGAAATGTCTATTTAGGTCTTCTGCTCATTTTTGGATTGGGTCATTTGTTTTTTTTTGTTTGTTTTTTTTTTTTTTTGATATTGAGCAGCACGAACTGCCTGTATATTTTGGAGATTAACCCTTTGTCAGTTGCTTCATTTGCAAATATTTTCTCCCATTTTGAGGGTTGTCTTTTTGTCTTGTTTCTGGTTTTCTTTGCTGTGCAAAAGCTTTTAAATTTCATTAGGTCTTATTTGTTTATTTTTGTTTTTATTTCCATTTCGCTAGGAGGTGGGTCAAAAAAGGATCTTGCTGTGATTTATGTCATAGAGTGTTCCGCCTATGTTTTCCTCTAAGAGTTTTATAGTGTATGGCCTTACATTTAGGTCTTTAATCCATTTTGAGTTTATTTTTGTGTATGGTGTTAGGGAGTGTCCTAATTTCATTCTTTTACATACAGCTGTCCAGTTTTCCACTATTGAAGAGTCTGTCTTTTCTCCATTGTATACTCTTGCCTCCTTTATCAAAGATAACCTGACCATATGTGCATGGGTTTATCTCTGGGCTTTCTATCCTGTTCCATTGATCTATATTTCTTTTTATGTGCCAGTACGACACTGTCTTCATTACTTAGCTTTGTAGTATAGTCTGAAGTTAGGGAGACTGATTCCTCCAGGTCCATTTTGCTTTCTTAATATTGTTTTGGCTATTCAGGGTCTTTTGTGTTTCCATACAAATTGTGCAATTTTTTGTTCTAGTTCTGTGAAAAATGCATTCATAGTTTGACAGGGATTGAACTGAATCTGTAGATTGTTTTGGGTAGTAGAGTCATTTTCACAATGTTGATTCTTCCAATCCAAGAATATGGTATATCTCTCCATCTGTTTGTATCATCTTAGATTTCTTTCATCAGTGTCTTATAGTTTTCTGCATACAGGTCTTTTGTGTCCTTAGATAGGTTTATTCCTATGTATTTTATTCTGTTTGTTGCAATGGTTAATGGGAGTGTTTCCTTAATTTCTCTTTCAGAATTTTCATCATTAGTGTATAGGAAAGCAAGAGATTTCTGTGCATTAATTTTGTATCCTGTTACTCTACCAAATTCATTGATTAGCTGTAGTAGTTTTCTGGTAGCATCTTTAGGATTTCTATGTATAGAATCATGTCGTCTGCAAACAGTGACATCTTTGCTTCTTTTCTGATTTGGATTCCTTTTATTTCTTTTACTTCTCTGATTGCTGTGGCTTAAACTTCAATACTATGCAGAATAACAGTTGTGAGAGTGGGCAACCTTGTCTTGTTCCTGATCTTACAGGAAATAGTTTCAGTTTTTAACCACTGAGAATGATGTTGGCTGTAGGTTTGTCATATATGGCCTTTATTATGTTCAGGTAGGTTTCCTCTATGCCTACTGTCTGGAGAGTTTTTATCATAAATGGGTGTTGAATATTGTTGAAAGATTTTTCAGCATCTATTGAGATGATCATATGGTTTTTATCCTTCAGTTTGTTAATATGATGTATCATGTTGATTGATTTGCGTATATTGAAGAATCCTTGCATTCCTGGGATAAACCCCACTTGATCATGGCGTATGATCCTTTTAATGTGCTGTTGGACTCTGTTTGTTAGTATTTTGTTGAGGATTTTTGCATCTATGTTCCTCAGTGATATTGGCCTCTAGGTTTCTTTGTTTGTGACATCTTTGTCTGGTTTTGCTATCAGGGTGATGGTGGACTCGTAGAATGAGTTTGGGAGTGTTCCTCCCTGTGCTATATTTTGAAAGAGTTTGAGAAGGATAGGTGTTAGCTCTTCTGTAAATGTTTGATAGAATTCGTCTCTGAAGCCATCTGGTCCTATGCTTTTGTTTTTTGGAAGATCTTAATCACAGTTTCAATGTCAGTGCTTGTGATTAGTCTGTTTATATTTTATACTTCTTCCTGGTTTAGTCTCAGAAGGTTGTGCTTTTGTAAGAATTTGTGCATTTCTTCCAGGTTGTCCATTTTATTGGCACAGAGTTGCTTGTAGTAATCTCTCATGATCCTTTGTATTTCTGCAGTGTCAGTTGTTACTTCTCCTTTTTATTTCTAATTCTGTTGATTTGAGTCTTCTCCCTTTTTTTCTTGATGAGTCTGGCTAATGGTTTATTAATTTTGTTTATCTTCTCAAGAACCAGCTTTTAGTTTCATTGATCTTTGCTATCATTTCCTTCATTTCTTTTTCATTTATTTCTGATCTGATCTTTATGATTTCTTTCCTTCTGCTAACTTTGGAGCTTTTTGTTCTTTTTTCTCTAATTGCTTTAGGTGTAAGGTTGGGTTGTTTATTCGAGATGTTTCCTGTTTCTTGAGGTAGGATTGTATTGCTATAAACTTCCCTCTTAGAACTACTTTTGTTGCATCCCATAGGTTTCAGGTCATTGTGTTTTCATTGTCATTTGTTTCTATGTATTTTTTAATTTTGTCTTTGATTTCTTCAGTGATCTCTTGACTATTTAGCACCGTATTGTTTAGCCTCCATGTGTTTGTATTTTTCACAGATTTTTTCCTGTAACTGATATCTAGTCTCATAGCGTTGTGGTAAGAAAAGATATTTGATGCGATTTCAATTTTCTTAAATTTACCAAGGCTTGATTTGTGACCCAAGATATGATCTATCCTGGAGAATGATCCATGAGCACTTGAGAAAAATGTGTATTCTGTTGTTTTTGGATGGAATGTCCTATAAATATCAATTAATTCCATCTTGTTTAGTATGTAATTAAAGCTTGTGTTTCCTTATTTATTTTCATTTTGGATGATCTGTCCATTGGTGAAAGTGGGGTGTTAAAGCCCCCTACTGTGAATGTGTTACTGTCGATTTCCCCTTTTATGGCTGTTAGTATTTGCCTTATGTATTGAGGTGCTCCTATGTTGAGTGCATAAATACTTACAATTGTTATATCTTCTTATTGGATTGATCCCTTGATCATTATGTAATGTCCTTCTTTGTCTCTTGTAATAGTCTTTATTTTAAAGTCTATTTTGTCTGATATGAGAATTGCTACTCCAGCTTTCGTTTGGTTTCCATTTGCGTGGAATATCTTTTTCCATCCCCTCACTTTCAGTTTGTATGTGTCCCTAGGTTTGATGTGGGTCTCTTGTTGACACTATATATGTGGATCTTGTTTTTGTATCCATTCAGCCAGTCTATGTCTTTTGGTTGGAGGATTTAATCCATTTACATTTAAGGTAATTATCGATATGTATGTTCGTATTACCATTTTCTTAATTGTTTTGGGTTTGTTATTGTAGGTCTTTTCCTTCTCTTGTGTTTCCTGCCTAGAGAAGTTCCTTTAGCATTTGTTGTAAAGCTGGTTTGGTGGTGCTGAGTTCCCTTAAGTTTTGCTTGTCTGTAAGGTTTTAGTTTCTCCATCAAACCTGAATGAGATCCTTGCTAGGTAGAGTAATCTTGGTTGTAGATTTTTCCCTTTCATCCCTTTAAATATGTCCTGCCACTCCCTTGTGGCTTGCAGAGTTTCTGTTGAAAGTCAGCTGTTAACCTTATGGGGATTCACTTGTATGTTATTTGTTGATTTTCCCTTGTTGCTTTTAATACTTTTTCTTTGTATTTAATTTTTGATAGTTTGATTATGTGTCTCAGCATGTTTCTCTTTGGGTTTATCCTGTATGGTACTCTCTGCACTTCCTGAACTTGACTGACTCTTTCCTTCCCATGTTAGGGAAATTTTCAACTATAATCTCTTCAAATATTTTCTCAGACCCTTTCTTTTTCTCTTCTTCTTCTGGAACCCCTATAATTCGAATGTTGGTGCAATCTAATGTTGTCTCAGAGGTCTCTGAGACTGTCCTCAATTCTTTTCATTCTTTTTTCTTTATTCTGGTCCCTGGCAGTTATTTCTACCATTTTGTCTTCCAGCTCACTTATCTGTTCTTCTGCCTCAATTTTTCTGATATTGATTCCTTCTAGAGTATTTTTAATTTCATTTATTGTGTTGTTCAACACTGTTTGCCTCTTAGTTCTTCTAGATCCCTGTTTCTTGTATTTTCTCCATTCTTTTCCCAAGATTTTGGATCATCTTTATTACCATTACTCTGAATTCTTTTTCAGGTAGTTTACCTATTTTGTCTTCTTCTATTTGGTCTTGTAGGTTTTTACCTTGCTCCTTCATCTGTAACATATTTCTTTTTGTCATTTCATTTTTTTTTAATGGGTGGGGCTGTATTCCTGTCTTACTGGTTTTTTGACCTGAGGCTTCCAGCACTGAAGTTTGTAGGTACATGGATAGAGCTGGGTCTTGATGCTGAGATTAGGACCTCCAGGGGGCCTCACTTTGATTAATATTCCCTAGGATCTGAGGTTCTCTGTTAGTCCCATGGTTTGGACTCAGAGCTCCCACCACAGGATTTGGGCTGGACCTCCTGCCTGGGATCCAATATCCTGCAAGCTTCATGGCATGGGAAAGAAAGAAAGAAAGAAAGAAAAAAAGAAAGAAAGAAGCAGTACAATATCAAAGAATAAAAAACAAAATAAAATTAGAAAGATAAAAAAATATATTAGGAAAAATAAAACTATAATGGAAACAACTGTACCATGATAAAACAACAACAGAAAAAAGAAAAAAAGGGGGGGTGGGGAAAAAGCCAAAAGGAGAGAACAATAACAAAGTAAAGGATAAACTAAAATTAGAAAAATAAAAGTTTTATTAGGAAAAATAAAAATATAAAAGAATCAACAAGAATGATTCAACAAGGTAAAACAGAACTCCAATCTAAAAGAGGAAAAAAGAAAACAAAAAAAGGAAAAGCCTTTACTATGGGGGCAAAGTTTAGGTGGGGGTGAAACTTAGTCAGGGGTGGGCTTTAGGGTGGGGCAGGACCTAGGTGGGTTTGGGGGGACGTTTGAACGTGGGGTGGGGCCTCTGCTTAGGACCTGCACAGAAGGGGAGAGACAGCACATGGAAAGGAGGGCCTCTGGATTGCAGAGTACCAGATTTTAGAGGCAATGCCCTGGTAAGGGTGTGTGGGTGGGGTTTAGACCCAGCACGTTGGAGGGGGTCTCAGAGGGGGTTTCTTTTTTTTTTTCAAGTTTTTTGTAGCTTATTTTTTTTACATCTTTATTGGAGTATAATTGCTTTACAATGGTGTGTTAGTTTCTGCTTTATAACAAAGTGAATCAGTTATACATATACATATGTTCCCATATCTCTTCCCTCTTGTGTCTCCCTCCCTCCCACCCTCCCTATCCCACCCCTCTAGGGGATCACAAAGCACCAAACTGATCTCCCTGTGCTATGCGGTTGCTTCCCACTAGTTATCTATTTTACGTTTGGTAGTGTATATATGTCCATGCCACTCTCTCGCTTTATCACAGCTTACCCTTCCTCCTCCCCATATCCTCAAGTCCATTCTCTGGTAGGTCTGTGTCTTTATTCCTGTCTTACCCCTAGGTTCTTCATGACACTTTTTTTCTTAGATTCCATATATATGTGTTAGGATATCGTATTTGTCTTTCTCTTTCTGACTTACTTCACTCTGTATGACAGACTCTAGGTCCATCCACCTCATTACAAAGAGCTCAATTTCGTTTCTTTTTATGGCTGAGTAATATTCCATTGTATATATGTGTCACATCTTCTTTATCCATTCATCTGATGATGGACACTTACGTTGTTCCCATCTCCTGACTATTGTAAATAGAGCTGCAATGAACATTTTGGTACATGACTCTTTTTTTTTTTTTTTTTTTTTTGTGGTACGCAGACCTCTCACTGTTGTGGCCTCTCCCATTGCAGAGCACAGGCTCTGGACACGCAGGATCAGCGGCCATGGCTCACGGGCCCAGCTGCTCCGCGGCATGTGGGATCTTCCCAGACCGGGGAGTGAACCCATGTTCCCTGCATTGGCAGGCAGACTCTCAACCACTGTGCCACCAGGGAAGCCCTATGACTCTTTTTGAATTATGGTTTGCTCAGTGTATATGCCCAGTAGTAGGATTGCTGGGTCATATGGTAGTTCTATTTGTAGTTTTTTAAGGAACCTCCATACTATTCTCCATAGTGGCTGTACCAACTCACATTCCCACCAGCAGTGCAAGAGTGTTCCTTTTCTCCACACCCTCTCCAGCATTTATTGTTTCTAGATTTTTTGATGATGGCCATTCTGACTGGTGTGAGATGATATCTCATTGTAGTTTTGATTTGCATTTCTCTAATGATTAATGATGTTGAGCATTCTTTCATGTGTTTGTTGCCAGTCTGTATATCTTCTTTGGAGAAATGTCTATTTAGGTCTTCTGCCCATTTTTGGATTGGGTTGTTTGTTTTTTTGTTATTGAGTTGCATGAGCTGCTTATAAATTTTGGAGATTAATCCTTTGTCAGTTGCTTCATTTGCAAATATTTTCTCCCATTCTGAGGGTTGTCTTTTGGTCTTGTTTATGGTTCCCTTTGCTGTGCAAAAGCTTTTAAGTTTCATTAGGTCCCATTTGTTTATTTTATTTCCATTTCTCTGGGAGGTGGGTCAAAAAGGATCTTGTTATGATTTATGTCATAGAGTGTCTCAGAGGGGGTTTATGAGTGTAGACGTAGGGCCCTGGGTTGGGGTGTAGGGGTGGGCCTTGGGCTCTGCATGGCTCTGCATGGCAGGAAGGAGGTTCTGAGGGCAGAGGATTAGGCCCGGGAGCCCAAGAGGCTCCCTGGTGCCTAAGTGGACAGGAAAAGTGCTGGCCATATTATCTTCCATTCCTCTGTGTCCCCCATCACCGTCTCTCCCAGGGTCTCCCACATCCCCACTGGACCCCTAATGGTGGGTGGGTGGTGCTGGGTGTAGGAGCTCCTCCTCTACCCCAGCCACCCCTCAGGGGTGCTGGTCTTGGAAGTCCGGCCTTTACATTTGCTCCCCTTCCCTCCCACTCCCTCAGGACCCGCGAGGCTGGAGGGGGCTTTGATGAGCAGAGGATCAGGCCCAAGGCCCCAAGTGGGCAGGGGAAACCTGGCCATGCTCCCTTTTGATCCTCTGTCCTCCCAATGGTCCCCCAATTTCCCCCTTCGGGCGTGGGATCCCTTCCCCTCCCCCAGCCACCCCTCAGGGGTGCCAGTCCCTTCCTGCCTCCACTTCTCCTCCCCCTTCACTCCCCCCATGCCCCATGTCCTACCTGGTCACTGGGGGTTCCTCCCATCCCCTTAGGTGTCCATGGTCCCCCACTGGTGCCCTAGTTGTGTGGAGACACACCGTAACTGGATTTCTTTGAACTGTCATACAATATTTATTAGAGAATATATAATAAAACATTAACTGACATTTATTAAAACTCAATAGTAACCACAGTAGTTGTTTAGATTATTAGACCCACAAGAATTTTTTCCAGATAGGAGTATATTATCACTGACCTTGTTTAGAATCCCTGGAATATGATGAATGAAAAGCAGATCTATATCCATTGGTTTTATTACTGTTGTAAATTCTCTATAGTTAATACAGCCCCTTATTGCATGCCTCCAGGGCGAACCATTCTCATTCTCACTGGTCAGAGTAAGAATGAGGACTTCAGGGAGGAAAAAGGGAGGTATGTAAAATCAGACTTAGAAACTTTTGTGGCTGTATTTTACTTTTTACCACTGCCTTCTGGCCTCCATTGTTTCTCATGAGAAGTCAGCTGTTAATCTTTCTGAGCTTAAAAATGTCTTAAACTCTGGATATCAAATGAGCAAGGTATGCCTCTGCCTTCAGCCTCTCACCTACTTTTATGCCTCTGAAGAAAACGTCACCAGGGTAGCCCAGTGGAGGAAACTGAAGGACAAGATAGAAATGAGATATAGAAGGATGATGTAATGCTGAGAATCATCAGGATAAGTGCATAGCAGTCCCTTGTGGAAATACCTAGCTGGAACGGTTTTTTCTTCACTGTTTTACAGAGTGAAAATGAGGGAGGACAAAGACTCAAAAGAATCCTGTCTGAGAACAAGACCTATCCATATCTCTTGAGTATAAGCTTGGTCAAAACAGAATAATGTGTTTATATTTTGGAACTCTCCTGGCTTATGTGATTCACTTCACACAGAAGCTTCTTAGCAGAAGCAAGAATTTGAAAAGGGCCACAGAAGCAACTGCTAGCTACATCACCTCATTCCAGGTACCTGGCCAGGAACTTTCAGGCACTGATTTCATTTGCTATATCTCTCTAAAGTTTCCTCTACTACTCACAGAACTGATTTCTCCTTCCACTCTTAGAAACCTCAATCTCTCTTTTGTGTTCTAGCAATGAGTTCTGTTTATCTTCTTTTAAAAATATCCAAATAAACAGATAAGTAGAAAATAATTTAGCTTAACTTTGATTTCTCCTCTCCAATCTTCTTAGTTTATTTGGTCCTTAAATGTCTTTAATGATACTGTGTTGTTTCATTTAAAAAATAATCTCTATGAAAACCAAAAATATATGGAAATTAAATAGCACACTCTTATGCAACCAATTTGTCAAAAAAGAAATCACAAGGGAAATTAGAAAATACCTTGAGATGAGTGAAAGTGAAAATAAACACATCAAAATTTATGGAATGCAGCAAAAGTAATACTGAAAGGGAAATATTATGTCTGTAAGTTCATACATTTAAAAATAAATAAAATATAAAATTGATAACCTACTTTACATCTTAAAAAACTAGAAGAGGAAAGCAAAGTAAACCTGAAACTTGCAGAAAGAAGGATATACTATCCAAAATGATCTGCAGAATTGAAGCAAGCCCTATCAAAGTCCCAATGGTGTTTTATGCAGAAATATAAAAACCCATTGTAAAATTTACATGCAATTGCAAAGGGTCCGAAATAGTCAAAACGATTTTGAAAGATAAGCACAAAGTTAGAGGACTCATACTTCCTTGTTTCAGAAATTACTACAAAGCTACAGTAATCAAGATAATGTTGTCCTAGAATAAGGACAGACATGTAGACAAATGGAATAGAATTGAGAGCCCAGAAATAAATTCTCACTTGTATAATCAAATATTTTTAATAAGGGTGCCAAGATTATTCATTGGGGAAAGGATGGCCTTTTCAATAAATTGTTTTGGGAAAACTGGATATCCTCATGCAAAAGAATAAAGATGAACCCTTATCTTGTACCATGTACAAAAATTAACTCAAAATGGATCAAAGATCTAATATAAGAACTAAAACTCTTAGGAGAAAACATAGGGGAATATCTTCATGATGTTCAGTTTGCCAATGAATTCTTAGATATGACACCAAAATACAAGCAACAAAAGAAAAAAGGATAAATTGAAACTCATCAAGATTAAAAACTTTTGTGCATCAAAGGGCACTATCAACAAAGTGAAATTACTACCCACAGAATGAGTGAAAATATTTGCAAATCATATATCTGGTAATGGATTAATATCCAGAATATAGAAAGAACTCCTACAACTCAACACCAAGAAAACAACCTAATTCAAAAATGGACAAAATATTTCAACAGACATTTCTTCAAAGAAGATATATAAATGACCAATAAGTGCATGAAAAGACATTCAACATCATTAGTCATTAGGGAAATTCAAATCAAAATCATAATGAGATACTACTTCATAACCATTAGGATGGCTATTATATTTTTAAAAAACCCAGAAAATTGCAAGTTTTGGCAAGGATGTGGAGAAATTTGAAGCCTTGTGCATTGCTGGTGGGGATGTAAAATGGTGTTTCCACAATGAGTAACAGTTTGGTGGGACAAAGCAGAGAGATTTCCACACAGAGCATCGGTGCCGACCAGCGACCAGCACTCACCAGCACGAGAGGCTTGTCTGCTCACCCGCTGGGGCGGGCGGGGCTGGGAGCTGAGGCTGGGGCTTCGGTCGGAGCTCAGGGAGAGGACTGGCGGCAAACAGAGCCTGAAGGGATTAGTGCAACACGGCTAGCCGGGAGGGAGTCCGGGAAAATGTCTGGACCTGCCGAAGAGGCAAGAGACTTTTTCTTCCCTCTTTGTTTCCTGGTGCGCGAGGAGAGGGGATTAAGAGAGCTGCTTAAAGGAGCTCCAGAGACGGGCGTGAGCTGCGGCTAACAGCGTGGACCCCAGAGTCAGGCATGAGATGCTAAGGCTGCTGCTGCCGCCACCAAGAAGCCTGTGTGAGAGCACAGGTCACTCTCCACACCTCCCCTCCCGGGAGCCTGTGCAACCCACCACTGCCAGCGTCCCGGGATCCAGGGATAACTTCCCGGAGAGAACGCACGTTGCGCCTCAGGCTGGTGCAACGTCACACTGGCCTCTACCGCCGCAGGCTCGCCCCGCACTCCATGCCCCTCCCTCCCCACGGCCTGAGTGAGCCAGAGCCCCCAAGTCAGCGGCTCCTTTAACCCCGTCCTGTCAGAGCGAAGAACAGACGCCCTCGGGCGTCCTACACGAAGAGGCAGGGCAAAATCCAAAGCTGAACCCCGGGAGCTGCGTGAACAAAGAAGAGAAAGGGAAATACCTCCCAGCAGCCTCAGAAGCAGCAGATTAAATCTCCACAATCAACTTGATGTACCCTGCATCTGTGGAATACATGAGTAGACAACAGATCATCCCAAATTGAGGAGGTGGACTTTGAGAGCAAGATTTATTATTTTTTCCCCTTTCCTCTTTTTTTGAGAGTGTATGTGTATGCTTCTGTGTGAGATTTTGTCTGTATAGCTTTGCTTTCATCATTTGTCCTAGGGTTCTGTCCGTCTGTTTATTTTTTATTGCTTAAAAAAATGGTTTTTTCTTAATAATTATATTTTTATTTTAATAACTTTATTTTACCTTACTTTATTTTATTCTCTTTTATCCTCTTTCTTTCTGCTTACTTTTTCTCCCTTTTATTCTGAGCCGTGTGGATGAAAGCCTCTTGGTGCTGCAGCCAGGAGTCAGTGCTGTGTCTCTGAGGTGGGAGAGCCAACTTCAGGACACTGGTCCACAAGAGACCTCGCAGCTCCACATAATATCAAACGGCGAAAATCTCCCAGAGATCTCCATCTCAACACCAACACCCAGCTTCACTCAATGACCAGCAAGCTAAGTGCTGGACCCTATGCCAAACAACTAGCAAGACAGGAACACAACCCCACCCATTAGCACAGAGGCTGCCTAAAATCATATAAGGCCACAGACACCCCAAAACACACCACCAGACGTGGACCTGCCCACCAGAAAGACAAGATCCGGCCTCATCCACCAGAACATAGGCACTAGTCCTCTCCACCAGGAAGCCTACACAAACCACTGAACCAACCTTAGCCACTGGGGACAGACACCAAAAACAACGGGAACTACGAACCTGCAGCCTGCAAAACACAGTAAGATAAGAAAAATGAGAAGACAGAAAAACACAAAGATGAAGGAGCAAGATAAAAACCCACCAGACCTAACAAATGAAGAGGAAATAGGCAGTCTACCTGAAAAAAGAATTCAGAATAATGATAGTAAAGATGATCCAAAATCTTGGACATAGAATAGAGAAAATGCAAGAAACATTTAACAAGGAACTACAAGAACTAAAGAGGAAACAAGCAACATTGAACAACACATTAAATGAAATTAAAAATACTCTAGAAGGGATCAATAGCAGAATAACTGAGGCAGAGGAACAGATAAGAGACCTGGAAGATAAAGTAGTGGAAATAACTACTGCAGAGCAGAATAAAGAAAAAAGAATGAAAATAACTGAGGACAGTCTCAGAGACCTCTGGGACAATATTAAACACACCAACATTCGAATTATAGGGGTTCCAGAAGAAGAAGAGAAAAAGAAAGGACTGAGAAAATATTTGAAGAGATTATAGTTGAAAACTTCCCTAATATGGGAAAGGAAATAGTTAACCCAGTCCAGGAGGAACAAAGAGTCCCATACAGGATAAGTCCAAGGAGAACATGCCAAGACAAATATTAATCAAACTGTCAAAAATTAAATACAAAGAAAACATATTAAAAGCAGCAAGGGAAAAACAACAAATAACACACAAGGGAATCCCCATAAGGTTAACAGCTGATCTTTCAGCAGAAACTCTGCAAGCCAGAAGGGACTGGCAGGACATATTTAAAGTGATGAAGGAGAAAAACCTGCAACCAAGATTACTCTACCCAGCAAGGATCTCATTCAGATTTGATGGAGAAATTAAAACCTTTACAGACAAGCAAAAGCTGAGAGAGTTCAGCACCACCAAACCAGCTTTACAACAACTGCTAAAGGAACTTCTCTAGGCAAGAAACACAAGAGAAGGAAACGACCTACAATAACGAACGCAAAACAATTAAGAAAATGGGAATAGGAACACACATATCGATAATTACCTTAAATGTAAATAAACTAAATGCTCCCACCAAAAGACACAGATTGGCTGAATGGACACAAAAACAAAACACATATATATGCTGTCTACAAGAGACCCACTTCAGAACTAGAGACATATACAGACTGAAAGTAAGGGGATGGAAAAAGATATTCCATGCAAATGGAAACCAAAAGAAAGCTGGAGTAGCAATTCTCATATCAGACAAAATAGAATTTAAAATAAAGACTATTAGAAGAGACAGAGAAGGACACTACATAATGATCAAGGGATCGATCCAAGAAGAAGATATAACAATTGTAAATATTTATGCACCCAACATAGGAGCACCTCAATACATAAGGCAAATGCTAACAGCCATAAAAGGGGAAATCGACAGTAACACATTCATAGTAGGGGACTTTAACACCCCACTTTCACCAATGGACAGATCATCCAAAATGAAAATAAATAAGGAAACACAAGCTTTAAATGATACATTAAACAAGATGGACTTAATTGATATTTAAAGGACTTTCCATCCAAAAACAACAGAATAAACATTTTTCTCAAGTGCTCATGGAACATTCTCCAGGATAGATCATACCTTGGATCACAAATCAAGCCTTGGTAAATTTAAGAAAACTGAAATTCTGTCAAGTATCTTTTCCGACCACAATGCTATGAGACTAGATATCAATTACAGGAAAAGATCTGTAAAAAATACAAACACATGGAGGCTAAACAATACACTACTTAATAATGAAGTGATCACTGAAGAAATCAAAGAGGAAATAAAAAACTTCCTAGAAACAAATGACAATGGAGACACGACGGCCCAAAGCCTATGGGATGCAGCAAAAGCAGTTCTAAGAGGGAAGATTATAGCAATACAATCCTACCTTAAGAAACAGGAAACATCTCGAATAAACAACCTAACCGTGCACCTAAAGCAATTAGAGAAAGAAAAACAAAACAAAACAAAAAACCCAAGAGAGCAGAAGGAAAGAAATCATAAAGATCAGATCAGAAATAAATGAAAAGAAATGAAGGGAATGATAGCAAAGATCAAAAAACGAAAAGCTGGTTCTTTGAGAAGATATATAAAATTGATAAACCATTAGCCAGACTCATCAAGAAAAAAAGGGAGAAGACTCAAATCAATAGAATTAGAAATGAAAAAGGAGAAGTAACAACTGACACTGCAGAAATAGAAAAATATCATGAGAGATTACTACAAGCAACTCTATGCCAATAAAATTGACAACCTGGAAGAAATGGACAAATTCTTAGAAATGCACAACCTGCCAAGACTGAATCAGGTAGACATAGAAAATATGAACAGACCAATCAGAAGCACTGAAATTGGAACTGTGATTAAAAATCTTCCAACAAACAAAAGCCCAGGACCAGATGGCTTCACAGGCAAATTCTTTCAAACATTTAGGAAAGAGCTATCACCTATCCTTCTCAAACTCTTCCAAAATATAGCAGAGGGAGGAACACTCCCAAACTCATTCTATGAGGCCACCATCACCCTGATATCAAAACCAGAGAAGGATGTCACAAAGAAAGAAAACTACAGGTCAATATCACTGATGAACATAGATGCAAAAATCCTCAACAAAATACTAGCAAACAGAACCCAACAGCACATTAAAAAGATCATACACCATGATCCAGTGGGGTTTATTCCAGGAATGCAAGGAGTCTTCAATATAAGCAAATCAATCAACGTGATACACCATATTAGCAAATTGAAGGAGAAAAACCATATAATCATCTCAAAAGATGCAGAGAAAGCTTTCGACAAAATTTAACATGCATTTATGATAAAAACCCTGCAGAAAGTAGGCATAGAGGAAACTTTACTCAACATAATAAAGGCCATATATGACAAACCTACAGCCAACATCATCCTCAATGGTGAAAAACTGAAATCATTTCCACTAAGATGAGGAACAAGACAAGGTTGCCCACTCTCACCACTCTTATTCAACATAGTTTTGGAAGTTTTAGCCACAACAATCAGAGAAGAAAAGGATATAAAAGGAATTCAAATAGGAAAAGAAGTAAAGCTGTCACTGTTTGCAGATGACATGATACTATTCATAGAGAATCCTAAAGATGCTACCAGAAAACTGCTAGAGCTAATCAATGAATTTGGTAAAGTAGCAGGATAAAAAATTAATGCACAGAAATCTCTGGCATTCCTATACACTAATGATGAAATATCTGAAAGTGAAATAAAGAAAACACTCTCATTTACCATTGCAACAAAAAGAATAAAATATCTAGGAATAAACCTACCTAAGGAGACAAGACCTGTATGCAGAAAAGTATGAGACACTGATGAAGGAAATTAAAGATGATACAAATAGATGGAGAGACATACCATGTTCTTGGATTGGAAGAATCAACTGTGAAAATGACTCTATTACCCAAAGCAATCTACACATTCAATGCAATCCCTATCAAACTACCACTGGCATTTTTCACAGAACTAGAACAAAAAATTTCACAATTTGTATGGAAACACAAAAGACCCCGAATAGCCAAAGCAATCTTGAGAACGAAAAACGGAGCTGGAAGAATCAGGCTCCCTAACTTCAGACTATACTACAAAGCTACAGTAATCAAGACAGTATGGTACTGGCACAAAATCAGAAAGATAGATCAATGGAACAGGATAGAAAGCCCAGAGATAAACCCACGCACATATGGTCACCTGATCTTTGATAAAGGTGGCAGGAATGTACAGTGGAGAAAGGACAGCTTCTTCAATAAGTGGTGCTGGGAAAACTGGACAGGTACATGTAAAAGTATGAGCTTAGATCACTCCCTAATACCATACACAAAAATAAGCTCAAAATGGATTAAAGACCTAAATGTAAGGCCAGAAACTATCAAACTCTTAGAGGAAAACCTAGGCAGAACACTCTATGACATAAATCACAGCAACATCCCTTTTGACCCATCTCCTAGAGAAATGGAAATAAAAACAAAAATAAACAAATGGGACCTAATGAAACTTCAAAGCTTTTGCACAGCAAAGGAAACCATAAACAAGACCAAAAGACCACCCTCAGAATGGGAGAAAATATTTGCAAATGAAGCAACTGAAAATGGATTAATCTCCAAAATTTACAAGCAGCTCATGCAGCTCAATAACAAAAAAACAAACAACCCAATCCAAAAATTGGCAGAAGACCTATATAGACATTTCTCCAAAGAAGATATACAGACTGCCAACAAACACAGGGAAGAATGCTCAACATCATTAATCATTAGCGAAATGCAAATCAAAACTACAATGAGATATCATCTCACACCAGTCAGAATGGCCATCATCAAATAATCTAGAAACAATAAATGCTGGAGAGGGTGTGGAGAAAAGGGAACACTCTTGCACTGCTGGTGGGAATGTGAATTGGTTCAGCCACTATGGAGAACAGTATGGAGGTTCCTTAAACAACTAAAAATAGAATTACCATATGACCCAGCAATCCCAGTACTGGGCATATACCCTGAGAGAACCATAATTCAAAAAGAGTCATGTAACAAAGTGTTCATTGCAGCTCTATTTACAATAGCCAGGAGATGGAAACACCCTAAGTGTCCATCATCAGATGAATGGATAAAGACGATGTGGCACATATATACAATGGAATATTACTCAGCCATAAAAAGAAACGAAATTGAGCTCTTTGTAATGAGGTGGATGGACCTAGAGTCTGTCATAGAGAGTGAAGTAAGTCAGAGAGCGAGAGACAAATATCCTATGCTAACACATATATATGGAATTTAAGGGAAAATATGTCATGAAGAACCTATGGGTCGACAGGAAGAAAGACACAGACCTACTAGAGAATGGACTTGAGGTTATGGGGAGGGGGAAGTGTAAGCTGTGACAAAGTGAGAGAGTGGCATGGACATATATACACTACCAAACATAAACTAGATAGCTAGTGGGAAGCAGCCGCATAGCACAGGGAGATCAGCTCGATTCTTTGTGACCACCTAGAGGGGTGGGATAGGGAGGGTGGGAGGGAGGGAGATGCAAGAGGGAAGAGATATGGCAACATATGTATATGTATAACTGATTCACTTTGTTATAAAGCAGAAACTAACACACAATTGTAAAGCAATTATACTCCAATAAAGATGAAAAAAAACAAACAAAAAACAATTTGGTGGTTCCTCAAATAGTTAAACATAGAATTACCATATGATCAGTCAATTCCACTTCTGGGTATATACTCAAAAGAATTGAAAGCAGGGACTCAAACAGGTAGTTGTACATCAAGGTTCATAGCAACATTATTCACAGTAGCCAAAATGTGGAAACAACCCAAGTATCCATCAACAGACACGTGGATAAACAAAATGTAGTATATTCATACAATAAAATATTATTCAGCCATAAAAAGAAATATGCTAAAAGAAACACACTAAAACATGGGTAAGCCTTGATAATACGCTAAGTGAAATTAGCCAGACACAGAAGGAAAATAGTGTATGATTTCACTTATATGAATTTACCTAGAATAGAAAGTAAGATAAAGGTTATCAGGGACTGGGGGAAGAGAGGAATGTGGAGTTTTGTCTAATGGTTACAGAGTTTCTGTTAGGGATGACAAAAATATTTTGGAAATGGATAGTGGAGATAGCTGTACAACATTGTGAATGAACGTAATGCCACTGAACTGTACAATTAAAATTGTTAAAATGGTAAACTTTATGTTATTATATCTTACCACAATAAAAAGTATTTTAAAATAGTATCTGTATAAATCTTCAGAGAGTACTGACTATTTGATAAATGCAAAGTCTTTGGTGGATACTACAAAGGCAACTTTTGGAGTAGCTAGATTGGCAATGCTATTTGTGGCTTTTGTCAAATTGTACAAACTACTGATTCCTAGAACACTACTTGGAATACTAGAACCAGGTGAAAGGGAACTTGTACATATACCTAGCAAGAAACCCCTACCTAAAGCCTCTCCTAAACAAGGCACTTTGTTCTAAATGAGGTAGGAAAATTCTCAGAGGTGCCCGCCTCCCCACCCAAGGCAGAGAAGGAGCACAGGAGAAGAAGGTCAGACTGGGAGAGACCACAAGCAAAACTGAAGGAATACCAAGTTGTGATTGAAGCTTTGGGGGCAAGAGAATTCCAGCTGAGGAGTTGGGTCCAGCACTGTTGTGGTTTTCAGAGACTATTTCTAGCAATAGTTTCTTTTATTAAAGAAACCTCATGCAGAACTCTAAAGTAAAGCACAGATAACTGAAGAGCTGCTCCCTAGGTGGGAGCCCTTGTCCATTCTCACTGTCTTGGAACCTTGGGCCTGGGAACATGGTTTGAGAAACAAGCTATTAATTAATGATTAGCATGAATTGCAATGCTTTCTATCTCTCTTACTGACTTCCCATTAAGTAAAATGTGGTTTGTCAGTACTAGGAACTTATTTAAGCATTTTTAGAGTAATTAATGAAAGAAGATCATTTTGCATTCTTTTTAAACAGAGAACAGGAGTATTTATTTATTTTAAAACTTATTTATTTATTTATTTATTTTGGGCTGTGTTGGGTCTTCGTTTCTGTGTGAGGGCTTTCTCTAGTTGTGGCAAGCGGGGGCCACTCCTAATCGCGGTGCGCAGGCCTCTCACTATCGCGGCCTCTCTTGTTGCGGAACATAGGCTCCAGACGCACAGACTCAGCAGTTGTGGCTCACGGGCCCAGGTGCTCCGCGGCATGAGGGATCTTCCCAGACCAGGGCCCGAACCCATGTACCCTGCATTAGCAGGCAGATTCTCAACCACTGCGCCACCAGAGAGGCCCTGCATTCTTATTATTTGTAGCTTTTGTTAGAAGTGTAAATAGTGATTTTTCAATAGACTCAGGGGATCTGGGGTACTTTTATAGACATCTCAAAGCTGCTACAGGTGCATCATCATTATCTCACATTTGATGGGAAGCATCATGGGGTGAGTGTTGGGCTGGACTGGGAATCTGGAGACAGAGACTGGTTCTGGCAACAGATTAACCAATCATGTACCTTGAGGAAGTTGGTGGACATCGATTTCTCCAACTCCAAATTAAAACTCTTGGATTAGATATCTCTAGCCCCTTCCAGCTCTGATGCTATGTGGTTGTATCTCTTATTTCTAATCCCACATAGGCCATATTACCAGGGGGATGTCAATGAACTCACCCCAGCCACTCTATGTGCCACAGATAAACCAATGATGATGAAATCTGGTAAGATCACAAGAAAGACCAACTGAATTATTAATTCAGGTGGTTAGAACTGATACAAAGAAACGTAGCTCTCAGCTAGATAGTATTCAGAATGGTTTGCCTAAAATTACTAGCCACATTCATATTTGTAATAGGAAAAAGAGCTCACAGTAAAAATGTGAGATTCACTGGTAGAGCTTATCAAGGAGAGGGGTGCCTCTATTATCCCAGAATGAGTTGTCAACATAAATTAATTTTCAATATACTGAGAAATTATATATTCAAGTGTCAAAATATTTTAAATTTTTAACTGTTTTCATGGATGATCTTTTTTAAATTTAATTTTTATTTTATATTGGAGTATAGTTGATTACAATGCTATGTTCAGGTGTATGGCAAAATGATTCAGTTACACATATACATATATCTATTCTTTTTCAGATTATTTTCCTATATAGGTTATTACAGAGTATTGAGTAGAGTTCCCTGTGCTATATAGTAGGTCCTTGTTGATTATCTATTTTAAATATAGTAGTATACACATGTCAATCCCAAACTCCCAGTCTACCCCTCCACCCTTTCCCCCCAGTATCCAGAAGTTCCTTCTCTAAGTCTGTGAGTTTGTTTCTGTTTTGTAAATAAGTTCATCTGTATAATTTCTTTTTAGATTCCGCATATAAGTGATATCATATGATATTTATCTCTCTCTGTCTGACTTACTTCACTTAAAATGATAATCTCTAGGTCCATCTATGTTGCTGCAAATAGCATCATTTTATTCTCATTTATGGTTGGTAATATTCCATTGTATAAATGTACCATGTCTTCTTTATCCATTCATCTGTCAATGGACATTTAGGTTGCTTCCATGTCCTGCTATTGTAAATAGTGCTTCAATGAACATTGGGGTGCATGTATTTTTTCGAATTATGAGTTGGATGATCTTCTAAAAATAGTTAGACATTTCACTGATTTCTTAAGCAAATTAGGTAAAACATAATTTATTGGTGGCTAAGGATTATCTTTAAAAAATTATATCCTCTGTTATAATACAGTGGTGTCCATAATCACACTGAGGTGTGTAAGGAAGTTTTTCTCTTTGCTGAGTGGCCCAGATTGTTCTGCTTCATAAAATAGTCTCTCTCACAAACAAATGGAAAGATATTCTATGTTTTTGGGTCAGAAGAATTAATAATGTTAAAATATCCATACTGGGCTTCCCTGGTGGCGCAGTGGTTGAGAGTCTGCCTGCTGATGCAGGGGACATGGGTTCATGCCCTGGCCCGGGAAGATCCCACATGCCGTGGAGCAGCTGGGCCTGTGGGCCATGGCTGCTGAGCCTGCACGTCCGGAGCCTGTGCTCTGCAACAGGAGAGGCCACAACAGTGAGAGGCCTGTGTACCGCAAAAAAAAAAAAAAAAAAAAAAAAAAAATCCATACTACACATAGTCATTTATAGATCCAATTCAATCTCTGTCAAAATTTCAATGGTGTTTTTCACAGAAATATAAAAAACAATCCTAAACTTTGTATGTAACAACAGAAGACCCCAAATAGTCAAAGCAATCCTGAGGAAAAAGAACAAAGCCGGAGGCAACACAGTTCCTGATTTCAAACTATACTACAAAGCTATAGTAATTAAAACAGCATGGTACTGGCATAAAGATAGACATATAGACCAATTAAATAGAATAGAGAACCCATAAATAAGCCCCACATATATGGTTAACTAATATTTGACAAGGATGTCAAGAACACTCAATGGGGACAGGACAATCCCTTCAACAAATGGTGCTGTAATAACTGGATAACCACATGCGGAAGAATGAAATTGGATCCCTGTCTTATACAACTTGTAAAAATTAACTCAAAATGGATTAAAGACTCGAACATAGACCCAGCACCATAAAATACCTAGAAGAAAATATAGGGAAAAAATTTTTGACATTAGACTGGGAAATAATTTTTTGGACATGACACCAAAATCACAAGCAATGAAAGCAAAATCCACAAGTTGGCCTACATCAAACTAAAAAGTCTCTGTACAGCAAAGAAACAATGACAAAAATGAAAAGGAGACCTATGGAATAAGGAAAAATATTTGCAAACCATATATTGAATAAAGGGTTAATATACAAGATATATAAAGAGTTCATATACCTCTATAACAAAAAAAGCAAATAGTTCCATAAAAAATTGGGCAGAGAAACTAAGTAGACATTTTTCCAAAGGAGATATCCAAATGACCAACAGATACATGAAAAAATGTGCAACATCACTAGTCATCAAGAAAATGCAAATCAAAACCACAATGAGATATTATCTCACACCTGTTAGAATAACTGTCATCAAGAAGATAAGAGATAACAAGTATTGGTGAGGATGTGGGGATAAGGGAACCCTGTAACTGTTGGTGGGAATGTAATTTGGTTCAACCACTATGGAAAACAGCATGGAGGTTTCTCAAAAAATTAAAAATAGAACTGCCATATGATCCAGCATATCCAGCACTTCTGGCTATATAGCCAAAGGAAATGAAAACAGGAGTTCAAAGAGATATCTGCACTCCTATGTTTATTGCAGCATTATTCATAATGCCAAGATATAGAAACAACCTAAGTAGTGTCCATCAACACACAAATGGATAAGGAAGATATAGTATATACATACCATGTGATATTATTCAGCTGTGAGAAAGAAGGAAATCCTGCCATTTTCAATAACATGGATAGACCTTGAGAGAATTATGCTAAGTGAGATAAGTCAGACAGAGTAAGACAAATACTGTGTGATATCACTTATATGTGGAATCTTAAAAAGCTGAAATAGTAAAAACAGAGAGTAGAATGATGGTTACCAGAAACCAGGGGATGGTGGTGGAAGAATTGGGTATATGTTATTTAAGTGTATAAACTGGGAATTGGCAGAAAAATAAGTCATAGAGAGCTAATGTACAGCACAGTGATTATAGTCAACAATGCTGTATTTATAAACTTCAGAGTTGCTAAGAGACTAGATTTTAATTGTTCTCACCACAAAAAAGAAATGATAATTATGTAACTTGATAAAGGTGTTAGCTCTATCTCTTGATAGTAGTGGTAGTAATCATAGTGAAATACATAAATATATGAAATCAACATGCTGTATACCTTAAACTTATACAATGTTATGTGTCAATTATATTTCAATTTTTAAAAACTATAAAATAGTTGTCTCTGTCTCAAAAGTGTTTTTGGCTCTTTCTTTGTTCTCATGCTGTCAGCTGTTGCCTGTGTCTGTTGACACACTTGCAACCAGCAGAGCTCTACATTTCTTTTTAGCTTTTAGCATCTTTTTTTTTTTTTTTTTGGCAGTGAGGAGTGGTTGTAATAGTACAGAATTTTCATGTCTTTTCTTTTTATAAAAAATACTTTCTGTTTCTCAATTGTGTTATGGATATATGAGATTGTTGGGAAGTTAATCTCTGGAGAAATAATAAGTAACTAAGTGTCTTAGTCAGCTTGGACTACTGTAACAAAATTTTATAGACTGGGTGACTTAAACAACAGATGGCTATTTCTCATAGTTCTGGAAACTGGGAAGTCCAAGATCAAGGCACTGGCAGATTTGGTTCCTGGTGAGAACTCTCTTCCTGACTTGCAGATTTTTGTCTTCTCTCCATATCCTCACATGGAAGAGAGAAAGAGAGCTCTGGTCTCTCCTTCTCTTCTTATAAGGATACTAATCTCCCCATGACCTCATTGAAACCTGATTATCTCTCAAAGGCTCCACCTCCAAATACCATAAAACTGGGGGTTAGGGCTTCAATATATGAATTTTAATATATGAATATTCAGTCCATAACACTGATTCCATGTTCTTTCTATTTCTTTTTTATCCCAAGAAAAGTGATAAAAGTATCCTAGCTGTAAGGCATCAGTAGGATATATGATATTTTATATCCTGACTCGATATAAAAGGGGGGGGTAAACAACTTGAGGTATCTCTTTATTAGAGAAGCTAAGGAAAAACAATGTTTTAAGAGTGGAATGGTTTCTCTATTGGTTTCTGGTTCCTTGGAGCCTCTAGATATCTTTTTAAGGGCAATTTTCAATCATCAGCCATGGGGTGATTGGGGACAATGTTCCTTCTGATTTTTGTATGAATGATACAGTTATAAGAGAGAGAAGCTGACATTCAAACCCAGTGCTCTTTGACTCCTAAGTTTGAGGACTTTCTACATAAACACATGATCTCCACAGACAACATCCCCATCCTCTGTGAGTCATGGCTTGCTTCCTGGGTCCAGTTCTTGAGATGAGCTCCTAGACACACACACACACACACACACACACACGCACGCGCGCGCGCACACACACACACACACACACACACACACACACACACTTTCTCTATGAGGTATGGCCAAGTCTCTTTTGCAGTAACTCTACAGTTAAGCAACGATATAGAGCAAAATCAGTTTGGGTAACCTACACTCAGGGACAAAAATGAGCAACTAAGCTTATAGTTTGGACCAAAAAGCAAAACAGACAACCCGGTTTCTATGGCTTACAATAATGAGCTTAAAAGCAAGAATTCCATCAACTAGTTGTTTTATATGACTATAATATATTTTTCCTCATTAAATTGTTTACACCAAAAGTTGGGTTAACAAAATTTTAACAAACTCAAGGCCAGTGAATTTTGAGAGACTTGCTTCCATATAATTTACTGTCAAATTAATTACTTTTAATGACTCTTTTCACATGTCTGTTTTCATAAAAAAATTCCTTCCTGTTTAACTACTTTGACCAAAATCTTTAGAATGAATATTACTGCCATCCCAGGTTTCCTCTAGGGAAGAAGTATAATGGGGGTGAAACCCCCACATAAAACACAGGATGGAGAAATAAATAAAAGGAAATATATATAATTAAGTGTCATATAATAACCTCTATTTCATTGAGGAAAATCACTCAGGTAATTTGTATATGTGTTATCAGGGCTCTAAAAGATAATATTTTCTGTAACTCTGGGTCAAAACAGCCAGCACTGTTTGTTTACATGATTAGAACAACTCATACTTTATACCTTTGCTGATTACACAATGCTGTAAATATACCATGTTGATCAGAAACTTAAATACAGAACATTTCTTAGAAGAGGCAGCTCAAGACAGCTCTAGATCTATTGATGCCTTTGGAAACCCTAGGAAAAATCAGACAAGAAATGATTGCTTTCTTCTAAAGTCACCAGCTTTTGACATTTTTCATAACTTAATTCAGATTTTCTCATCCAATCATACTCTCTTCTGCACCTAACCAGTTTTTCTTTTTTTTCAGCTTGATACAATTGAACCAAGACCTTTGTCTAGAAGACTGGTACAGCTGAGTTTGAATAGCTGCTCCAATCTCTCACTAGTTGTGTGATTTTAAGAAGTTAAAAAATTTTTTTGATCCTCAGCTTCCTCATCTATATATAGGGGATAATAATAGTATATTCCTCATATTGTTGTTAGGATTAAGTGATATAATGATATAAGGTACTCAGAATAAAGCCTGGTACATGGTGGGGACACCATAAATATTAGCTATTACTATTTTCATTACTTACAAGTAGGAGTAATTTTTCCAATTAATCTATGGTGCTTATAAGTGCAATGTCAATTACTTTTTCAAATTAATTACAGAATTCTAATTCTAAGATTAATTACAGAATTCTAGAAGCTGAGATAAGTGTGATGAGCACTCAAAAAGGGCACTTCTGTGTCCTGATTCATCGAATTTACATGTAGTTATTCCCAACGTCAGCTTCAGAAAATAGTACACTAATTAAAGGACTGAAACAAGCTTGGTGTTCAAGAAAGTCCATTGAATTTGCTAGTTTCTTCAATATCACAGAAGTTGACTAAAATATAAAGTGGGAAACAGGACATTTCTGGTTTAAGGAGAGAAGGTTGTTGGGTATGAGTAGTTATTAATAATCTCTAAAATATGATATGATTAAGACCTATGGCTTGAGAAGCTCTAAGAGAGTAACAGAAGGGCTCTAATGGAATGTGACAATTTCCTACACTGTCTCTCTAGATTGCCTCGCTCGCAAGTCACTGTCACCTCTGTTGCCCACTGTTCTCAATTCTGTGTGAGCCTCTATTCCCACTGATATTAATTTTTTCATCACACTTCCTCCTCAGGAGGGAATGTGATTATTTCTGTGCCCAGAAGAGTAGGTAGTCAATAAATGACATCAATAAGTTCTGAAAGTGGACAAACAAAAACCACTCCTTTTAGCCTCTAAAACCCACAGAAATATAAAAAGGTCTCTTTTTTAGAGGGTAAAAGGATAAGTAATGTTGAAAAGAGTGGGTTAAGCTATATGGAGAAATACATATCCAAGATGTTCTAAGTACATTCAACTTAGTCTTATCCACAAACTAGCAAAACAGATGAAGATAGCTCTCTAGGACTGAATGACATCCAACCATGCACCTGAAAGTTCCATAGGACTCCCAAGAATGAAAATGAAAGATAATGGCCTATTGCTGGACCATGAGGTCAGAGAATTATAGGTGTGACTCTCACTTATAAGAAGGACTCCAATGTGAACTAATTGGTGAATCTCCCCTCCACACTGGGCAAGATGGGCAAAATTAGATGATTCAAAACTAAAATAAAAATAACCTATTTAACCATGGCAACATAGTTCCTGAATTCTTCAAGTGAACAGGTAGATGAATAAATGAAATAAAATCCAGTGGATTTATTTTTATTTCTACTTGGGCTTTCCACATAGAAACAGTGCAGTCAATTGTCACATTCCATTGGAGCTCTTCTGTTACCCTTTTAGAGTTTCTCAAGCCATAGATTTGGTATATTAGATTTTAGAGATTATTAGCAACTACCCATACGCACCACCCTTGCTTTCCTGAAACTGGTGTCTTTCACCATTAGGAAATAAAGAGTAAAAGTAGGCACATAACTAGATGAAGAAGAGTAGGATTGTTCAAGAATCCATACTAGGGCAGAGATTGTTAAATAGATTTATAAATGATGATGATGAAGATGTACAAATCTCTTCAGACAGTAGAGAGACACCCCAGAGGCGAGAGAGAGACTATAGAATAATCTTATGAGTCTGTGTCAGTGGGAAGATCCTTATGAGATGCTAGAATAATGAGTATGAGGGAAAAGTAATGAGTTTGGGAATAGCTAATCTAAAATACTCAAAATGAAAGACTCTCCCTTATCAGATTTTACTCAAGAAAAGGACTCAGAATCACTACAGATTGACACTAGAATATGGACCCAATATTCTGCATCAGTCAAAAAAGCCCTAGAAAATGAAGAAAACCATTAAAAAGTACACTGGAAACAAAGCTTTGTCCTGGTATATCTGCACTTGAAAGGATTTATGTAGTTCCCGCTACTTCAAAAAAACAAGTTTGCCATAACTTGAAAAGGTCCAGAGAAGAAGAATCCAAAATAATTGGAGATACTGGAAGTAAAAAGGGCATCTTTTGTTCAAGGTTAGATTTAGACTTTCAGTCTATAAATGAAAAATCTAATTACTTAGAAGTAATTAAATCTACATGATCATAAGTAATATGAATAGGTGAGCAGAGACTTGCTTACTCACTAACCTCAATGTCCTGGGGCAGGAAGACGGCAACTTTTGAAACACAAAAAATAAATTAATTAGCCCAAGGAAGTATAAATGCATTTCAAGAGCATTTGAATAAATTATGACTAATACAGTTATTAATGACTGAGATATATTCAGCTCCTAGAATTAAGATGACTTCAGAAGGGGCGATAGAAGTATTTTCCTGACATCTTTGTGAGCAAGAGAATTCATGTATGGATGGGTCAAATGTTGCCAGAGAGCTCATGAGTTTAGAAAAGTTTGAAAACTATTAATGCAATAACAAAATTACCTGCAATTCATTCAGCATACCGCTTTTTATCCCTCTTCCTCTCTATTTCACATCCAAGTACAGTGAAGACAGACTTTCAGCAGTGAATGCTCCCCTTTGATTGATGGCCAGAGATCAGGACTCTCCAGCAATTCTGATGAATATATGTAACTTCTTGGTTCATCTCTATTGTTTCATCTTAAAATCTGGAAATGAGATGATGCAGATGAGCAGTGCTGCAGTTCCTTCTCATTTGCATTTTATTAGCTTTATGACAGTTTCCTTCTTGCATGATATTACCTAATTACATCCTTCAAAGAAGCACTAACATATTACTCTCCACTTTCAATTATTCACTCCAATGAAGGGAATCATGAAACACCCACTTTCTCCCAGAAAATCCACCCAGCAATTGGGTCACTGTGGGAGGGAGATGATGTGGAGGAGTGGGACCACAATCCCAATCAGAAAGTCTTAAAGAGAAGCCTGGTTTTGGCCCTATTTCCTTTCAAGCCAATTTTCTAACCACACAAGAACACAAGTCTCAGAACCATATAGGCCCAGATGGCATTACCCAACTTTATTGCTCACGTGATTCGCTGGATTTATTCTAAAAACAACTGGTTTTGAATAACTTTGAGATATTTTCAAAGATCATCCATTTAAAAAGAATCATATTTTTCCAATATTTCAAAGAAAAGATTGTAGTCTGAAAATTTTTGAAAAGAGAAAATCCAGAGTGATTTTAAGTGCTGTTACAATCGGTGTGTAGTTTCCTAAAGGGTCTGCTACACCTTTTGCATATAGATAATCAGCTTTATGTAAAATTTTCTTTCTTTGACCCTTTTTTATCGTGATGTTATATCCCCTTTATTTCTTGGTACTCAACTCAGGTCCTCAGACCTCCCTTTTGTTCTACCTTATTCAGTTAGTGTATCCTGGTTATTATAAGGAAGGATTTAAGGTTCAATTTTTAAAATCAGTTTTCTAATCCTTTTTCATTTTGTCTACCTATACTTCCTTTAATTATTACTCTGTTGGGGTAATGAGTTTATTATGTGTTGCACTAAGTCACAGAGGTTGAGTAGTAGAATAAAAAACGCTATAGAAGACATGGCTGTGTTACTTGATTGTTGTATGACGCTGTTCATTTAACTTTTCTAAACCCTAGTTTCCTTATTTGTAAACTGGAGTTAATGATTAGTCTGTCTTCCTTACAGGATTTCTGTAAGCCATAAATGTTAAGTGAGTCTATGTATACCTTATCTATGCCCTTCATTATTTGACAGCTTTTAGTCATGTCCCATTTCTTCCTTAGTCGTTCCAAACTTCTTAATTTGTCTATTCATCCCCCTGCCTATTTTTCTTTACTTTCACTTATTCCATTTTTTGATTATTGAGGGTCAGCACTCAGAACTTCAAACACTATTCCAGGGGCTATTGTCTCTGAGACTACTGTAGTATTTCGTTTCTTGTTCCCTTTGTGTTGATGATCAATATTTTGTTTACTTCTTTTAAATATCAAAGCAGTACATGGAATGAGTCTTTAGAGAATAATCTCCAATTGCTTCTAGAAACTTTTCTTGTACTATACCAAATATTAATTACCCCTTCGTAAGAGTAATATTCTACTGAATCATCTACACACTGGCAAGAATATGTGAAATGTTTCTGGAGTCTATCTCAATACCTTGACTGATTCTAAGCTTCCTAATAGAGTTTCATACCATTCTTGTGCTTAGAGACCAAGTTGTGCACCATCTATTGTGCTGTGGAATAAATCTAAAGATGCTAAATTAGATCAGCTCAAGGGCAGGTCCTCAACAAATCCTCAATCAAAACTTCTCCACTCTGAGAATCATTCCTTTACTTATTCCTTGCCAATGTCAAAGTGAAAATAGCTCCAAGGCAGTTCAATTTTTAATAATCTTTGACATTTAAACTTTTCAAAGGCATTTTTAGAACCAGAATAGTTTTCATTTTTCTAATTGTCAAGGATATACTGGATGATTAATAAATTTCTGTTAGCTGAATTATGGTTTTCTCTTATCTGTTTGCCTCATTCCTTACTTGGAAAATAATATATTAGTAAGACATGGTTTTGTTTTGCAGAAACCACATTGCTCTTGCCCCAATAGGCTACTTTTGTTAAAGTGTTAGACAACTGAGTACACTAACCATCTTTCTTTAGAATGGAAAGAAATATGGCAATTTGCAATACCTTGAGTTCCCATGGGGGTTTTCATGAATGAACATTATAGGTGCACTTCTCTAGACTCCTAACACACTAATACAACAAAGTACAAAAGTGGACTAGAGATTCCCTGATTTTCATTCTTAACATTCTATAAAACATCTAGGCTAGAAATTTGTTGCTAGTTTTTCTGCCAATTTCCCATAGAATACTTATTATAATTACTGATTGCTTTTTTGAACTCATAAGGTAACATCAGGCTCACCTGGATGAAATAAAGATCACAGGAAAAAGCTAAAGAGATCAAAGTTCCCAGGCAACACAAGTGTATCTTAACAGTGGCTTTCCATAGAGGAGCTTTAAACTTGGGTTTCTGACCCATCAGGAACATCTAGGCCTTTTGGGCCATTTGGTGAGGGAGGTATTTGGGGGACCTGGCACATTTCAAATCATACAATGTGAATAAGGACCTTCTCTGCTTCCTTGTTCATCCAGTCCTGTGTGTTGTTTGTCTGGCCCAAGCTGTGGATCCAGTGCCTGGACCCCACATTTACATGAAAGATTGTGTTAGTCGGAGTAAATTACGTACTTCCTCTAGTGGTTCTTCTATGTTAGGTCTTTCCTTGTCCATGGATGCCAAGGCATTCATGGCAAGATTTTTTTCCTAATTCATATGTTTTACCTTATGAATGATAAGCCACAACTGGCACAGAGCTCAGGTGTCTAGGATACTGGCTATTTTCTGGATGACCACTTATTGTCATTATCTCTACACCAGCATTTTTGAGATGACTTTAAAATACAAGGAAAGATCTTGATTTGCTTAATAGCTTTACTGATGTAAAACTGATATACAATAAACTGTGCACACTTAAAGTGTAAAATTTGATGAAGTTTGATACACATATAAACAAATGAAACCATCACTACACCAAGAGAATGAATATTTTCATCATGCCCAAAAGATTCCCTGTGCCTCTATCACTCCCCCAAATCCCTAGGCAATCACTGATCTGATTTTTAAAATTATGCTTTAGTTTTCATCTTTTTAAGAATTTTTAGAAATGTAATCATACAGTACTCTTTTTTAAAAAAAATCTGGCTTCCAACAATCAGTGTAATTATTTTGAGACTCATCCATGTTGTTGTATATATCAATAGTTTGTAATTTTTGTTCTTTTCTTTCTCTTTATTTTTTCTTTTCCATATTAATATTCTATTGTGGGGATATACCACAATTTATTTAACCATTTACCTGTTGATAAACATTTAAGTTGTATTTAAGTTGTTTTCAGTTTGGGG
This sequence comes from Orcinus orca, assembly GCF_937001465.1. Lineage (NCBI taxonomy): Eukaryota > Metazoa > Chordata > Mammalia > Artiodactyla > Delphinidae > Orcinus > Orcinus orca. The sequence goes on along the minus strand of NC_064559.1, from coordinate 106,093,131 downwards.
CTTTTACAAATGAAGATGCTATAGATAATTCATGTACTAGTCTTTGAGGAGACATATACTTTTCTTTTGCTTGGATAAATATCTGCAAGTGGTTTACTGGGTATTATGGCAGATGTATGCTTAACTTTTTAAGAAGCTGCCAAACAGTTTTCTAAAGTGGCTGTTATTTTACATTCCTATTAGCAGTGTATGACAGTTCCATCCTTGCCAAAACTTGACTTGCTCAGTCTTTTAAATTTTAGCCATTCTAGAGGAAGAGTATTAGTGTCTCATTTTGGTTTTAATTTGCATTTCCCTAATTACTAATGATGTTAAGTATATTTCATGTGCTTGTTTGCCATCATACATCCTCTTTGATGAAATGTTCAAATGTTTGCCCATTTTTGATTGGGTTGTTGTCTCATTGCTGAATTATAAAGACTTTTGTATTCTAGATACAAGTCCTTTTTTGGACATACGTTTGCAAATATTGTCTCCCAGTCTGTGGCTTTGCTTTTCATTTCCTTTACAGTGTCTTTTTGAAAAGCAAAACTTTAAAAATTTTGATGAAGGCAAATATATGAATATTTTCTTTTATCGTTCATGTTTTTTTATGTCATATCTATGAAATCTTTACCTAACCAATGTCATTAAGATTTCTCCTGTGCTTTCTTTAGAATTTTAATAATTTTAAATCTTATAATTAGAGCTATGACCCATTCATTACAAGATAATGTTTTACATAGTACACATAAATTGTTTCCACTATTTTAGGATTTTTGAATTTCCATATAAATTTTAGAATTGTCAAAGTCTTTTTCTGACCTAATATTTTGACTGAGATTGTGTAGAATCTATAGAGCAATTTGTGGGGATAATTAATATCTAAACAATATTGAGTCATCCTATACATGAACAAGTCCTCAACTTTGTTCTTTTCAAAGTAGTTTTGGCTATTCTGAGTCTTCTGCATTTTCATATAACTTTTAGTATGTGCTTGTAGTTTCTGCAAAAACCTGCTGGAATTGCATTAAATCTATAGATCAATTTGGAAAGAAGAGCCATCTTAACAACAGTGAGCCTTACTGTGCAAGAATATTGAATGTTTCTCCATTTATTAAGATGTTGGAAAAAATCTTTCTGCAATGTTTGTAACTTTCAGTGTACAAGACTTGCACTTCTATTAAATTTATTCCTAAACATAGAAACAAATGTTTGTGTTTTTCTAAGAACTGGACTACTTCATCTGTCTAATTTGTTGGAATAAAGTTTTTATAATATTCCCTTATCATGCTTTTGATTTAATTTGACATATATTTCTTTTCTAATATAGGCATTTAAAGCCATAAATTCTCCTCTAAGTATTGTTTTAGCTGCATCTCACAAATTTTGATATGTTGTGTTTTCATACTTACTTAGTTTAAAATACTTTCTAATTTCTTTTGTAATTTCTTCTTTGATCCATGAATTATTTAGAAATGTGTTGCTTAATTTCCAAATATTAGTGGAAGATATCCAAATATTTTATTCTGTTATTATTTTTAACATCTTTTTTTAACATCTTTATTGGAGTATAATTGCTTTACAATGGTGTGTTAGTTTCTGCTTTATAACAAAGTGAATCAACTATACATATACATATATCCCCATATCTCCTCCCTCTTGTGTCTCCCTCCCACCCTCCCTAACCCGCCCCTCTAGGTGGTCACAAAGCACTGAGCTGATCTCCCTGTTCTATGTGGCTGCTTCCCACTAGCTATCTATTTTACATTTGGTAGTGTATATGTTTCCATGCCACTCTCTCACTTCGTCCCAGCTTACCCTTCCGCCTCCCCGTGTCCTCAAGTCCATTCTCTACGTCTGCATCTTTATTCCTGTCCTGCCCCTAGGTTCTTCAGAACCTTTTTTTTTTTTTTTTTAGATTCCATATATATGTGTTAGTATGCTGTATTTGTTTTTCTCTTTCTGACTTACTTCTCTGTATGACAGACTCTAGGTCCATCCACCTCACTGCAAATAATTCAATTTCATTAATTTTTGTAGCTGAGTAATATTCCATTGTATATATTCCATTGTATATACATCTTCTTTATCCATTCATCTGTCGATGGACACTTAAGTTGCTTCCATGTCCTGGTTATTGTAAATAGAGCTGCAGCGAACATTGTGCTACATGACTCTTCTTGAATTATGGTTCTCTCAGGGTGTATGCCCAGTAGTGGGATTGCTGGGTCGTATGATAGTTCTATTTTTAGTTTTTAAAGGAACTTCCATACTGTTCTCCATAGTGGCTGTAACAATTTACATTCCCACCAATAGTGCAAGAGGGTTCCCTTTTCTCCACACCCTCTCCAGCATCTGTTGTTTGTAGACTTTCTGATGATGCCCATTCTAACTGGTGTGAGGTGACACCTCATTGTAGTTTTGATTTGCATTTCTCTAATAATTAGTGATGTTGAGCAGCTTTTCATGTGCTTCTTGGCCATCTGTATGTCTTCTTTGGAGAAATGTCTATTTAGGTCTTCTGCCCATTTTTGGATTGGGTTGTTTGTTTTTTTGTTATTGAGCTGCATGGAGTTGTGTTCCTGTCTTGCAAGTTGTTTTTCATGGGGCATCCAGTGCTCGAGCTTGCTGGCCATTGGGTGGAGCTGGGTCTTAGTGTTGAGACAGAGATCTCTGGGAGAGCTCTCACTGACTGATATTACATGGGGCCAGGAGGTCTCTGTTGGTCCAGTATCCTGGACTCAGCTCTCCTACCTCAAGAGGCTCAGGTCCGACACCTGGCTGGAGCACCAAGACCCTGTCAGCTACACGGCTCAGAAGAAAAGGAAGAAAAAAAAGGAAGAAAAAAAAATTTTTAATTTTAAAAAAATTTAAAATTTAGAAAAATTAAAAAATTAAATCAAAAATTAATCAAATAAAAATATTAAATTTTTTAATAATTAAAAAATTAAAAAGAAAGGGAGCAACCAAACCAATAAAGAAATCCACCAGTGATAACAAGCACTAAAAACTAAAATAAGATAAAAATAAAAATCAGTTGCAGACCGCAAACCCCAAGCCTACTGTTGCCCCCAGAGGCCACCACCTCAATTTTGGGAACATTCATTGTCTATTCAGGTATTCCACAGATGTAGGGTTCATCAAGTTGACTGTGGGGGTTTAATCTGTAGCTCCTGAGGCTGCAGAGGGAAATTTCCCTTTCTCTTCTTTATTTGCACAGCTCCTGGGGTTCAGCTTTGGTTTTGGCCCCACCTCTGCGTGTAGATCACCTTCAGGTGTCTGTTCCCCACCCAGACAGGAGGGAGTTAAAGCAGAGGCTGATTAGGGCTCTCTTGCTCTCTCAGGCTGAGAAGAGGAAGGGTTTTGGTAGTCATAATTGGAATGCGGGCGAGCCTGTGGAGACAGAGGCCAGAGTGATGTTGCAACAGCCTGAGGCACACCGTGAGTTCTCCTGGGGAAGTTGTCCTGGATGTCAGGACCCTGGCAGTGGCGTGCTGCACAGGCTCCTTTGGGGGGTTGTGGACAGTGATCTGTGCTTGCACACAGGATTCTTGGTGGCAACGGTAGCAGCATTAACGTTTCATGTCCGTCTCTGGGGTTTGAGCTGTTAGCCGCAGCTCATACCCATCTCTGGAGCTCGCTTAGGCAGTGCTCTGCCTTCTGTGGGCACATGGGAAAGGAATCCCCTCTCCTTGTGCACCCCAATACAATGGTCTCTTGCTTCTTCGGCAGGTCCAGACTTTTTCCCTGACTCCCTCCTGGCTAGTTGTTGTGCACTAGCCCCCTTCAGGCTGTCTTCCTGCATCCAACCCCAGTCTTCTCCCTGGGGTGTGACCTCTGAAGCCCGAGCCTCAGCTCCCAGCCTCCACATGTCCCAGCAGGTGAGCAGACAAGCGTCTCAGACCAGTGAGTGCTGGTTGGCACTGATCCTCTGTGCATGAATCTCTCTGCTTTGCCTTCTGCAGTCCTAATGCTGCACTCTCCTCCATGGCTCCAAAGCTTTCCCCCCTGCCTACACCCCATCTCTGCCAGTGGAGGGGCTTCCTAGTGTATGGAAACTTTTCCTCCTTCACAGCTCCCTCCCAGAGGTGCAGGTCCCATCCCTATTCTTTTGTCTCTGTTTTTTCTTTTGCCCTACCCAGGTACGTGGGGATTTTCTTTCCTTTTGGAAAGTCTGAGGTCTTCTGCCAGCATTCAGTATGTGTTCTGTAGGAGTTGTTCCACATGTAGATGTATTTCTGATGTATTTGTGGGGAGGAAGGTGATCTCTACATCTTACTCCTCCACCATCTTGAAGGTCCCCCTGATTCTGTCAGTTTTTGTTTCATATATTTTTGGGCTCTGTTGTTAAGTACATATATATATATATATATATATATATACAAACATATATATGTTTACATATTTATAATTATTATAGCTTCCCTCTGAATTGAAATTTTTTCATATAAAATGTCCTTCTTTGTCTCCAGTAAGCTTTTTTGTCTTAAATAAGCTTGTTTTTGGGCATAAAGTCTGTTTTCTTGATTATAGTCATTTCAGTTCTTTTAGTTACTGTTTGCATGGTGTTTTAGTTAGTGATTGGACATATTTTTCCATTCTTTTACTTTAATCTATTTGTGTTTTTGAACCTAAATTTTGTCTCCTGTAGAAAACACACTTTATATATAATTGGGTATATAAAATTGGATCCTGTTTTTAATCCAATCTGACAACTCCTGCCTTATATTTGGAGTGTTTAATCCACTTACATTTAATGCACTAATTGAAATGGTAGGATTTACATCTGCCATTGTGCAATTTGTTATATGCATTTGTTGTTCTTTAATTACTGCCACCTTTTGTGTTGAGTCGATATTATCAAGTGTATTATTTAAATTCTTTTATTTTTCTTTCATTTTGTTTTGGTAATTTGCTTTTCTAAAACTTAGACTTTACTTTTGGAGACATTTTAGTTTTACAGCAAAACTGAGTGGAAGGTACAGACAATTCCATATACCTGGCCTCCTCACTATATATTTTCAAGTTATTTCCTCAGTGTTTACTATGAGGATTGCAATATGCATCTTAATTTAAATCAAACTAGCTCAGATTAATACTAACTTAATTCCAGTAGTATATAGTAACTGTGCTCCAAACCCTCTTACTTTCCATTGTAAGCCCATTAGTGCAGATTTGTAATTACTATTTTACACAGAAGTCTTTTAAATCAGTTGAGAAGAAAAAAATCTTTTAATATTTTTATAATGTCTTTTGTATTTACTTATTAATTATCTTTACTGGTGCTCTTTATTTCTTCATATGGATTTGAATTACTCTCTAGTGTCCCTTCTTTTAAGCCTGAAGAACTCCCTTTAGTACATCTTGTAGGATAGGACTTCTTGTGATTAATTATCTCCACTTTGTTTATCTGGGGATATCTTAATTTCTTCTTCATTACAATTTTTTAAACTTATTTGAAATAATTACATATTTTAAAAAGTCATAATGATAGTACAGAGAGGTTCTATGTACACTTCAAGAAGTTTCCCTAATTGGTTACACTTACATAATTATAGTACAATATCAAAACCAGGAAACTGACATTATACATTATAATGTGTGTGTAGAGTTCTGTGTTATCACATGTGATTTGTGTAACTATCACTACAGTTAAGATACAGAACTATTCCATCACCACAAATACCTCCCTCACGCTACTCTTTAATAGACCTGCTCTTCTTCCCAAACATTCCTAACTCCTGGCAACCACTAATCTGTTCTCCATCTCTATAATTTTGTCCTTCTGAGAATGTTATATAAATGTCCTTCTGAGAATGTTATATAAACCTTTTGAGATTGGGCTTTTTGACTCAGAATAGTACCATTAAGATCAATCCAAGTTGCTATACATATCAATAATTCATTTCTTTTGTTGCTGAGAAGTATTCTATGGTATGTATATACCACAGCTTGTTTAACCACTCATCAATTACAGTACATTTTAGTTGTTCCCAGTTTTTGGCTACTACAAATAAAACTGGCTTGAATAATCATATACAGGCTTTAATGTGGATATTAGTATTCATTTCCCTGGGCTAAATGCCCCAGGAGAGCAATTTTTGGCTTGTATAGTAAATGCATGTTTAGTTTTTAAAGAAACTTTTAAACTACTTTCCAGAGTGGTTGTGTCATTTTATATTTCTACCAGCAATGTGAGAGAGATCTATTTTCTCCACATTCTTGCTAGTCTTTTGTATTATCACTATTTTTTATGTGAGCTATTCTAACAGGTATGCTGTGATATCTCATCATGGTCTTTATTTGTTCTTCCCTATTAGCTGGTGATATTGAACATGATCTCTATCTGTATAACCTCTTTTGTGAAATGTCTCTTCATGTATTTTGCCATTTTCTAATTAGAATTTTTTTTTTTTTTACTGTTAAGTGCGAGGCTCTTAAAAATATATTCTGGGCTTCCCTGGTGGTGCAGTGGTTAAGAATCTGCCTGACAATGCCAGGGACAAGGGTTCGATCCCTGGTCCGGGAGGACCCCACATGTCATGGAGCAACTAAGCCCGTGTGCCACAACTACTGAGCCTGTGCTCTAGAGCCTGTGCACCACAACTACTGAGCCTGCATGCCGCAACTACTGAAGCCCAAGCCTAAAGCCTGTGCTCCACAACAAGAGAAGCCACTGCAGTGAGAAGCCCGCTCACCTCAACTAGAGAAAGCCCATGTGCAACAACAAAGACCCAAAGCAGCCAAAAATAAATAAAATAAATAAATTTATTTTTAAAATCTCTATTAAAAACAAATATATATATATATATATATATATATATATATATATATATATATATATAAAGTTCTGAGTCCTTTGTCAGATATCTTGTTTGGACATGTTTTCTCCAAATCCATAACTTGTATTTTCACCTTTAATCATTCTCAAAGTTTTTAGTTCTGATGGGAAATTAATTATTTTTTTCCTTTTATGGATCAGACTTTTGATATCATGTCTGAAGAATCTTCACTAATCATAGGTCCCAAAGATTTTTCTCTTATTTTTAATCTAAAACTTCAGTTTGGTGGTTTAAATTTAAATGTATGATCCATTTTGAGTTAATTTTTATATAAGGTGTGATTTAGGCCAAGGTTCAGTTTAGAGTTTGTTTTTTACTGTTTGCCTGTGGATATCTAATTGCTCCAACACAATTAAAAATTTTTTTAATTTTATATTGGAGTATAGTTGATTAACAAAGTTGTGTTCATTTCAGGTATGCAGCAAAGTGATTCAATTATACATATAACTGTATATATTCTTTTTCAAATTCTTTTCCCATTTAGGTTTCCCATTTAGGTTATTATAGAATATTGAGCAGAGTTCCCTGTGCTATATAGTAGGTCCTTGTTGATTATCTATTTAAAATATAGTGGCATGTACATGTCAATCCCAAGCTCCCAATCTATCCCTCCCCCCACCCTTACCCCTGAGTCTGCTTGTTTTGTAAATAAGTTCATTTGTGTCATTTCTTTTTAGATTCCACATATAAGTGATATCATCTGGTATTTCTCTCTCTCTGTCTGATTTACTTCACTCAGTATGACAATCTCTATGTCCATCCATGTTGCCACAAATGACATTATTTCATTCTTTTTAATGGCTGAGAAATATTCCATTGTATATATGTACCACATCTTCTTTATCCATATCTCTGTCAATGGACATTTAGGTTGCTTCCATGTCTTGGCTATTGTAAACAGTGCTGCAATGAACACTGGTGTGCATTTATCCTTTTGGACCACGGTTTTCTCCAGATATATGCACAGTAGTGGGATTGCTGGGTCATATGGTAGCTCCATTTTTAGTTTTTAAAAGAACCTCCATACTGTTCTCCATAGTGGCAGTACGAATTTACATCCCCACTGACAGTGTAGGAGGGTTCCCTTCTCTCCACACCCTCTCCAGCATTTATTATTTGTGGATTTTTTGATGATAGCCACTTTGAATGGTGTGAGGTGATATCTCATTGTAGTTTTGATTTGCATTTCTCTAATAATTAGCGATGCTGAACAACTTTTCATGTGTCTCTTGGTCAGCTCTATGTCTTCTTTGGAGAAATGTCTATTTATGTCTTCTGCTCAGTTTTTGATTGGGTTGTTTGTTTTGATTATATTAAGCCACATGAGCTGTTTGTAAATTTTGGAGACTAATCCCTTGTCGGTTGCATCATTGGCAAATATTTTCTCCCATTCTGTGGGTTGTCTTTTTATTTTGTTTATGGTTTCCTTTGCTGTGCAAAAGCTTTTGAGTTTAATTAGGTCCCATTTGTTTATTTCTGTTTTTTATTTCCATTACTGTAGGGATGGTTTGAGAAAGATATTGCTGCAATTTATGTCAAAGAGTGTTCTGCCTGTGTTTTCCTCTAAGAGTTTTATACTGTCTTGTCTCCATTTAGGTCTTTAATCCATTTTGAGTTTAATTTTTGTGTATGGTGTTAAAGAATGCTCTAATTTCATTTTTTTACTAGTAAATAGCTGTCCACTTTTCCCAGCACCATTTACTGAAGAGACTGTCTTTCCTCCATTGTATAGTCTTGCCTCCTTTGTCATACATTAATTGACCATAGTTGTGTGGGTTTATTTCTGGGCTTTCTATCCTGTTCCATTGATTTATATTTCTGTTTTTGTGCCAGTACCATACTGTTTTGATGACTGTAATTTTGTAGTATAGCATGAAGTTAGGGAGCCTGATTCCTCCAGCTTCATTTTTCTTTCTCAAGATTGATTTGGCTATTTGGAGTCTTTTGCATCTCCATACAAATTTTAAGATTTTTTGTTCTAGTTCTGTGAAAAATACCATTAGTAGTTTGACAGGAATTGCACTGAATCTGTAGATTGCTTTGGGTAGTAGAGTCATTTTCACAATATTGATTCTTCGAATCCAAGAACATGATATATCTCTCCATCTGTTTGTGTCATCTTCGATTTCTTTCATCAGCATCTTACAGTTTTTGGAGTACAGCTCTTTTGCCTCCTTCAGTAGGTTTGTTCGTAGGTAATTTATTCTTTTTGATGTGATGGTAAATGGGATTGTTTCCTTAATTTCTCTTTCTGATCTTTCCTTGTTAGTGTATAGAAATGCAACAGATTTCTGTGCATTAATTTTGTAGCTGCAACTTAACTGAATTCATTGATGAGTTCTAGTAGTTTTCTAGTAGCATCTTTAGGATTTTCTATGTCTAGTATCATGTCATCTGCAAACAGTGACAGATTTACTTCTTTACCAATTTGGATTCCTTTCATTTCTTTTTCTTCTCTGATTGCCGTGGCTAGGACTTCCAAAACTATGTTGGGTAAAAGTGGTGAGAGTGGACATCCTTGTCTTGTTCCTGTTCTTAGAGGAAATGCTTTCAGCTTTTCATCATAGAGTATGATGTTAGCTGTAGGTTTTTCATACATGTCCTTTATAATGTTGAGGTATGTTATCTCTATGCCAAATTTATGGAGAGTTTTTTTCATAAATGGGTGTTGAATTTTGTTAAAACCTTTTCTGCATCTATTGAGATGATCATATTGTTTTATTCTTCAATTTGTTAATGTAGTGTAACACACTGATTGATTTGTGGATATTGAAAAATCCTTGCATCCCTGGGATAAATCCCACTTGATTGTGGTGTATGATCCTTTTAATATATTGTTGGATTTGGTTTGCTAGTATTTTTTTTTTTTGAGGATTTTTGCGTCTATGTTCATCAGGGATATTGGCCTGTAATTTTCTTTTTTTGTGGTATCTTTGTCTGGTTTTAGTATCAGGGTGATGGTGGCCTCATATAATGAGTTTGGGACTATTCCTTCCTCTGCAGCTTTTTGGAATAGTTTCAGAAGGATAGGTGTTAACTCTTCTCTAAATGTTTAAGAGAATTCGCCTGGTGCCATCCCAGACATTTGTTGGTTGGGAGTTCTTTAATCACAGTTTCAACTTTAGTACTTGTGATTTGTCTGTTCATATTTTCTATTTCTTCCTGGTTCAGTCTTGGGAGATTGTACCTTTCTAAGAATTTGTCCATTTCTACCAGGTTGTCCATATTATTGGCATATCATTGTTTGTAGTAGTCTCTTATGATCCTTTGTATTTCTGTGGCATCTTTTATAACTTCTTTTTCGTTTCTAATTTTATTGATTTGAGCCCTCTCCCTTTTTTTCTTGATGAGTTTCTCTAAAGGTTTAGCAATTTTCTTTATCTTTTCAAAGGACCACCTTTTAGTTTCATTGATCTGTTCTATTGTTTTCTTCATCTCTATTTCATTTATTTCTGCTCTTATCTTTATGATTTCTTTCCTTCTACTAACTTTGGGTTTTTTTTGTCCTTCTTTCTCTAGTTGCTTTAGGTGTAAGGTTGGGCTGTTTATTTGTGATTTTTCTTGTTCCTGAGGTAAGATTATATTGCTATAAACTTACAACTGTTTTTGCTGTGTCCCATAGGTTTTGGATCATCATGCTTTCATTTTCATTTGCCTCTAGGTATTTTTTAAATTTCCTCTTCGATTTCTTCAGTGATCCATTGGTTGTTTAGTAGCATATTGTTTAGCCTCCACTTTTTTTTTCTTGTAGTTTATTTATAATTTCATAGCATCACGGTCAGAAAAGATGCTTGATATGATTTCAATTTTCTTAAATTTACCAAGGCTTGCTTTCTGGCCCAGCATGTGATCAATCCTGGAGACTGCTCCATGTGCACTTGAGAAGAATGTGTATTCTGCTGCTTTTGGATGGAATGCTTTATCAATATCAATCAAGACCATCTGGTTGAGAATGGAGCCCACGTTTCCACAGAGCTGGAACTCCCGGCTCGGGGTCTCTTCCCTCCGCCATCACGGAATTGCCCCGGAGCCCGAGGCGAGGGAGGCCTCACTGAGGCTGCCGGCTCTGGAGGGGCCGCAGCAGCCAAAGCCGCGACAGTCGTGGGGACAGCGGGCTGGTTGTTTCAACAAGTAACTTAAAGACAAAATGGAAAAACAAGGAGGTTTGCCCCTGAGATCATGTTGATGTGAAACCAGGGATGGCCACCTTGTGCCAGGTGTACCGAAGTCGAGTTTCCTGTTAAAAGAGCAGCCCTGGAGAGAGGGGGAAGATGGCGGAAGAGTAAGACGTGGAGATCACCTTCCCCCCCCACCCCACCGATACATCAGAAATACATCTACATGTGGAACAACTCCTACAGAACACCCACTGAATGCTGGCAGAAGACCTCAGACCTCCCAAAAGGCAAGAAAGTCCCCACGTACCTGGGTAGGGCAAAAGAAAAACGAATAAACAGAGACAAAAAGAATAGGGACGGGACCTGCACCAGTGGGAGGGAGCTGTGAAGGAGGAAAGGTTTCCACACACCAGGAAGCCCCTTCACGCACGGAGACTGCGGGTGGCGGAGGGGGAAACGTTCGGAGCCGCGGCGGAGAACACAGCAACAGGGGTGCGGAGGGCAAAGCAGAGAGATTCCCGCACAGAGGATCGGTGTCGACTGGCACTCACCAGCCCAAGAGGCTTGGCTGCTCACCAACTGGGGTGGGTGGGGGGTGGGAGCTGAGGCTTGGGCTTTGGTCGGAGCGCAGAGAGAGGACTGGGGTTGGCGGTTTGAACACAGCCTGCAGGGGGTTAGTGCACCACGGCTAGCCGGGAGGGCATCTGGGGAAAAGTCTGTACCTGCCAAAGAGGCAAGAGACTTTTTCTTCTCTCTTTGTTTCCTGGTGCGCGAAGAGAGGGGATTAAGAGCGCTGCTTAAAGGAGCTCCAGAGACGGGCGCAAGACACGGCTAAAAGCGCGGACCAAAGAGACGGGCATGAGACGCTAAGGCTGCTGCTGCCGCCACCAAGAAGCCTGTGTGCGAGCGAGCGCAGGTCACTCTCCACACCTCCCCTCCCGGGAGCCTGTGCAGCCCGCCACTGCCAGCGTCCCGTGATCCAGGGATAACTTCCCGGAGAGAACGCACGGCGCACCTCAGGCTGGTGTAACGTCACACCAGCCTCTGCCACCGCAGGCTCGCCACGCACTCCATGCCCTTCCCTCCCCACGACCTGAGTGAGCCAGAGCCCCCGAATCAGCGGCTCCTTTAACCCCGTCCTGTCTGAGCGAAGAACAGATGCCCTCAGGACGTCCTACACGCAAAATCCAAAGCTGAGCCCCCGGGAGCTGTGCAAACAAAAGAGAGAAAGGGAAATTTCTCCCAGCAGCCTCAGGAGCAGCGGATTAAATTACCACAATCAACTTGATGTACCCTGCATCGGTGGAATACCTGAATAGACAATGAATCATTCTGAATTGAGGAGGTGGACTTTGAGAGCAAGATGTATGATTTTTTTCCCCTTTTCCTCTTTTTGTGAGTGTGTATGTGTATGCTTCTGTGTGAGATTTTGTCTGTATAACTTTGCTTTCACCATTTGTCCTAGGGTTCTGTCTGTCCGTTCTTGTTTTTTTACTTTTTAAAAAGTTTTTCTCTTAATAATTATATTTTATTTTAATAACTTTATCTCACTTTATGTTATCCTCTTTCTGTCTTTCTACAATTTCTCCCTTTTATTCTGAGCCGTGGGGACAAAAGGCTCTTGCTGCTGCAGCCAGGAGTCAGTGCTGTGCCTCTGAGGTGGGAGAGCCAACTTCAGGACACTGGTCCACAAGAGACCTCCCAGCTCAACATAATATCAAAGGGTGAAAATCTCCCCGAGATCTCCATCTCAACACCAACACCCAGCTTCACACAATGACCAGCAAGTTACAGTGCTGCCCACCCTATGCCAAACAACTAGCAAGACAGGAACACAACCCCACCCATTAGCACAGAGGCTGCCTAAAATCATAATAAGGCCACAGACACCCCAAAACACACCACCAGACGTGGACCTGCCCACCAGAAACACAAGATCCAGCCTCATCCACCAGAACACAGGCACTAGTCCCCTCCACCAGGAAGCCTACACAATTCACTGAACCAACCTTAGTCACTGGGGACAGACACCAAAAACAATGGGAACTACGAACGTGCAGCCTGCAAAAAGGAGACCACAAACACAGTAAGATAAGCAAAATGAGAAGACAGAAAAACACAGAGAAGATGAAGGAGCAAGATAAAAACCCACGAGACCTAACAAATGAAGAGGAAATAAGTAGTCTACCTGAAAAAAGAATTCAGAATAATGATAGTAAAGATGATCCAAAATCTTGGACATAGGATAGAGAAAATGCAAGAAACATTTAACAAGGACCTAGAAGAGCTAAAGAGGAAACAACCAATGATGAACAACACAATAAATGAAATTAAAAATACTCTAGAAGGGATCAATAGCAGAATAACTGAGGCAGAAGAATGGATAAGTGACCTGGAAGATAAAATAGTGGAAATAACTACTGCAGAGCAGAATAAAGAAAAAAGAATGAAAAAAACCGAGGACAGTCTCAGAGACCTCTGGGACAACATTAAATGCACCAACATTCGAATTATAGGGGTCCAAGAAGAAGAAGAGAAAAAGAAAGGGACTGAGAAAGTATTTGAAGAGATTATAGTTGAAAACTTCCCTAATATGGGAAAGGAAATAGTTAACCAAGTCCAGGAAGCACAGAGAGTCCCATACAGGATAAGTCCAAGGAGAAACATGCCAAGACACATATTAATCAAACTGCCAAATAAATAAATACAAAGAAAACATATTAAAAGCAGCAAGGGAAAAACAACAAATAACACACAAGGCAATCCCCATAAGGTTAACAGCTGATCTTTCAGCAGAAACTCTGCAAGCCAGAAGGGACTGGCAGGACATATTTAAAGTGATGAAGGAGAAAAACCTACAGCCAAGATTACTCTACCCAGCTAGGATCTTATTCAGATTTGATGGAGAAACTAAAACCTTTACACACAAGCAAAAGCTGAGCGAGTTCAGCACCACAAAACCAGCTTTACCACAAATGATAAAGGAACTACTCTAGGCAAGAAACACAAGAGAAGGAAAAGACCTACAATAACAAACCCAAAACAATTAAGAAAATGGGAATAGGAACATACATATTGATAATTACCTTAAATGTAAATGGCTTAAATGCTCCTACCAAAGACAGAGACTGGCTGAATTGATACAAAAACAAGACCCACATGTATGCTGTCTACAAGAGACGCACTTCAGACCAAGGGAAACATACAGACTGAAAGTGAGGGGATGGAAAAAGATATTCCATGCAAATGGAAACCAAAAGAAAGCTGGAGTAGCAATTCTCATATCAGACAAAATAGACTTTAAAATAAAGACTATTACAAGAGACAAAGAAGGACACTACATAATGATCAAGGGATTGATCCAAGAAGAAGATATAACAATTGTAAATATTTATGCACCCAACATAGGAGCACTTCAATACATAAGGCAAATATTAACAGCCATAAAAGGGGAAATTGACAGTAACACATTCATAGTAGGGGGCTTTAACACCCCACTTTCACCAATGGACAGATCATCCAAAATGAAAATAAATAAGGAAACACAAGCTTTAAATAATACATTAAACAGGATGGACTTAATTGATATTTATAGGACATTCCATCCAAAAACAACAGAATATACACTTTTCTCAAGTGCTCATGGAACATTCTCCAGGATAGATCATATCTTGGGTCACAAATCAAGCCTTGGTAAATTTAAGAAAATTGAAATTGTATCAAGTATCTTTTCCGACCACAACGCTATGAGACTAGATATCAATTACAAGAAAAGATATGTAAAAAATATAAACACATGGAAGCTAAACAATACACTATTTAATAATGAAATGATCACTGAAGAAATCAAAGAGGAAATCAAAAAATACCTAGAAAAAAATGACAATGGAGACATGACGATCCAAAACCTATGGGATGCAGCAAAAGCAGTTCTAAGAGGGAAGTTTATAGCAATACAATCCTACCTTAAGAAACAGGAAACATCTCGAATAAACAACCTAACCTTGCACCTAAAGCAATTAGAGAAAGAAGAACAAAAAAAAAAACAACCCAAAGTTAGCAGAAGGAAAGAAAACATAAAAATCAGATCAGAAATAAATGAAAAAGAAATGAAGGAAACAATAGCAAAGATCAATAAACCTAAAGCTGGTTCTTTGAGAAGATAAACAAAATTGAAAAACCATTAGCCAGACTCATCAAGAAAAAAGGGAGAAGACTCAAATCAATAGAATTAGAAATGAAAAAGAAGTAACAACTGACACTGCAGAAATACAAAAGATAATGAGAGATTACTGCAAGCAACTCTATGCCAATAAAATGGACAACCTGGAAGAAACGGACAAATTCTGAGAAATGCACAACCTGCCAAGACTGAATCAGGAATAAGTAGAAAATATGAACAGACCAATCACAAGCACTGAAATTGAAACTGTGATTAAAAATCTTCTAACAAACAAAAGCCCAGGACCAGATGGCTTCACAGGTGATTTCTATCAAACATTTAGAGAAGAGCTAACACCTATTCTTCTCAAACTCTTCCAAAATATAGCAGATGGAGGAACACTCCCAAACTCATTCTACGAGGCCACCATCACCCTGGTACCAAAACCAGACAAGGATGTCACAAAGAAAGAAAACTACAGGCCAATATCACTGATGAACATAGATGCAAAAATCCTCAACAAAATACTAGCAAACAGAATCCAAAGGCACACTAAAAGGATCATACACCATGATCCAGTGGGGTTTATTCCAAGAATGCAAGGATTCTTCAATATATGCAAATCAATCAACGTGATACACCATATTAACAAACTGAAGGAGAAAAACCATATGATCATCTCAATAGATGCAGAGAAAGCTTTAAACAAAATTCAACACCCGTTTATGATAAACACCCTGCAGAAAGTAGGCATAGAGGGAACTTTCCTCAACATAATAAAGGCCATATATGACAAACCCACAGCCACCATTGCCCTCAATTTTGAAAAACTGAAACCATTTCCAATAAGATCAGGAACAAGACAAGGTTGCCCACTCTCACCACTCTTATTCAATATAGTTTTGGAAGTTTTAGCCTCAGCAATCAGAGAAGAAAAGGAAATAAAAGGAATTCAAATTGGAAAAGAAGAAGTAAAGCTGTCACTGTTTGCAGATAACATGACACTATACATAGAGAATCCTAAAGATGCTACCAGAAAACTACTAGAGCTAATCAATGAATTTGGTAAAGCAGCAGGATACAAAATTAATGTACAGAAATCTCTGTCATTCCTATACACTAATAATGAAAAACCTGAAAGTGAAATTAAGAAAACACACTCCTATACCATTGCAACAAAAATAATATATCTAGGAATAAACGTACCTAAGGAGACAAAAGACCTGTATGCAGAAAATTATAAGACATTGATGAAAGAAATTAAAGATGATACAAATAGATGGAGAGAGATACCATGTTCTTGGATTGGAAGAATCAACATTGCGAAAATGACTCTAGTACCAAAAGCAATATACAGATTCAATGGAATCCCTATCAAACTACCACTGGCATTTTTCACAGAACTAGAACAAAAAATTTAACAATTTGTATGGAACCACAAATGACACCAAATAGGCAAAGCAATCTTGAGAAAGAAAAACGGAGCTGGAGAAATCAGACTATACTACAAAGCTACAGTAATCAAGACAGTATGGTACTGGCACAAAACCAGAAAACCAGATCAATGGAACAGGATAGAAAGTCCAGAGATAAACCCACGCACATATGGTCAACTTATCTTTGATAAAGGAGGCAGGAATGTACAGTGGAGAAAGGACAGCCTGTTCAATAAGTGGTGCTGGGAAAACTGGACAGCTACATGTAAAAGTGAGATTAGAACACTCCCTAACACCATACACAAAAATAAGCTCAAAATGGATTAAAGACCCACATGTAAGGCCAGACACTATCAAACTCTTAGAGGAAAACATAGGCAGAACACTCTATGACATAAATCACAGCAAGATCCTTTTTGACTCACCTCCTAGAGAAATGGAAAGAAAAATAAACAATGGGACCTAATGAAACTTCAAAGTTTTGCACAGCAAAGGAAACCATAAACAAGACTAAAAGACAACCCTCAGAATGGGAGAAAATATTTGCAAATGAAGCAACCGACAGAGGATTAATCTCCAAAATTTACAAGCAGCTCATGCAGCTCAATAACAAAAAACAAACAACCCAATCCAAAAATGGGCAGAAGACCTAAATAGACATTTCTCCAAAGAAGATATACAGACTGGCAACAAACACATGAAAGAATGCTCAACATCATTAATCATTAGAGAAATGAAAATCAAAGCTACAGTGAGATATCATCTCACACCAATCAGAATGGCCATCATCAAAAAATCTAGAAACAATAAATGCTGGAGAGGGTGTGGAGAAAAGGGAACACTCTTGCACTACTGGTGGGAATGTGAATTGGTACAGCCACTATGGAGAACAGTATGGAGGTTCCTTAAAAAACTACAAATAGAACTACCATATGACCCAGCAATCCCACTACTGGGCATATACCCTGAGAAAACCAGAATTCAAAAGGAGTCATGTACCAAAATGTTCTTTGCAGCTCTATTTACAATAGCCAGGAGATGGAATCAACCTAAGTGTCCAACATTGGATGAATGGATAAAGAAGATGTGGCACATATATACAATGGAATATTACTCAGCCATCAAAAGAAATGAAATTGAGCTCTTTGTAGTGAGGTGGATGGACCTAGAGTCTGTCATACAGAGTGAAGTAAGTCAGAAAGAGAAAGGCAGATACCATATGTTAACACATATATATGCAATCTAAGAAAAAAAATGTCATGAACAACCTAGGGGTAAGATGGGAATAAAGACTCAGACCTACTAGAGAATGGACTTGAGGTTATGGGGAGGGGGACGCGTAAGCTGTGACAAAGTGAGAGAGTGGCATGGACATATATACACTACCAAACATAAAATAGATAGCTAGTGGGAAGCAGCCTCATAGCACAGGGAGATCAGCTCGGTTCTTTGTGACCACCTAGAGGGGTGGGATCGGGAGGGTGGGAGGGAGGGAGACGCAAGAGGGAAGGGATATGACAACATATGTATATGTATAACTGATTCACTTTGTTATAAAGCAGAAACTAACACACCATTGTAAAGCAATTATACTCCAATAAAGATTTTTTTAAAATTTCCTTAACTAAAAAAAGATACCTGCACCTCTATGTTCACAGCAGCACTATTCAAAATAGCCAAGACATGAAAACAACCTAAATTTCCATCAACAGATGAATGAATAAAGCAGATGTGGTACATATATACAATGGAATACTACTCAGCCATAAAAAAGAATGAAATAATGCCATTTGCAGCAACATGGATGAATCTAGAGATTATTATACTAAGTGAAGTAAGTCAGAAAGACAAAGAAGGGATACCATATGATATCACTTATATGTGGAACCTAAAATATGACACAAATGAACTTATCTATGAAACAAACAGATTCACAGAACAGACTTGTGGTTGCCTAGGGGAATGAAGGGAGGGGAGGGATGGATTGGAAGTCTGGGATTAGCAGATGCAAATTATATATAAAATGGATAAACAACAAGGTCTTACTGTATAGCAGAGGGAACCATATTCAATATCCTGTGATTAACCATAATGGAAAAGAATATGAAAAAGAATGTACATGTATGTATAACTGAACAACTTTGCTGTACAGAAAAAATTAACACATCACTGTAAATCAACTATACTTCAATAAAATAAATTTTAAAAACATATCATCTCCTCACAGTTACCAAATTTTTGTGATAAGAGTGCCTGAAATCTACTCTCTTAGCATACTTCCAGTATTCATTACAGTATTATTATCTATAATCATGATGAAGTACATTAGATCTCCAAACTTATTCATCCAAACTATGTAACTACAACTTTGCACTCTTTGACAAACATCTCCCTGTTTTCCCCACCACAATTTCCCCAGCTCCTGGTAACCATCATTCTACTCTCTGCATCTATGAGCTTAACTTTTTTAGATTCCACATATATGTGAGATCATGCAGTATTTGTCTTTCTGTGCCTGGCTTATTCATAGCATAATGTCCCCCAGGTTCATCTATGTTGTCACAAATGACACAATTTTCTTCCTTTTTTAAGGCTGACTATATCCATTGTACATATATATCAAATTTTCTTCATCTATTCATCTGTTCATGAACACTTAAGTTGATTCCATATTTGGCTATTGTGAATGTTTCAATGAACATGGAATATCTCTTCTTGACTCTTTGCATTTCCTTGGGCTATAGACCCAGCAGTGGGATTACTGGGTTTTATAGTAGTTCTATTTTTAATTTTTTGAGGAACCTCCATACTGTTTTCCATGATGGCTATATCAATTTACATTTCTACCAACAGTGCACAAGTGTTCCCTTTTCTCCACATTCCTGCCAACAATTGTTATCTTTTGTCTTCCTGATAATAATCATTCTAACAGACATGAGGTGGTATCTCACTTTCATTTTGATGTGCATTTCTCTGATGAATAGTAATGTTTAACATTTTTTCATATATCTGTTGGCCATTTGTATGTCTTCTTTTGAGAAATGTCTATTCAGGTCCTTTGCCTATTTTTTAAATCAGGTTTTTTTTCTCAGTATTGTGTTCTATGAGTTCCTTATATATTTTGGATATGAGATTCTTAATCATATGTATGGTTTGAAAATATTTTCTTTATTCCATAAATTTCTCTCCACTGTCCAGATTGTTTCCTTTGCTGTGCAGAAGTGTATTTAGCTTAATGCAATCCCATCTGTCTATTTTGCTTTTGTTGCTTGTGCTTCTGGGGTCATATCTAAAAATCATTGCCCAGAGCAATGTCAAGAAGCTTTTGCCCTATGTTTTCCTCTAGTAGATTTAGTTTCAGATTTGACATTTAAGTTTTTAATCATTTTTAGTTGATTTTTATATACAGAGTGAGATAAGTGTCCAGTTTCATTCTTCTGCATGAGGATAATGTTTTCCCAATACCATTTATTGAAGATACTGTCCTTTCCCCATTTTGTGTTTTGGTACCTTAGCCAAAGATCAAGTGACCATAACTGCATGGATTTATTTCTGGGCTCTCTATTCTGTTCCATTGGTCCATTTGTTTTATTTCATTTATGATCATGCTATTTTGGTTACTATAAATTTGTAGTCTATTTTGAGATCTGGTAGTGTGATGCCCCCAGGTTTGTCCTTTTTGCTCAAGATTGCTTTGGCTATTTGGTGCCTTTTGTGATTCCATACAAATTCTATGATTATTTGTTCTATTTCTTTGAAAAATGCCAATGGAATTTTGGTAGGGATTGCAATGAATCTGTAGATCACTTTGCATAGTATGGACATCTTACAATATTAGTTTTCCTAATTCATGAACATAAATATCTGTCCATTTATTTGTGTCTTCAATTTCTTTCATCACTGTTTTATAGTTTTTAGTGTACAGATCTTTCACCTCTTTGGTAAAATTTATCCTAGGTATCTTTTGATGCTATTGTAAACAGAATTGTTTTCTTAATTTCTTTTTTCATATAGTTTGCTATTAGCTCATAGAAATGAAACTAATTTTTGTAAGCTGATTTTATATACTACATCTTTATTAAATTGTTTATTAGTTCTAACAGTTTTTTTGGTGGAGTCTTTAGGGTTTTGTGTATATAATATTATGTCATCTGCAAACAGAGACCATTTTACTTCCTCCTTTCCAATTTGGATGTCTTTTATTCCTTTTTCTTGCCTAACTGATCTGTCTAGGACTTCCAGTATTAAAGTGAATAGAAGTGATGAGAGTTGGCATCATTGCCTTGTTACTGATCTTAGAAGAAAAGGGTTCAGCTTTTCACTGCTGAGTGTGATGTTAGCCGTGGGCTTGTCAATATATAGCCTTTATTATGTTGAGGTACATTCCTTCCATACCTAATTTGTTAAGGCTTTTTATCATGAAAGTGTGCTGAACTTTGTTAAATGCTTTTCCTGCACCCATTGAGATGAACATATAATTTTTATTCTTCATTCTATAATGTGGTATATCACATTTAATGATTTGCATATATTGAACCAGCATTGCACCCGAGGGATGAATCCCACTTGCTCATGGTGTATGATCCTTTTTAGTGTGCTGTTGGTTTGCTAGATGTTGGGGTTTTTTTAAGGGATTTTGTATCTATGTTCAGAGGGTTATTGTCTTGTAATTTTCTTGTAGTGTACTTGTTTAGCTCTGGTATCAGTGTAATGCTGGGAATTTGGAAGTACTCCCTCCTCTTCAATTTTTTTGGAAGAGTTGAGAAGAATTAGTATTAATTCTTCTTTAATTGCTTGGCAGAATTCACCAGTGAAGCCATCCTGACCTTTTCCTTGTTGGGAGGTTTTTGATTACTGATTCAATCTCCTTACTTGTTATTGGTCTCCTCAGATTTTCTATTTCTGATTTGGTCTTAACAGATTGTATGCTCTATGAATTTATCCATTTTTTTTCTACGTTGTCCAATTTGTTGGGGTATAAATGTCTACAATATTATCTTACAATTCTTTGTATTTCTGTGGTAACCATTACAATGTTTCCTCTTTCATTTATTTTATTTGTCTTCTCTCCTTTTTTTCTTGTTAGTCTAGCAAAAGATTTGTCAATTTTATCTGTCTTTTCAAAACCCCAACTCCTAGTTTCATTGATCTTTTCTATTTTTATCTAATCTTTAGTTCATTTATTTCTGCTCTGATCTTTTTTATTTTCTTCCTTCTGCTAACATTAGGTTTAGTTTGTTGTTTTTCAAGTCTCTTCTTGTGCAAAGTTACATTATTTTTTGAGATCTTTATTTTTTTCCTAATGTAGGCATTTATCACTATAAATTTCCCTCTTAGAACTGCTTTTGCAGCATCCCATAAGTTTTGGTATGCTGTATTTTCATTTTTTTGATCTCAAGACGTTTTAATTTCTCTTTTGATTATCTTCTTTGACCCACTGTTTACTCGAGAGTGTGTTAATTTCCAACTATTTTTGAATTTTCAAGGTTTTCTCCTGTTACTGATTTCTAAACATTATGGTTGGAAAAGATATTTGATGATTTCAATCTTCTTAAATTTGCTAAGATTTTGTTTGTGACCTATTTTATGATCTATCCTGAAGAATGGTCTGTGTGCACTTAAGAAGAATGTATATTCTACTGCTGTTGGACGGAACAACATTATGTATATGTCTGTTAGGTCAATTTGGTCTATAGTGTTGTTCAAGTTTGCTGTTTTCCTTTTTTTCTCTTTTTTTTCTTTTTGTGGTACGCAGGCCTCTCACTGTTGTGGCCCATGGAGCACAGGCTCCGGACGCGCAGGCTCAGCAGCCATGGCTCACGGGCCCAGCTGCTCCGCGGCATGTGAGATCTTCCTGGACTGGGGCATGAACCCGAGTCCCCTGCATCTCAACCACTAGTGCCACCAGGGAAGCCCTGCTGTTTTCTTATTGATTTTCTGTTTGGATGATCTATCCATCGCTGAAAGTGACATATTGAAATTCCCTACTATTATTGTATTACTAATTCTCCTTTCAGTTTTGTTAAAATTTGCTTTATATCTTTAAGTGCTCTGACGTTGGGGATATATATATATAACAGTTATATCATTTTGACGAATTGACCCCTTTAGCATTATACAGTTGTCTTCTTTGTCTTTCATGACAGTTTTTGACATAAAGTCTATTTTGTCTGATATAAGTATAGCCATTCTTGCTCTCTTTTCATTGCCACTTGCATGGAATATCTTTTCTCATACCTTCACACTCAGCCTACGTGTGTTCTGAAAACTAAAATGCGTCTCTTGTAGACAGTATATTGTTCTAGCTTTTTTAAAAAAAAATCCATTTAACCACTCTGTGTTTTTTGATTAGAAAATTTAATCCATTTATATTTAAAGAAATTATTGATAAGTGAGAATTTGCTATTTCCATTTTGAAAATTTTTCTTTATGTTTTGTAGTTTCTTTCTTTCTCTCTTATTGTCTTTCTTTGTGATTTGATGCTTTTTTGGGTAGAGGTATGCTTTGATTCCTTTCTCCTTATCTTTTATGTGTATACTTCAAGTTTTTTATTTGTGGTTACCATGAGGCTTACATAAAACATTTTATAGTTATAACAGTCTATTTTAATCTGATAACAACTTAACTTTAACCGATAACACTTAACTTTGACTGCATACAACAACTTTACACTTTAACTTCTCATAATTCCACTTTTTATGTTATTGACATCACAATTCAAATATTTTATATATTATATATCCATTAACAAATTATTGTAGCTATAGTTATAATGAATACTTCGTCTTTTTACTTTTATGATAGTTAAAAGTAATTTTTGTACCACTATTACAGTATGAGAGCATTTTGAATTTGACTATGCGTTTTATACTTTCATATGTTTTCATGTTGTTAATTAGCATCCTCTCATTTCAACTTAAAGAACTCCCTTTAGCATTTCTCGTAAGGCAGGTCTAGTAGTGATGAACTTAATTATGGAGAATTTCTTGTGTGTAGAAAAAAATGGACCTTCTGGCTGACATTGCTCTCTCAATATAGCATCTCTTTACAACTGTTGTGTTCCATTCTACCAGGGCAAACAATTACAACTGTGCTGAGCATTCGACACATTGTAATCTCAATGTTCATTGTGTTCTTTCCAGTGAACTGATTTTCACAACTCCAAAACAAGTACCATATCCATAAGAAGTCACTCATAATTTTCCCCCAAAACCTCCAACCCTAGGCAAGTATTAATCTACTTTCTATCTCTATGGATTTGCCTATTCTGGGACTTAACATAAATGGAAATATACAATATGTGGGCTTTTGTGTCTAGTTTCTTTCCTTTAGCATCATGTTTTCAAGCTTCATTCATGTTGTAGCATATATCAGTACTTCATGCCTTTTTATGCCAAATAATATTCCACTGTATGGATATATCACATTTTATTTATCCAATTATCAGTCGATAGACATTTGGATTGTATACACTTTTTGGCCATTATGAATAATGCTGCTATTAACATTGTGTACAAGTTTCTTCAGATTTATATTTTTATTTCTCTTGAGTATGTATCTATATAACTGCTGGGTTATATAGCATAGAGTTATATAGTAACTCTATGCATAAACTTTTGAAGAACTGTCAGGCGGTTTTCCAAAACAGCTACATAATTTTACATTACTACAAACAGTGTTTGAGGGTTCCAATTTCTCCACACCCTCACCAACACTTGTTATTAGTTTTTTTGGTCACAGCCATCCTAGTGGCTAGAGTGGTATCTCATTGATTTTTTTTTTTTTTTGTATTTCACTAATGGCTAATGATTCTAAGGTCTTTCATAAGCACCATTTCTGTACTTCTCCTTAACATATGGAAAAACCCATGTTGCTAATGGGATTTTTTAAACTTTAGAGACTTAACTGTTTACCCTAATGTTTATATTCTAATTTTGGTGGGGTAAAATACTGCAAGATTTTCAAATGTATAGCCTTCTCTCCCTCTATGACCTACAGAGCTGTTTGATAGCTCTGCAATTTTTCCTTTAAAACCCACATCAACAGTGTCATCACCAGGTCATGAGAAATGGCAGAACCAGAAATCAGGGGACTTGAAGACATAGGTTTCGTGAGGAAGAAAGGAAACACCACATCTAGGTGAGCAGACCTAATTAGGAATGACTTGATGCCAAGAGAGCAGATATGCTGTTAGTACTGTAGCTCCAGATACATGTCCGGTTGAACATGCAACATGAGGAGTCTAGTTCCAAGATCCAAGGCCATGGCTACCAGAACAAGTGGAGAAAATTCACTCGTGCTTTGTAGAATCCCAGTTAAATGAGCCTACATCCATGCATCTCCTTTCTTTTCCTAATGGAAAGGAGGAGAAGGCAGTCTGTCAGGTTTTAGCCACCCACATCCTAACAAAAAATCTAGCACTGAAATTCACCCACAAATGTCTCTAAAGAGATGAGAAGCTGATCTCTTCATTGCATGTTGGGAGAAAATGATTGCCACGACTTTAATGAATCGCAAGAGAATCAACTGCTCTTCATTTCTACAGTTTCTATTCAGGCTTTTGCCCTTGAGTTGTGTTTGCAGTCTGAGGAGTCCTGAAATAGCTACTTAGAGAGAGATTACATGGGTACTCCCAAAAGGTCAGTCCATAGGCACTTATAAATGTCCATTCTAGAAAAATGAGCTCCTAGAGATATCAAAGAAGGATTTTCAACTCTTACATTAGGAAATGAGCATGCTCAAGGCAGCTCCTAGAATGGAAGGTCCCTCTCATGATGCATGGCAGTCAACAGCCTGTTTTACAAAGAGTGACCTTTCCAGTCCAGGAACTAGAGTGAGAGCACCAAGCCCTGCCACCAAAGCCAGAAATCCAAGGCTTTTGGCAAGAGTCAGTGGTAAGTAGTTTAGTTACCATCACGGTTGAGAAAAGCACTGCCAAGTGTCAGGATATACTTACTTCTTAAGAGCATATTATAAAATATTAAACATATTTTCATGGCATTTATGTAATGCATAGGTTTAATATCATTTTTTTGTGTATCAATGTCTATAATAGTAATAATAAAACCAGAGTTGAAATGACCTTAGTGATTATCTATTTGAAACCCTGAGGGAGGCCTGAATACCTTAAGTAAGATAACATGAGGAGGAAATTTTTCATGGTAAATAATATATAATGCATAGTATTACTCCTACTGTAATTTTGATAAGCAAGACAGAAAGAAAGCATTATCTCTTAGGCTACATTATAGTATGACATTAAGGGCACACTTGTTTAAATAAAATGTAATTAAATTTGCATAAAACATATTTGGAAACTCCCTTTGTTCACTAACTAGGGGGTTCTCATCTTTATGTTGCAACACACTGGTGTTTGGGAGATGTGTTGCAAGCAATTTACTAACTGTAATAAAGCCTTGTAGCTTGTGAGTCATTTGCTTCTCCTACAGTTTCTTTTTAGAAATCTCATTGATTCAGGGTTATTCCTGTATAATTTCATTCTCACTCATTTGCCTTTGAGATGATTTATTGATTGGGAAAGAATGAAGCAGAGTTGCTGCTCTCTGGTTGGGAACTGAGCCGTAGCCACCACGTGGTCTCCATTGGAATCACTGCTCTTATCGGAAAGGAGAACAGTAAGACCACCATAGGCAAAGGGACCATGGTGCCACATTTAAAACCCCATATAATATTATTCTTCTCTGGTCAGAAAGCTGTTTGCACCAGAACTGCTGGACAGAAATGTCCTCCTGATTCAGCTAAATGTTTTTTTCTCAATCTCTTCTTTCTCTCTGGGCCTGACTACAGTGCTGGAGTTTGTATTTTCCCTTTTCCACTGACTTCAGCCTGGGTTTTTTGTAAGTGGTCTCTGCACCCCAAGGCTTGGTTCTGCATTCAGCTTCAGTAGGCAGTGGGATCAGATGCCACTGAGAGTATGAGCCTCCATGATGGTGGGGTCAAGGACCTGAGATTCCCTCTCCTGGAGAGGTCATCAGTGGAGGCCAGCCCTTCTCCACTCTGACAATCACATTCATGGGAAGGAACTCAAATTTTAACAATGGCTCTCTGCTGTCCATGGGATAGGCTGGCAGACAGGTGCAGTTTCCTGTTGGGTCCCTATAGAGCCACCCTTTTCTCAAACCTAAGACTAAATACACTGGTTAGGAAATGACCATCTATATCACATTTGAGGCAGAGATGTATGTTGAGAAATCCTTGTCTGATAAACACTTCCTGCTCTCTTGCTGGGGCTGCCTAGGGGTAGGGATAATGGTAGAAAAGCAAGAGTCAATCACTCAACTCTTTCTGTGAGTATAGTATAAATTCAAGAAATTGGTTTGACCGATATTACCAGTAACTTTTTTTTGTTTTTATGGGTTTTTTTTAATGCTGATTTTATTGAATTGTCAGGAAATTTAAAAGGTGTAGATATTTTCCCTATTTGGTTTTCTTTTTTATTTCTTATTCCATGGAAAGTTCTAGCAGTACAATGAACTTTTGATTATAGCCTTCAAAGTCAGATAGATGGGATTAAATTCCAATCTATGATAATAGGGGCTGTGTAACCTTAAGCAGCAGTTCCTCCCTTGCAAACTCCAATAAAATACATAAAGTTGTGATAAATACTTGAGATTGTGTGTATAAAGCACCGTACCCAGTGCCTGGTACATCAAAAGTACTCCATAAGTAGCAGCCACTATTATATTTGGGGCTATTGTTTTTGACAATCATAGGACCTTGGGCAAAACTATGCAGGGATGGAAAGGAAGCTGGGATTATTTGTACTCTGGCTTCTTTTATATGGTCAATCATATATGCATATTAACAAAGGACTTGAAAAACACACAAAACTGTTTAACAGTGTTGCTGGGCAAATGGTGGTGCAAAGGTGAAGATATTCCATTTTCATTTGATATGTCTTTGACTCAGGGAAATTTTTAGAATGTGCTTTTTTTGAAATTTAAAATCCAATAAAATTTTTAATTTAAAAATATAATGATGGGCTTCCCTGGTGGTGCAGTGGTTAGGAATCCACCTGCCAATGCAGGGGACACAGGTTCAAACCCTGGTCAGGGAAGATCCCACATGCCACGCAGCAACTAAGGCCGTGTGCCACAACTACTGAACCCCGCGTGCCTAGAGCCCATGCTCCACAACAAGAGAAGCCACCGCAATGAGAAGCCGGAGCACTGCAACGAAGAGTAGCCCCCACTTCCTGCAACTAGAGAAAGCCCAGGCACAGAAACGAAGACCCAACACAGCCAAAAATAATAATAATAAAATAAATAAATAATAAATATATTAAAAAATAATAAAATAAAAATATAATGAGGAGACCTCTCTGTACATGTCTTTGTAACTTCCTGTGATTCTATAAGTATTTCAAAAGAAATTTTCTAAAATGTAAAAGGTCAACATTAAATAAAATATGGGATCTATCTATTTATCTATCTATCTCTACATAACATTAAGCTAAGGAGGTTTTCAGTGATGTGAAATGCTACCATCCCAAAGGATGTTCATAAATGCTAAATAGGGATTTTCCAGGTAAAAGGTAGGTAAAAACTAAAGAATACATTAAAATATTAAGTCTGACCCACTCATAGGAATATGAAATTTTCAAGGTCTTAGTAATGTCATGTTTTCAGATGTATAATGACATTGGTAGAACAATGGAGTCTGACAGCTGAAAGGAACTGTGGAAATAACTCAAATGATCTTCATTTAAGACTTGAATCAATCTTCTTTGCAGGAGATGTAGCAATCTAGCCTCTCCTTGAACATCTCCCGTGATGGGATCTCATTACTCTCTCTAGATGATAAAATGCTTGTTTACCTAGTCTAAATTAAGTTAGTGAAACAAGAAGTTGCGAGGCTAAAAAAGACAAAGAAAGAATACATATCAGGCTAATTAAGCACAGGGTGAGAAGATTTCAATTCAACATGTGTTTGACAATGTGGCCGAGTGGACTACCAAGAAATACTTGAAGTAAAGCAGGCAAATAGAGTTGTGAGCCAGGACCACATCACTGATCCATTAGTAGGGGAAGGAGTATTACTCAGGGGTCAAAAGTGAGGCTCTGAATTCAGATCACCAGGATACCATTTTAAAGGTTTGAGCTTCTGTTTTCTCACTGCAAACAGAGCTAATAACAGTACTTATAATTTCAAATTGCTTTGAGAATTCATGGAGTAGTTCATAAAGAGCGCCTGGCACATAGAACATGTTTAAAGATTAAATGGGAGGCATAGTGATGGTATTTACAGTATGTACAAAAGGAGAAGAAAACTGTGTTCACTTTGAGGTGGCTTTGACTGATAATCACAAATTTGGTAGGAAGGGTTTCAAAGCTGAACAAGTAAGAACAAGGTCATGTTTCCATCATTACCATAAGTTGAGATGAAAGGGAACTTCATCCACCTCACCTGATGGAAATACACGTGATTTACATGCACACAAAGTTTGAGAAGCACTTGCCTATTTGATGACTTCTGAATATTTCATCTGGTCCTACATGTCTATATGATAGGGAAGGGTACAAATAGAAATATGGGGCAAAGCAAAAATACCTTATATTCCACAACAATAAATTAACTTTGATACAGACACCTCAGATCTTCTGGACTTTCTTTCAGAAAAATTATCCTGAGTGCTCTTACCAATCATTGTGTGTGTGTGTGTGTGTGTGTGTGTGTGTGTTGTGTGTGTGTGTTTTAAGTAGGTAGACAATTTACTAGGCCATGAAAATGATATTTAAATTTTAAATCATTGCTTTGTATTACTGGAATTAAATATGAATAGATATTTTCCTTGTGTGCTGTAAAGGTTTTCACAATCACAGTAATTACCCCGGTTTATATTATGCCCATTTTGTTTCCTTGAAGAAAATAAACCCCTAAGTTTAGTCAATAAAACACTTCATGGGTGTTAGCTATTATTTTCTAATGGGTATCTCTATTCATTTGTTTGTTTGGAAAATCTTGGTTAAAATCAGGTATGTAAAAGTGTTGTTTCTTTTCAAAGTACTTCATTGAGTTTTGTTTTATTTTTTGATTGGATGAGTTATTCTGAACCTATATTAATCTTTAAGGAAAAACATACTGTTTTACACTAAATTCAACAAAATTTCTTTCAAGCTAGACATTTTTGTATACAGAACCAGCATTAGAAACCTCATCCTCAATTTATTTATACTATAAAATCTATCCTCACTAAATAGTGGAGAGAAAGTTCATTACCATAAAGCAGAGGGTTTGAGATTGCGATTGTCTATTTGTGTGCAATAGCATGCAAATTCCAAGAGGCAAGGGTTCGGGGTATCACATAAACTCTAGTGTGTAAGTGGTGCTTGTTTATGATGGATTTTGATGTTGATGATGTTGATGATGATGATGATTCACCATTGTTACCCTATACAGTGTGAGCACTGGGATTATGGAAAATGAAATAAATATCACTCTTCACCCCATACTCTTAGCTCACAAAAAAATTAGACTAGCCAGTCAGTTCTGATTCTACTGCCTTTATATATTTTGCCCCATTTTGTCCTCAGGGATGGACTTCAAATCATATTGTAAAACATTTAAAATAAGCAGGATGTACAACTTCAGAAACCATATTTTTAAAAATCACTAAACATTTTAAAATTCACTTTTATAATTTAGCTATACACAGATGATGCATCATTTTCTCTTTGTGGGACCACCTTCCATGAAAGATTTCATTTCTTTCTAAGAATAAACCTAAATATCTACCTACAAAAGAAACTGTTTATCTACCTTTTCAATATCATGAGTTAAGAGAAAATGCACATTACTGATTTTTAATGAACTGAAATCCATCTATGCAGTTGATAGAGAAAACAAATAATAGTACACACATATTACATAAGGATTTTCTAAAAGAACATGCAGATTGTCAACCCAACTCTAACATTACTGTGAAGGGATGCCTACAGCTAACATGGAGAGAATGGTGAGTATCAGTAAACTTTCTTGGATACATCTTCCACCAACCTCCCTGTGAACTTTTGGGGATCACAGGAGTCCTACCTTAGCCTACTTCTCTTCTTACTTTATCTATTCTCTGGTTGATTTCATGTTCAGCTATGGATTAAAAAGCTACCTTCAAGACAATGACTCCCAGTCCATTTCCAAACAGGTTTAGCCTGTCTCCTGAAGTTAAATCCTTTATTTTCAACTGTCTATTGGGCATTTCCACATGGATATCCCACAGATACCTAACACTCAACATCATTCAGATCTAATCCACTGTCTCATCTCCCCATACCTACTATACCTCATTTATTTCCTGTTTTAATTAATTATCCCAGCCTGACCAAACTGATTCAGATCCTCACCACCCATCAACTTCAAAGCGCTCCAAGTATGTCTCCTTCTCTGATTGATTGCTTCATGGATTTTCTCCAACCTCCAAAACTCTACATCTTCAATTACAGAGAGTTTCATTTTGATATGGTTTTAGTTTTCAGACTACTCTCTTGGACAACCAAAGGTGTTTTACATGAAGGCACGTGGACTATGAAGGATGAGTTTCACAATTATATGACCCCACTGGGATTACATGGAAGATTCTGTGCATGGGTACACATGCATTTTCTGGATCTACAGAGTTTTATCAGTTTCTTAAAGCTGATAATATTCTAAAACACAGGCTATTACCTTCCATATGTCCCCTACTTCCAGTCTGCCCTCGCCTAGTATGTGGTCTCTGGGCCACTGTTGATACCCTGCAACATTCCTGCCCATTCTCACACCAAAGTCTGGCTTCCAGGCAGCCTAGACACCTGGACTCCTTGCTGCCCATGAGGAAAGAGAGGATATTTTCTGAGACCCCTGTTGGAGGACTACCAAGTTTTTGTTTTTTTCCAACGAGCTTGCTCAGAGGGCAGTTCTGCCATGGCCTCCACATGCCAGTCCTATTCCCCAAAGCAGCTGCTTCCCTAACACCTCCTCTGGGGTAGCTAATAAGGTTGTGCTATAACTGAAAATCACGAGCTTCTTAGAATTAATGATGGAGTTTGGTAGCAACCAGCCAGGGCTGACTTACCAGGTCTCTGCAACTAACAGGAATCTCCAGGGATTGGGGATGCAGCTGTAGGTGAAGGGCCTGCCAGCAAAGCTCAGAATCCTGCAGTCTTCTTTCCTCTGGCAGGAGCACAGCACTCAGGGAAGTTCACTAGTGTCCCAGAGACCTCTGGATCCTTTCTCCTGTAAACATGAGGACAACACAAGTCCCATGAGCTTGTTTGCCCTTGGCTGGACAGACCCATGTTCTCTGTTTTACTTGACATTTCTGCCATCAATATTGCCTGGGCTGCCAACCTACTCATGGGACAGTGTTCTCACACATGGCACCTCCCCCAGTAAAACACACATACATACATACACACACACACACACACATTGTGAGCATTACTTTTCATCTGTAGTCCAAGGCCCATGGGACTAACAACCAGGTTCACTCCTAATTAATCACTGAGGAGAGTGAATTAATCATTGTGAATCCTTAATCTTTATGCTTGTATATGCCTGAAGAGGCAAGACTGTAGGCAGGGAACCAATCTAAAGGCAGTTACAACGGTCCAGATAAGAGGTGATAAGTTTCTGAACTGTAACTGTAGTAGAGGGGAAGTAAAAAGATGACAAAACGGAAGAAAATATTTAAGAGGTCTTAGTGATTGGTTGCACTTGGCTCTGACCAATACTGAAATGAAAACTGCATGAAAAATATCTCCTGCTTTTATCTTTTTCTTACTTTATTTTTAAAAAGTGAATTATATTTCACATACAGTAAAATGCACAAAACTTAAGTTTATAGGTTGATGAATTTTTACAGATATATGCACCCATGAACCACTACTCAAATTAAGATATAGACTATTTCCATCACCTCAGAAAATTCCTTCATACTCCTTTCCCATCAGGGTTATCCAGAGGTAACTTTGAACTTATTTTGAATGGCTACCACAGTACAAATTATTTTAAGTCTTTCTTCCTTTATTTGTTAAAAAATTTGTCTTAGATTCATCAGTGTTTATACATATATTGGTATTCTAAATAACCGTGTAGTATTCCATTGTATGACTATGCCACACTTGTGTATCCATTCTCCTGTTGATAGGCATAGTGTTTATTCCTAGTTTATACCATTATGAACAAATTGGTTTTGATTGTTATTATACAAGTCATTTTGTTTACATATGCACCTACTTTCCTTAGGTATGTGCCTGGGAATGGTGTTTCTGGGTCCCAGAGTAACTGTATGTTTGACTTCATTAGAAACTTTCCATCCAGGATAGATCATATCTTGGGTCACAAATCAAGCCTAGGTAAATTTAAGAAAATTGAAATTGTATCAAGTATCTTTTCCGACCACAACGCCATGAGACTAGATATAAATTACAGGAAAAGATCTTTAAAAAATACAAACACATGGAGGCTAAACAATACATGACTTAATAATGAAGTGATCATTGAAGAAATCAAAGAGGAAATAAAAAAATACCTAGAAACAAATGACAATGGAGACACAACGACCCAAAACCTATGGGATGCAGCAAAAGCAGTTCTAAGGGGGAAGTTTATAGCAATACAAGCCCACCTTAAGAAGCAGGAAACATCTCGAATAAACAACCTAAACTTGCACCTCAAGCAATTAGAGAAAGAAGAACAAAAAAATCCCAAAGCTATCAGAAGGAAAGAAATCATAAAAATCAGATCAGAAATAAATGAAAAAGAAATGAAGGAAACAATAGCAAAGACCAATAAAACTAAAAGCTGGTTCTTTGAGAAGATAAACAAAATAGATAAACCACTAGCCAGACTCATCAAAAAAAAAAAGGGAGAAGACTCAAATCAATAGAATTAGAAATGAAAAAGGAGAAGTAACAACTGACACTGCAGAAATACAAAAGATCATGAGAGATTACTACAAGCAACTCTATGCCAATAAAATGGACAACCTGGAAGAAATGGACAAATTCTTAGAAATGCACAACCTGCCAAGACTGAATCAGGAAGAAATGGAAAATATGAACAGACCAATCACAAGCACTGAAATTGAAACTGTGATTAAAAATCTTCCAACAAACAAAAGCCCAGGACCAGATGGCTTCACAGGCGAATTCTATCAAACATTTAGAGAAGAGCTAACACCTATCCTTCTCAAACTCTTCCAAAATATAGCAGATGGAGGAACACTCCCAAATTCTTTCTACGAGGCCACCATCACCTTGATACCAAAACCAGAGAAGGATGTCACAAAGAAAGAAAACTACAGGCCAATATCACTGATGAACATAGATGCAAAAATCCTCACCAAAATACTAGCAAACAGAATCCAACAGCACATTAAAAGGATCATACACCATGATAAAGTGGGGTTTATTCCAGGAATGCAATGATTCTTCAATATACGCAAATCTATCAATGTGATAAACCATATTAACAAATTGAAGGAGGAAACCATATGATCATCTCAATAGATGCAGAGAAAGCTTTTGACAAAATTCAACACCCATTTATGATAAAAACCTTGCAGAAAGTAGGCATAGAGGGAACTTTCCTCAACATAATAAAGGCCATATATGACAAGCCCACAGCCAACATCATCCTCAATGGTGAAAAACTGAAAGCATTTCCACTAAGATCAGGAAAAAGACAAGGTTGCCCACTCTCACCACTCTTATTCAACATAGTTTTGGAAGTTTTAGCCACAGCAATCAGAGAAGAAAAGGAAATAAAAGGAATCCAAATCGGAAAAGAAGAAGTAAAGCTGTCACTGTTTGCAGATGACATGATACTGTACATAGAGAATCCTAAAGATGTTACCAGAACACTACTAGAGCTAATCAATGAATTTGGTAAAGTAGCAGGATACAAAATTAATGCACAGAAATCTCTGTCATTCCTATACACTAATGATGAAATATCTGAAAGTGAAATCAAGAAAACACTCCCATTTACCATTGCAACAAAAAGAATAAAATATCTAGGAATAAACCTACCTAAGGAGACAAAAGACCTGTATGCAGAAAATTATAAGACACTCATGAAAGAAATTAAAGATGATACAACTAGATGGAGAGATATACCATGTTCTTGGATTGGAAGCATCAACATTGTGAAAATGACTCTAGTACCGAAAGCAATCTACAGATTCAATGGAATCCCTATCAAACTACCACTGGCATTTTTCACAGAACTAGAACAAAAAATTTCACAATTTGTATGGAAACACAAAAGACCCCGAATAGCCAAAGCAATCTTGAGAACAAAAAAAGGAGCTGGAGGAATCAGGCTCCCTGACTTCAGACTATACTACACAGCTACAGTAATCAAGACAGAATGCTACTGGCACAAAAACAGAAAGATAGATCAATGGAACAGGATAGAAAGCCCAGAGATAAACCCACACACATATGAACACCTTATCTTTGATAAAGGTGGCAGGAATGTACAGTGGAGAAAGGACAGCCTCTTCAATAAGTGGTGCTGGGAAAACTGGACAGATACATGTAAAAGTATGAGATTAGATCACTCCCTGACACCATACACAAAAATAAGCTCAAAATGGATTAAAGACCTAAATGTAAGGCCAGAAACTATCAAACTCTTAGAGGAAAACATAGGCAGAACACTCTATGACATAAATCACAGCAAGATCCTTTCTGACCCACCTCCTAGAGTAATGGAAATAAATACAAAAATAAACAAATGGGACCTAATGAAACTTCAAAGCTTTTGCCCAGCAAAGGAAACCATAAACAAGACCAAAAGACCACCCTCAGAATGGGAGATAATATTTGTAAATGAAGCAACTGACAAAGGATTAATCTCCAAAATTTACAAGCAGCTCATGCAGCTCAATAACAAAAAAACAAACAACCCAATCCAAAAATGGGCAGAAGACCTAAATAGACATTTCTCCAAAGAAGATACACAGACTGCCAACAAACACGTGAAAGAATGCTCAACATCATTAATCATTAGAGAAATGCAAATCAAAACTACAATGAGATATCATCTCACACCAGTCAGAATGGCCATCATCAAAAAATCTAGAAACAATAAATGCTGGAGAGGGTGTGGAGAAAAGGGAACACTCTTGCACTGCTGGTGGGAATGTGAATTGGTACAGCCACTATGGAGAACAGTATGGAGGTTCCTTAAAAAACTACAAACAGAACTACCATATGACCCAGCAATCCCACTACTGGGCATATACCCTGAGAAAAACAAAATTCAAAAAGAGTCATGTACCAAAATGTTCATTGTAGCTCTATTTACAATAGCCTGGAGATGGAAACAACCTAAGTGCCCATCATCAGATGGATGGATAAAGAAGATGTGGCACATATATACAATGGAATATTACTCAGCCGTAAAAAGAAACGAAATTGAGCTATTTGTAGTGAGGTGGATAGACCTAGCGTCGGTCATAGAGAGTGAAGTAAGTCAGAAAGAAAAAGACAAATACCGTATGCTAACACATATATATGGAATTTAAGAAGAAAAAAAAAATGTCATGAATAACCTAGGGGTAAGACAGGAATAAAGACACAGACCTACTGGGGAACAGACTTGAGGATATGGGGAGGGGGAAGGGTGAGCTGTGACAGAGAGAGTCAGGGACATATACACACTAACAAACGTAAGGTAGATAGCTAGTGGGAAGCAGCCGCATGGCACAGGGATATCAGCTCGGTGCTTTGTGACCGCCTGGAGGGGTGGGATAGGGAGGGTGGGAGGGAGGGAGATGCAAGATGGAAGAGATATGGGAACATATGTATATGTATAACTGATTCACTTAGCAGAAACTAACACACCATTGTAAAGCAATTATTCCCCAATAAAGATGTTTAAAAAAAAAAAAAAGAAAGAAAGTTTCCAAATTAGTTTTCAAAAGTGGTTGTATAGACTTCCAACTTCAGCTCAGAGGTTTAGAAAGCTGGAAAGAGTGTTGCTTCTAGCATTGCAACAACAACAGTAAAGTTGGACATAATGCAAATTAATGACTTGTCTTGAATCCATTAGGGAATTGAATTTGCAGGGCAAACAACTAAACAGAGAACTGGGGAGGCATAGACTTTTGCAGGGAGAAATAGGAACCAAGCTTTTTTTTTTTTTTTTTACCTGGGACAGAAGCCATCGGATGCCATGTAAGCTGATAAGACTCAACTTCTCTGTGAATTTAATGAATTACTAAACACTAAGTGTGGGCCGGCATGAGTGTGCGAAATCCTTGGGTACCATAGGCAAGAAGGTTTTCACCCTCTTGCTTTCCTCCATGAACTCCATCAGATGCTCATAGCAAAGACCAACAAGTATTGAGAAAGCTTCCCTATATGGGGCTGCCTGGGGGAGGAAGGTGGGCGGAACAGCAGCGACTGCAAAAACTTCTTCCAGGCCCATTTACCATATTTTTTCCTACAGAAGTAAAGCTGTAATCTGCAGGGCAAAAGCAACAAAAAGTATCCCCTTAGGACTTTGTAGAAAAACATTGCAGCTGGGAAGGGACAGGGACAAAAATTCTACCACTCAGGGAGAGGCTATGTGCTAGGACCAGCACTAGAGCTGGCAAAGGGACAGGATCACTCGTGAAGACCACAGCCCCAAGACCCAGGTTAGCAGTACTTAAGACTAAGCCTTACCAGAACATCAGAGGATATCTACCTACTCCCCCACCTCCCACCCCACCCCCCAGTTCCCCACCAGCCCACTAACAAACAATGAGTAAAATTAACAGTGGGATACAATTGTTACAGTGGCATCAAGAGACAGATTATCTCTGGGGGTAGTAGTATGAAAGGTAGACACAAAGCAGGCAGGGAGAGTAAAACTTGAGAAAAATAAAACTCTGGCAAACTTGCCTAACCCTAAGCACAAGAAATCAGTAGAGAAATTTGAAGCCTGTAGTGCACTGAAGGTAACCATAGCAACAACAAACTCCAAACTCAGGCCAATTCCTCTCTAGATTAACCCAAATTCCCATACTAAAGGTCTAGAAGAAGGGAAGACATGCTCATCTCCAAGCCTCATCCTCCCCAAATTTACCTCAGTCTCTACTGTCCTAACTGTTCAGTTTCAACATAAAGTTATGAGGTATACAAAAAGGTAAAAAAAAAAAAAACAAAAAAAACCTCAACATTCTGAAGAGACAAAACAAACATCAGAACAAGACTCAGATATGACAGAGATGTTAAAACTATCAGACAAGGAATTTAAAATAAAAATGATTAATAGATTAAGGCATTCAATGAAAAAGGTAAACAACAAACAAAATCAGAGCTAATTGCATGAGAGATGGAAACAATAAGAAAAGATCAAGTAGAGATGCTAGAAATAAACATAGTGACAGAGATAAAGAATTACCTTATGGGCTCATCAGCTGAAGAAAAGAATCCATGAACTTGAAAATATGTTAAAGAAATTACCCAAACCAAAACACAAAGAGAAATAAACGTAGAAAACCAAACCCCCCACCAAAATCCAGAGAATCTGAGAGCTATTTTACAGCACCAAACATAAACATAATTGGAATCCCAGAAGTAGGATTATTAAAAAATACATCTCAATAGATGTATTTAGAAAAAACATTCAACAAAATTTAATGTCCATTCATAATAAGAGTCTTAATAAGGTAAGAATAGATGGAACTTCCTTAACTGGTAAGGGCACATTTAAAAAAACCCTATATTAACATCATATTTAATGGTAAAATGCTGCATGCTTTCCCCCCAAGGTGAGGAACAGGCAAGGATGTCCTAATCCCTCCTATTTCACATTGTTTTAATTTGCATGTTGATGTATCTTTTCTTAAGTTATTGGCCATTCAGATATAGTCTTTTGTGAAGTGTCTGTTCATGTCTCCCAGTTTTCAGTTGTGTTGTTCATTTGTCTTTTTGTTGTTGTTGTTTGCGGTATGTGGGCCTCTCACTGTTGTGGCCTTTCCCGTTGTGGAGCACAGGCTCCAGACACGCAGACTCAGTGGCCATGGCTCACGAGCCCAGCCTGTCCTTTGTGTTTTTATTATTGATTTATAGGCATTTAAAATATATTTT
The DNA here is from genome assembly GCF_937001465.1 of Orcinus orca. NCBI lineage: Eukaryota > Metazoa > Chordata > Mammalia > Artiodactyla > Delphinidae > Orcinus > Orcinus orca. The sequence goes on along the minus strand of NC_064559.1, from coordinate 106,054,506 downwards.
GGATATGACTCTTTTGTGAGATAAATACAAATATTTTCACAGTCTCTACACTGCTCTTTATTCTTTAATAGTGTTTTTTGAAGAGCAAAAGTTCTTAATTTTGATGAAGTAGGATTATCAATTTTGTTCTTTAGGTAAGTTGGGAGTCAAGATTCTTTATTTTTCATACATATATTCAGTTGCTCCAGCTCCCTTTATTTAAAAATATTTCTTTAACATATTGAATGGCTTTGGTAACTTCATTGAAAATCATTTGCCAGTATATGTTATGTGTCCATCTCTGAGCTCTGTTTTGTCCCACTGATCTATTTGTCTTTCCTTACAGTAGTGCCACACTATCTTAATTATTTAAAGTTATTTAACTCTTGAAATAAGTTCTCCAACTTTATTTTTATTCTTCAATATTATCTTGGCTATTCTAGGTCCTTTAAATTTCCATATAAACTTTAGAATCAGTTTGTAATTTCCTCAGAAAGGACTACTGAAATTTTAATTTAGACTGTGTTGAATCTGTAGGATGATTTTTGTCTCTAGTTTCTCTAAGCAATATTTTGTGCTTTACAATGGAGAGAACTTACAAATTGTTTGTTAAGTTTATTTCTACACACTTGTTGATAAAGCTATTGCAAATAGTATTGTTTTAAATTACATTTCCAGAGTTTGTTGACTATAGAAATACAATTAATCTTTGCATATTGGCTTTGCTTCCTGAGATTTTCTTAAATATTACTTCATTAATTCCCCTTGATTTTCTACATACACAATCATGAGATCTGTGAATAAATGTAGGTTGACATCTTTCCTTTAAACATTTATGCCTTTTACTTTTCTTGTCTTGTTGCATTAGTTAGGACTTATAGTACAATTCTAAATAGAAACTGTGAGAGTGGACATCCTTGTTTTTTTATATGTTACACAGAATGTGTCACCATTAAGTATAATACAAACTGTAGGGTTTTTCTAAATATTTTTTACGAGATTGATGAAATTCCCATTTATTCCCAGTTTGTTGGATGTTTATTTTTTATTATGAATGGGTATTGAATTTTGTCAAGTGCTTTTTCTGCATGTATTGAGGTGTTCACAGTTTTTCTCCTTTATTATATTAATATAAGGATGGCAATGATTAATTTTTAAATGGTAAAACAACCTTACATTCCTGTAATAAACCATAATAAACTATGGTGTATTATCCTTTTCAAGTATCATTGGATTGGATTTGATAGTATTTCTTTAAGCATTTTTGTGTCTATGTTCATGAGGGATATCAGGTTGTAATTTTCTTTTCTTATGAAAAAACCTTATCACATTTTGGCATCAAGATTATGCTGTTGTCATAAAACAAGTTGGGAAGTATTCCCTCTGTTTTTATTCTATGAGGAGTTTTTGTAATACTATATTATTTCTTCTTAAAATGTTTGATAGAATTCACCATGAAACAATCTGGGCCTGGAGTTTCTTTTTGGCAAGGTTTTTAATTGCAGATTAAATTTCTTTTAATAGATTCACACTATTCATATATTCTGTTTCTCCTTATGTCAATTACTTCTTACATTTTCAGAAGTTGTGTTTTTCAAGGAATTTGTCCATTTTATCTAAGTTGTCAAATTTAACAGAATAAAGTTGTTCCTTGTATTTTATTATCTTTTTAATGTTTGTAGGATCTGTAGTGGTATACCTTTTTCATTCCTGATTTTGGTAATTTGTGTTTTCTCTTTTATTTCTTTGATCAGTCTTGCTAAGGGTATATCAGTTTTATTAAACTTTTCAAAGAACAAAATTTTGCCTTTGTTGATTTCCTGTTTGTCTGTTTTCTTATTTTATTAATTTCAGGTCTGTATCACTTAAAATTTTTTTATTTGGGTTTAATTTTATCTTCTGTTTCTAACCAGTAAGTTAGAAATACTTCTACCCAATAGGGTTAAAAGCCTAGATTATTTATTTTAAACATTCATTTTCTTATATAGGCATTAAAAGCTATAAATTTCTCTCTAAACCTTGTTTTAGATACACCCACACCCACTTTTTTTTTTTTTAATTTTTGGCTGGGTTGGGTCTTTGTTGCATATGGGCATTCTCTGGTTGCTGTGAGTGGGGGCTACTCTTCGTTGCAGTGCATGGGCTCTAGGCACACAGGCTTCAGTAGTTGCAGCACGTGGGCTCAGTAGTTGTGGCTCATGGGCTCTAGAGCACAGGTTCAGTAAGTTGTGGCACTTGGCCTTAGGTACTCTGTGACATATGGGATCTTCCTGGACCAGGGTTTGAACCCATGTCCCCTGCATTTGGAGGCAGATTCTTAACCACTGCACCACCAGGGAAGTCCCCATCCCACAAACATTTATTAGCTGTGTTTTCATTATCATTACATTTAAGATATTTTCTATTTTCCTTATGACTCCTCTGACCCATAAGTTTCATAGAAATGTTTGCTAAATTTCTAAATATTGGGGGATTTTTCAGATATCTTTTTGTTATTAATTTATAATTTAATTCCATCATGGTCAGGAAAAATATTCCATATGAAACTTGCTTTGTAGCCCAGGGTATGGTCTACTTTAGTGAATATTCCGTATGCATTCAACTGGAATGTTTATTCTGAAATTATTGGATATAATGTAGTATTAATTATGTCAAAGTAATTGTGTTGTCACAAAATATATTTGTGACAAAAATCCAAAATATATTTTAATAATTAAATATTCTGTATCCTTACTGAATTTTTAATTTCATAATTTTCAATGAGAAAGGAGTATTAAAGTTTCCAACTATGATTGTGAACTTGTCCAACTCTTCTTTTGTCAATATTTTCTTTATGTATTTTTCAGTTATTTTAATAGATGCTTTTACATATTTGTGATTATTATGTCTTTTTGATGAACTGATCCTTTTATTATTACAAAATATTCCTCTTTACTTTTGGTAATCTATCTTAAAGCCTACACATCAACTTTTTTTATGTTTGGTTTTACATAGTATATTTGTGCCTATCCTTTTATTTTGAACATATTCAAAATCTAATATGTAAAATGAGTTTATTAAAAAGGGGATATACTTGGTTCATTTTAAAATCCAGTATGAAGCTCTGTCTTTTTATTGGAGTGTTTATTCTACTTACATTTTCTACTTACATTAAGTCTAGTATTTTATCATTTGTTTTCCATTTGTCCCATCTGATCTTTTGTGCCTTCTTTTGGATTGAGTTTTAATTTTTATTATAATTCCATTTTATCTCTTCTATTGGTTTTTGGATATACTTTTTTGTATTATTTTTTAGTGCTCACTCTATTGTACTATACATTGTTTACTTAATATGATCTGTCTTTATGTTTTACTACTTAAGGTACAATGCAAGAATACTACAAAACATTTTTCCATTTTTTTCACCCTCCCACCCTTTGTGTTGTTATTGTTATGTATTTAATTTCTATCTATGTTATAAGCTCTCCAATACATGCTATTATTTTTTTGAACAGTTAGTAGTCTTTTTAAATTCTTTAAAAAATATATTTGCCCATTTATTTGTCCTTTTGGACTGAGTAAATTTTTATGATTCCATCTTAAATATGGTCTCTTTTCTTTCAATTTTCATTTTAGACATGGAAATATTAAGCAAAGAGAGAAGAAGTAACTTACCCAGGTTCTCATAACTAAAGAAGTACAATGATGAGTCTTGATCCCAAGAAATCTAACTCCAGAGTTCACAACTTAACCAATGTAGTATATTGGCCATGAAAGGAGAGTTTACATAAGCAACTGAAACTTAAACTTCAGGGCCCTAATTTGCAGAGACATTTTCTAAAACCTTGGGTGGTGCCCTAGAAAGCTATTCACATAATCATACTATGCAGATTTACAAAAGTAAGATATTTTCAAATATTTTAAAAAGCTCCCTCACACCAAAAAAAAAAAAAAAAAAAAGTTTCAGGACTTCAGAAACCTGAATCTTCTTCCTGAAGCCATGTGAAATAATCTGAACTTCATTTTATAGAGAATGGAGGCCACTGAAAAATTTTTAAGATAGGGAGTGATTGGATATATTTTAGGGTTTAAAAAGATCACTGCTTTCAATAGGATAGCATCCTAGGATAAGGTTCCCAGTTTAATATTGATTGGATAGTTTATGAAGGCTGCCCTTCAGGTTGCAGAGCAAAGTCTCTGATTAAATAATTCAATAAATACTTGTGTTCCTTTAGTAGTTTAGAAACATGAATCATGAATTTAGGGGCACACATAAAAGCCAGTCAAGTAATACCTATATTACAATCAAGTTATATATATATATCTGTTGGGGTTCTAACAGGATAATATTTTGCTTTAATTGATAACTTATATGGGAGAAATAAAAATAAGCTAAGTTTTATCTTTATTCTTAATGAGAATTATTTATTATGTAAAAAGTCGATACGGAAGAAGATGTTAAAATTTCCAATGTGTAAAATTTTCTACTCTAGAGAATAAAATGGGCTGATAAGCATGATAGGCTGATATCCACAGGTCAGGAGAAAGATATAAGGAAGAATAATTAAACATAATTAGGCAAAATGAAAAAGAATTAGACTAGATTTTCTCAAAGGAAATATATTAAAATCCAGAATTATCTAAAAATATAGATTCATTTATTCATTCCACACATAATTACTGAGCACATACTGTATGCCAGACACTGTCTTAGGTATGAGTGATAGAGAGGGAGCAAAACTGAGCTCCAGGCCTCACTGAACTTATACTACAAACACATTCAAATAGATAAATAATTTCATGCCAGGTGTAGCATAATGCTACAAAAGAAGTAAAGCAGGAGAGGAGGATAAAATGATGTAGCTGCTATTTTAGATAGAATTTTCAGAGGAAGTATCCTTAAGGAAGTAAGAGTTCAGGAAAAACTTCAATGAAAATAGGAAAGGGACCATGCAAATATCTGGGGGAAAGTTTCTAGCTAAAGAAATATCAAGTACAAGCCCTTACAATGGGCATGTGTTTGGTGAACTTAAATGGAAAGCAGCCTTGTGTAGCTCAAGCTGAGTGAGCAACGGGGAATAATGGTGGGAAGTAATATTAGAAATGTAGTCAGAGGTCAGATCCCATGGGCTTTGTATGCCAAGGTGAGATCTTTAGATTTTATTCTAAGTGAGATGGGAAACTATCAAAAGGTTTTGAGTTTAAGAGTGGTGTAATTTTGTTTATGCTGTAAAAACTCACTCTGGTTGCTGCTGTGTGGAGATTGACTAAATGAGAACAGGGGAGTGGAAAGAAAATAGGAGTCTGTTTTAGGAGTCTAGGCAAGAGAAAATGATAGCTTGGACTGGGGTCTCCGTGGTGACAGTAGTGAGAATAATATTTATTTAATTTGGAAGGTAGAGCCAAAGAAAATATTTTACCTTAAAATATTTTTGTATGGATTAAAAAAATAGCATTGATAGCCACAGTTGATTGAACACCTATTATATAGCAGGCACATTACTTACATTATCTCATGTTACTTCTCCCAAAAACTCTGATATAGGCAGTATTAATATCAGAATACAATAAGCAAACTGAGGAAGAGAGAAGTCTGCTAACTTATCCACCATTTACATCTAGCAAGCAGTAGAAGTAGGATTTGATTTTACATCTATCTGATTCAAGAGCCCACTCTCTCCACTATATCATCTCACCTCCAAGATTGAAAAAGGTGCAGAAATCCCTATTCACAGTTATTGTGAACCTGTCAGCATGGATAATTTAAAAGAAAGCTAATAACTGTATCAATTATTTTTTCAGAAAACATACAACGCTTGAGAGTAAATCTTGGTGTCATAAAGTTTACTTTAATAAGTTAACATACTTAAGTATGTTTGATTACTTAGAATTTTTCCATCTGCAGTATATTTAAAAACATGGAGACCAAATTTATTCTGAAGAGGTAACCAGAAATGCTCACATATGCTTATGTATAAAAATGTTCATTCCAGTATTTATAATAGTAAAAGGTATCACCAAGACTGATGTCAAGGAGCTTACTGCCTGTTTTCTTCTAGAAGTTTTATGGTTTCAGGTCTTATATTCAAGTCTTTAATCCATTTTGAGTTAATATTTGTGTATGGTATAAGACAGTAGTCCAGTTTCATTCTTTTGCCTGTGGCTGTCCAATTTTCCCAACAGCATTTATTGAAGAGATTTTGCTTTCCTCAGTGTATATGCTTGGTTCCTTTCTCATAAATTAATTGACCACATATGTGTGGGTTATTTCTGGGCTCTCTATTCTGTTCTGTTGATCTACATGTTTCTCTCTTTTTAAAAAATATTTATTTATTTATTATTTATTTATTTAGTTGGCTGCATTGGGTCTTATTTGCAGCATGCAGGATCTTTTTTGTGACATGCAAAATCTTCTGTTGCGGTTCACAGACTCTTCAATGCAGTGTGTGGGCTTCTCTCTAGTTGTGTCTCGTGGGCTCCAGAGTGCACGGCCTCAGGAGTTGCGGCACGCGGACTTAGTTGCCCCACAGCATGTGGGATCTTATTTCCCCAACCAGGGATCAAACCCACGTCCCCTGCATTGGGAGGCAGATTCTTAACCACTGGACCACCAGGGAAGTCCCCTATGTGTCTCTTTTAATGCCAATACTACACTGTTTTGATTACTATATTAACTATGTAATATGGTTTAAAATAAGGGAGCATGATGCCTCCAGCTTTGTTCTTCTTTCTCAAGATTTCTTTGGCTATTTGGTGTCTTTTGTAGTTTCATACGAATTTTATAATTATTTGTACAATTTCGGTGAAAAATGCCAATAGGAATTTTGATAGGGATTGCACTGAAACTATAGATTGCTTTGGGCAATATCAAATTTTAATAATATTAATTCTTCCAATTCATAAATACAGAATATCTTTTCATTTGTTTGTGTCTTTTTCAATTTCTTTCATCAATATCTTATAGTTTTCAGTGTACCTGTCTGTCACCTCTTTAAATTTATTTCTAGGTATTTAATTCTTTTTAGTACAATTGTAAATAGAATTGTTTTATTTCTCTTTCTGAGAGTTTGTTTTCAGTGCATAGAAATGCAACATATTTTCGAATATTGATTTTGTATTTTGCAACTTTGCTGAATTTATTTTTTGTTGTTGAGTTGTAGGAGTTCTTTATATATGCTGGATATTAATTCCTTATCAGATATATGACTTGCAAATATTTTCTCATATTCTATAGGTTATCTTTTACTTCTTGTTAGTGCCCTTTGATGATACTTTAATTTTCATGATGTAAAATTTATTTTTCTTTTGTTTTCCTGTAATTTTGGTATCATATCTATGAAATTGTTGCCAAATATAATGAAATCAAGATTTCTCCTCAATGTTTTCTTATAAAAGTATTATAGTTTTAGCTCTTAAGTTTTGGTCTTTAATACATTTTGTGTTAATTTTGTGTATAATATAAGGTAAGGGACCACTTCTTTCTTTTGCTTGTGGATATCCTGTTTTTCCCAGAACCACTTATTGAAAAGACTTTTTTTTCCTCCCATTGAATAGTCTTGGTACCCTTGTTGAAAATCAACATGTGTGTGAGAATTTATTTCTGGGCTCTTTATTCTATTCCATTGGTCTATATGTCTCTCTTATGCTAGTACAATATTGTTGCTTTGCAGTAATTTTCAAAGTCAGGAAGTGTGAGTCCTCCAACTTTATTGTTCTTTGCCAAGATTGTATTGACTATTCAGGGTCCTTTACAATTTCATATGAATTTGAGGACTGGCTTTTCCATTTCTGTGGGAAAGATCTATAGAATTTTGATATTGATCAAAATGTGTAGATCATTTTGGATATACTGACATCTTAACAATGTTAAGTCTTTTTAACCATGAACATGGGATGTCTCGCCATTTATTTATGTCTCCTTTAACTTCTTTCAGCAATGCTTTGTGGTTTTCAGTGTAAAAAGTCTTTCAGCTCTTTAGCAAGACATTATAAATACTTAATTCTTCTAGATGTCATTGTAAATGGAATTGATTTTTTTAACTTCCTGTTTGGATTGTTCATTGTTAGTGTACAGAAACGCAAATGATTATTGTGTGTTTAATTTTGCTGAATTTGTTTATGAGCTCTAGTAGCTTTCTGTGGCTTCTTTGGTCTTTTCTCTATATAAGATCATGTCTTCTGTGAATAGATAGTATTACCTCTTTCTTTCCAATTTGGGAAATTGTACTCCTAATATTTTAAAATTATAAGCAGAGCTCAAGATTTACATAACTGAAAAAAACCTACAATGGAGTACACTGAAAAGTAGCACTGATTCTGATTCTGCAGGTGATTAAATTCTTTATATTTTTCTAATTTTCCTTATTTTTTTGCAATTAAATCTTATTTCTTAGAAAAGTTAATATGCTTACCAAAAAGGGCAATGATAGGAGGTAGATATTACCAAGGTAGTGAGAAATGAATTCATACTAATGAAGGGGTTGGTGGCTTGTTGCTGGTTTTAACCAAGTCTGTGTTTATTTTCACACACCAGTAGCCATGCAAATTTGTGGGTGGTCCCTGGGCCTGAGCTGGTTAGATCTGCTGAGTGAGAAGTTCTGGTCTCTCTGAAGACACTTCTGCACACCTCCTTCCACAGTCCAAACTGTCTATATCCAACATTATTTTACATGGCCCTATAAGTTTACAAGCCCATTTGGGGTGCTCCTTGTACGTTCTCATTATGGCTTCTTTTTTCTCATTGTTTTGTAGCTGTGACGCCCCTTGAAATGAACAGTCAAACAGATGTCACCGAATTCATCTTCTTGGGATTTTCCAACCATCCCAACCTACAGGGCTTGTTCTTCCTGGTCTTCCTTGTCATTTACCTGACAACTCTTTTCAGGAACACACTCATAATAATGGCCACAAGAGTCAGTCCTGCCCTCCACACCCCAATGTATTATTTCCTCAGCAACCTGAGTTTCTTGGACACCTGCTACACATCTACCACTATTCCAGTCATGTTGGTGAACTTCTTCCAGGAGAAGAAGACCATCTCCTGTGAGGGCTGCTATTCCTAGATTTTCTTCCTTGTGACATGTGCCGGCACTGAGGGTGTTTTATTGGCAACTACGACTCCTGACTGCTATGTAGCCATCTGCCACCCTCTTCAATATCCAGTCCTCATGAATGTGAAGGTCTGTGTTTGTTTGGCAACTGGGTCCTGGCTATGTGGGCTGGTGAATTCTGTGACATACACAGTGCTGGCAGCTACACTCATTCTGTGTGGGCCTAACAAGATCAGCCACTTTCTCTGTGATATCCCATTGCTCCTGAAGCTCTCCTGCTCAGACACCTCTCTCGGTGAGTCTGTGCTCCATGTGGCCAATGCAACCACTGGCCTGAACCCCTACCTGTTTACTGCAGTGTCCTCCTACATACTTATCATCTCTGCCATCCTTCGGATTTCCTCTGCTCAGGGCAGGAGCAAGGCCTTCTCTACCTGTGCACCCCACCTCACTATGGTGGTGGTCTTTTATGGAATGGCCAACTTCAACTACGACAGACCCAGAGTAGGCTACTCCCTGGATATGTATATCCTGGTCTCTGTGCTCTTCTGTGTTATAAGCCCCGTGTTAAACCCCATTATCTACATGTTAAATCCCTTGTTTGAGAAAAAAAGGAGGTCAAATGTGCCCTGTGGAAGCTGGTTGGAGGGTGTGTGTTCCCTGGCAATATTAGTGTCTAGCTCACTGGTCTTCAAATTGAGGTATGCAGCCACCTGAAAAAATTTCCAAAGTATTTGTAATATACATAGTTTTAGAAAGCCTATATCCAGATTCTCAGTTCCTATATATACACCAGTTCCTAAAATTTATCTTCCCAAGAACTCCTTTCTCTCCTCTCTTTCCACAAATACTGTTTTTCCACTGTACAACAAAGGCAGTAAGGAAAATTCAAACAGAATTGGGTAGAAAGGGAAAGGAAGTGATGAGGTTGAGACCTGTGCTTCTGGGAGGAGACTCAGAGGAAAAGGGAGAATGCACAGGTGGAGTTCTTCCCTGAGGAGTAGTGTGAGCCACATACTGGGCACCTCACCCCTGGGGTTGACACAGGGAAGATGAGTCGCCCTGGATGCTTGGAGGGCCAGTGGTACTAACAGGAGGGCTGGGAGTCCAGGGAAGCCTGGACTCTGCTTGTGAGGAGCATGCACATGCTTGCTTGGTCCTGAAGCAGGGTAGAGAGAGCATTGAAAATTGTAGAGGCGACTAGCTGGTTTCCCATTACTGCTCTGGTGTGTGCCCCAGCCTAAGCTGAGCACACATTTCAGCCCCACTTGGGAGACTGGTTTTGAGAAACAGAGGTGGCTCTGACCCAAAGTGGTGCCTGAGCAGGGCAGCAGCAGCCATTACTGACACTTAGGCAGCACATCAGAAGCAGCTCCAATCTCTATCTTCAGATAGACTGCCACAGCCCATACCGCAACCCATGCTGGGAGCCCACATGGGCCCTGCCTACCCTGTGGCTTCAACTCGACCCTCAGGACTTCTACTCCAGCAACTTGGAACCCATCCCCATGTGCAATAGGGTGGTTATGGTCACTGCACAGAGAGGAAGTGCTGGCTCACATCTGGGTCCATCTCTAGCCCCTCCATCTCCAGCCCCACCTCCTAGCAAGGTGATAGCTGCCAGCACACCCTGGGGAAAGACGTGACTCCTGTTCACATCAAATCCAGCTCTCCCACCAAAGCCACTGGGCTTATGTAGACTGTGTAGTGATGTTCCCACATAAAGACACTCTTTTAAGACCACAATAGGTAACTGTTTCAACTAATTTCATAGAGAAAGAGAAAGTTATATAAAATAAGAAGACAGAGGAATTTGGTTCAATTGAAAGAGCAAGAGAAAACCCATGAAAAGCAACTAATGAAACAGAAATAAATCATTGACCAGATAAAGAATTCAAAACACTAGTAATAAAAATGCTAACTGAATTACAGAAAAGAATAGATGAAAACAGTGAGAATTTTAAGGAACTAGAAAATATAAAAAAGAACGAGTCAGAACTAAAGAATATAATAATTGAAATGAAAAACACACTAGAAGGAGTTAATAGCAGACTAAGTGATACAGAAGAATGCATACCTGATCTGAAAGATAGAATAATGGAAATTGTTCAACCAGAACAGCAAAAAGAAAAACAAATTAAAAAAAATGAAAACAGTTTAAGGGACCTACAGAACAACAAGAAGCAAGCCAATGTGAGCATTATAAACATCCCAGAAGGAGAAGAGAAAGAGAAAGGGGTTGAAAATGTATTTGATGAAATTTTGGCTGGAAAATTCACAAACCTGAAGGAGGAAAATATCCAGGTGCAGGAAGCACAGAGAGTTCCAAACAAGATGAACCAAAACAGATCCACACCAAAACATCTTAAATAAAATGGCAAAAGTTAAAGAAAGGGTTCTAAAGGCATTAAGAGAAAAACAAAGAGTTGTATAAAAGGAAACACCCATAAGGCTATCAGCTGATTTTTAGACAAAAACTTTGAAGGCCAGAAGGGAGTGATGTCATGTATTCAAAGTGCTGAAAGGGAAAACCCTGTAACCTAGGACACTCTACCTAGCAAGATTATCATTTAGACTAGAAGGAGAGATAAAGAACTTCTCAGACAAGCAAAAACTAAAAAAGTTTATCAATACTAAATCTACCATAAAAGAAAATTTAAAAGGTCTTACCTAAGAGAGAAAAAAAAAGCTATACAAAGAAGTAAGAATCTATAGGAAAGAAAAATCCCACTAGTTAAGGTTACAGTAAAGGCTGAGGATCAACCACTTAAATAAGCTACTATGAAGTTTAAAGGCAAAAAATCATAAAATCAACTATTACTACAATAATCAGTTAAGGGTTAAACATGAAGTCTAAAATATAACATCAAACACACAAATGTGGGGACTGCCCAGGTGGTCCAGTGGTAAAGAATCCACCTTCCAATGCAGGGGACGCAGATTCGATCCCTGGTCAGGGAACTAAGATCCCACATGCCGCAGGGCAACTAAGCCTGCATGCCACAACTATTGAGCCCATGCACCACAACTAGTGAGCATGCATGCCTCAACTAGAGAGCCCCTGTGCCACAAACTACAGAGCCCATGCTCTCTGGAGCCCATGCACCACAACTAGAAAGAGAAAACCCACACACCACAACTAGAGAGAAGCCCGTGTGCCACAACAAAAGATCCTGCATGCTACAATGAAGATTCCATGTGCTGCAACTAAGACCTGACACAGCCAGAAAAAGAAACCAAAAAAGAAAAAAAAAAAACAAATGTGGGGAGGGGAGTAAAAAATGTAGATCTTCTAGAATGCATTTGAACTCAAAGGACTACCTGTTTAAAACAACTAGATATAGTTATAGGCCAACATATATGAACCCCATCATAACCACAAATCAAAAACCTACAATAGACACACAAAAACTAGAGAGAAAGGAACACAGCATACTACTAAAGAAAATTATCAAACTACAAGGAAAGAAACAAAAAGAACATAGAAAAGTATAAAAAGAATTGGAAAACAAGTAGTAAAATAGCAATGAGTACATACCTATCAATAACTACTTTAAATGTCAATGGACTAAATGCTCCAATCAAAAGACATAGAATGGCTGATTGGATTAAAAAACAAAATAAGACCCATTTATATATTGCTTACAGGAGACTCACTTCAGAGGTAAAGACACACACAGACCAAAGGTGAGGGGATGGAAAAAGATATTTCATGCAAATGGAAATGATGAGAAAGTGTAGTAATATTCATATTAGCCAAAACAGACTTTAAAACAAAGTCTCAACTAACACAATATTGTTAATCAACTACACTCCAATGTAAAATAAAAAATTTAAAAACTCTAAATTTCTAAACCACTAAAAATTAAATTTTCTGAAATAGAAATAGAAATAAATAAATAATAAAAAGCAAAGTAACAAAAGACAAAGAAGTGTATTGTATAATGATAAAGGGATCAATGCAAGAAGAGGAAATTACACTCATTAACATATATGCACCCCAAACAGGTGCACTAAATATATAAAGCAAATATTAACAAACTTAAAGGGAGAATTTGACAATAATACAATAATAATAGGTACTTTTAACACCCCACTTACATCAATGGACAGATCATACAGACAGAAAATCAATAAGGCATAGTATCTATTAAATGACACAGTAGACTGTTGGACTTAATAGATATCTACAGGACATTCTATCCAAAAATAGAAGAATAACATTCTTTCCAAGTGCTCATGTAATGTTCTCCAAGTCTCAAAAATTTCAGAGGATATAAAGTATACCCATCATTTTTTCCAACCAGAATGGAAATCAGTACAGGAAGAAAAATGGGAAAATCACAAATATATGGAGACTAAACATGATACTAAAAAACTGGTGGGTCAATGAAGAAATCAAAGAGAAAATCAAAAAAAATTTGAGAGAAATGAGAGTGGAAACACAACACTCCAAAATCTATAGAATGCAGCAAAAACAGTCCTAAGAGGGAAGTTTATAGTGATACAGGCCTACCTCAAGAAACAAGAAAAATCTCAAATAAACAACCTAACCTAGCATCTAAAGAATGTTAGAAATCACCTAAAAGGAATTAGAAAAGAAGAAGAAAGAAAGTGTAAAGAGAGCAGAAGGAAGGAAATAAAGATCAGAGATGAAATAAAAGAGATGAAAGAAAGAGAGGGAGAGAAAGAAAGAAAGGAAGAAAGAAAGAAAGGAAGAAAGGAAGGAAGGAAGGAAGGAAGGAAGGAAGGAAGGAAGAAAGAAAGAAAGAAAGAAAGAAAGAAAGAAAGAAAGAAAGAAAGAAAGAAAGAAAGAAAGAAAGAAAGAAAGAAAGAAAGAGAGGAAATAAGATGGCAGAGTAGAGGGACGTGCTATCACTCCCTCTTGCTAGAACACCAGAATCACAACTAGCTGCTGGACAATCATCAACAGGAAGACAATGGAACTCACCAAAAAACTGACCTCACATCCAGAGACAAAGGAGAAGCCAAGTGACACGGAAGGAAGGGCACAATCACAGTAAAATCAGATCCCATAACTGCTGGGTGGGTGACTCACAGACTGGAGAACACTTAGACCACAGAAGTCCATCCACTAGAGTGAAGGTTCTGAGCCCCACGTCAGGCTTCCCAACCTGGGGGTCTGGCAATGGGAGGAGGAATTCCTAGAGAATCAGATTTTGAAGCCTAGTGGGATTTGATTGCAGGACTTCGACAGGAATGGGGGAAAAGAGGCCCCACTCCTGGAGAGCACACACAAAGTAGTGTGTGCATCGGGACCCAGGGGAAGGAGCAGTGACCCCTGGGGAGACTGAATCAGACCTACATGCTAGTGTTGGAGGGTCTCCTGCAAAGACGGGGGTGGCTGTGGCTCACTGAGGGGACAAGGACACTGGTAGAGAAGTTCAGGGAGGTACTCCTTGGCATGAACCCTCCCAGACTCTGTCATTAGCCCCATGAAAGAGCCCAGGTAGACGCCAGTGTTGGGTTGTCTCAGGCTCAACAACCAACAGGGAGGGAACACAGCCCCACCCATCAACAGTGAAGCATATTAAACTTTTACTGAGCACTGCCCACCAGAGCAACAGTCAGCTCTACCCACCACCAGTCACTCCCATCAGGAAACATACACAAGCCTCTTAGATAGCCTCATCCACCAGAGGGCAGACAGCAGGAGCAAGAAGAACTACAGTCCTGCAGCCTGTGGAACAAAAACCACATTCACAGAAAGATAAACAAGATGAAAAGGCAGAGGGCTATGTACCAGATGAAGGAACAAGATAAAACCCCAGAAAAACAACTAAATGAAGTGGAGATAGGCAACCTTCCAGAAAAAGAATTCAGAATAATGATAGTGAAGATGATCCAGGATCTCGGAAAAAGAATGGAGGCAAAGATCGAGAAGATGCAAGAAATGTTTAACAAAGACCTAGAAGAAATAAACAACAAACAAACAGAGATGAACAATACAATAACCGAAATGAAAACTACACTAGAAGGAATCAATAGCAGCATAACTAAGGCAGAAGAACGGATAAGTGACCTGGAAGACAGAATGGTGGAATTCACTGCTGTGGAACAGAATAAAGAAAAAGAGTGAAAAGAAATGAAGACAGCTGAAGAGACCTCTGGGACAACATTAAACACAACAACATTCGCCTTATAGGGGTCCCAGAAGGAGAAGAGAGAGAGAAAGGAACCGATAAAATATTTGAAGAGATTATAGTTGAAAACTTCCCTAACATGGGAAAGGAAATAGCCACCCAAGTCCAGGAATCACAGCAAGTGCCCTACAGGAGAAACATGCCGAGACACATAGTAATCAAATTGGCAAAAGTTAAAGACAAAGAAAAATTATTGAAAGCAGCAAGGGAAAAATGACAAATAACATACAAGGGAACTCCCACAAGCTTAAGAGCTGATTTCTCAGCAGAAACTCTACAAGCCAGAAGGGAGTGGCATGATATACTTACAGTGATGAAAGGGAAGAACTTACAACCAAGATTACTCTACCTGGTAAGGATCTCATTCAGATTCAATGGAGAAATCAAAAGCTTTACAGACAAGCAAAAGTTAAGAGAATTCAGCACCACCAAACCAGCTCTACAACAAATGCTAAAGGAAATTCTTTAAGTGGGAAACACAAGAGAAGAAAAGGACCTACAAAAACAGAGCCAAAACAATTAAGAAAATGGTCATAGGAACATACATATTAATAATTAGTTTAAACGTGAATGGGTTAAATGCTCCAACCAAAAGACACAGGCTTGCTGAATGGATACAAAAACAAGACCCATATATATGCTGTCTACAAGAGACCCACTTCAGACCTAGGGACACATTCAGACTGAAAGTGAGGGGATGGAAAAAGATATTCCATGCAAATGGAAATCAAAAGAAAGCTGGAGTAGCTATACTCATATCAGATAAAATAGACTTTAAAATAAAGAATGTTACAAGAGACAAGGAAGGACACTACATAATATCAAGGGATCAATCCAAGAAGACGATATAACAATTATAAATATATATACACCCAACATAGGAGCACCACAATACATAAGGCAATTGCTAACAGCTCTAAAAGAGGAAATCAACAGTAACACAGTAATAGTGGGGGACTTTAACACCTCACTTACACCAATGGACAGATCATCCAAAATGAAAATAAATAAGGAAACACAAGCTTTAAATGAAACAATAGACCAGATATATTTAATTGCTATTTATAGGACATTCCATCCAAAAACAGAAGATTACATTTTCTTCTCAAGTGCACATGGAACATTCTCCAGGATAGATCACATCTGGGGTCACAAATGAAACCTCAGTAAATTTAAGAAAATTGAAATCATATCAAGCATCTTTTCTGATCACAATGCTATGAGATTAGAAATGAATTACAGGGAAAATACCGTAAAAAACAAAAACACATGGAGGCTAAACAATACATTACTAAATAACCAAGAGATCACTGAAGAAATCAAAGAGGAAATCAAAAAATACCTAGAGACAAATGACAATGAAAACATGATGATCCAAAACCTATGGGATGCAGCAAAAGCAGTTCTAAGAGGGAAGTTTATAGTTATACAAGCATACCTCAAGAAACAAGAAAAATCTCAAATAAACAATCTAACTGGACAATCTAAAGGAACTAGAGAAAGAAGAACAAACAAAACCCAAAGTTAGCAGAAGGAAAGAAATCATAAAGATCAGAGCATAAATAAATGAAATAGAAACAAAGAAACAATAGAAAAGATCAATAAAATTAAAAACTGGGTCTTTGAGAAGTTAAACAAAATTGATAAACCTTTAGCCAGACTCATCAAGAAAAAGAGGGAGAGGAGTCAAATCAATAAAATTAAAAAAGAAAATGGAGAAGTTACAACAGACACCACAGAAATACAAAGCATCCTAAGAGACTATTACAAGCAACTCTGTGCCAATAAAATGGACAACCTGGAAGAAATGGACAAATTCTTAGAAAGGTATAACCTTCCAAGACTGAACCAGGAAGAAATAAAAATTTGAACAGACCAATCACAAGTAGGGAAATTGAAACTGTGATTTAAAATCTGCCAACAGGGCTTCCCTGGTGGTGCAGTGGTTGAGAGTCTGCCTGCCCAGGGAACACGGGTTCGTGCCCCTGTCTGGGAAGATCCCACATGCCATGGAGCAGCTGGGCCTGTGAGCCATGGCCGCTAAGCCTGCACGTCCAGAGCCTGTGCTCCACAACGGGAGAGGCCACAACAGTGAGAGGCACGCGTACCGCAAAAAAAAAAAAAAAAAAAAAAAATCTTCCAACAAACAAAAGTCCAGGACCAGATGGCTTCACAGGTGAATCCTATCAAACATTTAGAGAAGAGCTAATACCTATCCTTCTCAAACGCTTCCAAAAAATTGTGGAGGGAGGAACACTCCCAAACTTGTTTTACGAGGGCCACCACCACCCTGATACCAAAATGAAACAAACATATCACAAAAAAAGAAAATTACAGACCAATATCACTGATGAACATAGACGCAAAAATCGTCAACAAAATACTAGCAAACAGAATCTAACAACACATTAAAAGGATCATACACCATGATCAAGTGGGATTTATCCCAGGGATGAAAGGATTCTTCAATATACACAAATCAATCAATGTGATATACCATATTAACAAATTGAAGAATAAAAACCATATGATCATCTCAATAGAGGCAGAAAAATCTTTTGACAAAATTCAACACCCATTTATGATAAAAACTCTCCAGAAAGTGGGCATAGAGGGAACCTACCTAAACATAATAAAGGCCATATATGACAAACCCACAGCAAATTTCATTCTCAATGGTAAAAAAATGAAAGCATTTCCTCTAAGATCAGGAACAAGACAAGGATGTCCACTCTCACCAAAATTATTCAACATAGTTTTGGAAGTCCTAGCCATGGCAATCAGAGAAGAAAAAGAAATAAAATGATTACGAATTGGAAAAGAAGAAGTAAAACTGACACTGTTTGCAGATGACATGATACTATACATAGAGAATCCTAAAAATGCCACTAGAAAACTACTAGAGCTAATCAATGAATTTGGTAAAGTTGCAGGATACGAAATTAACGCACAGAAATCTCTTGCACTCCTATACACTAATGAGGAAAACTCTGAAAGAAAAATTAAGGAAACACTCCCACTTACCATTGCAAAAAAAAGAATAAAATACCTAGGAATAAACCTCCTAGGGTGACAAAAGACCTGTATGCAGAAAATTATAACACTGATGAAAAAAATTAAAGATGATACCAACAGATGGAGAGATATACCATGTTATTGGATCGGAAGAATCAATATTGTGAAAATGCCTCTACTACCCAAAGCAATCTACAGATTCAATGCAATCCCTATTAAATTACCAATGTCACTTTTTATAGAACTAGAACAAAAAATCTTAAAATTTGCATGGAGACACAAAAGACCCCGAATAGCCAAAGCGGTCCTGAGGGAAAAAAACGGAGCTGGAGGAATCAGACTCCCTGACTTCAGACTATACTACAAAGCTACAGTAATCAAGACAGTATGGTACTGGCACAAAAACAGAAACATAGATCAATGGAACAAGACAGAAAGCCCAGAGATAAACCCATGCACCTACAGTCAACTAATCTCTGACAAATGAGGCAAGGATATACAATGGAGAAAAGAAAGTCTCTTCAATAAGTCGTGCTGGGAAAACTGGGCAGCTACATGTAAAAGAATGAAATTAGAACACTCCCTAACACCATATCCAAAAATAAACTCAAAATGGATTCAAGACCTAAATGTAAGACTGGACACTATAAAACTCTTAGAGGAAAACACAGGAAGAACACTCTTTGACATAAATCACAGCAAGATCTTTTTTGATCCACCTCCTAGAGTAATGGAAATAAAACCAAAAATAAACAAATGGGACCTAATGAAACTTCAAAGCTTTTGCACAGCAAAGGAAACCATAAGCAAGACAAAAAGACATCCCTCAGAATGGGAGAAAATATTTGCAAATGAAGCAACAGACAAAGGATTAATCTCCAAAATATATAAACAGCTCATGCAGCTCAATATTAAAGACACAAACAACCCAATCCAAAAATGGCAGAAGACCTAAATATATATTTCTCCAAAGAAGCATACAGATGGCCAAGAAGCACATGAAAAGCTGCTCAACATCATTAATTATTAGAGAAATGCAAATCAAAACTACAATGAGGTATCACCTCACTCCAGTTAGAATGGGCATCAGCAGAAAATCTACAAACAACAAATGCTGGAGAGGGTGTGGAGAGAAGAGAACCCTCTTGCACTATTGGTGGGAATGTAAATTGATACAGCCACTATGGAGAACAGTATGGAGGTTCCTTAAAAAACTAAAAATAGAATTACCATATGATCCAGCAATCCCACTACTGGGCATATACCCAGAGAAAACCATAATTCAAAAAGACACATGCACCCCAAAGTTCATTGCAGCATTATTTACAATAGCCAGGTCATGGAAGCAACCTAAATGCCCATCAACAGACAAATGGCTAAAGAAGATGTGGTACATATATACAATGGAATCTTACTCAGCCATATAAAGGAACGAAACTGAGTCATTTGTTGAGACATGGATGGATCTAGAGACTGTCATACAGAGTGAAGTAAGTCAGAAAGGGAAAAACAAATATCGTATATTAATGCATATATGTGGAACCTAGAAAAATAGTACAGATGAACCAGTTTTCAGGGCAGAAATTGAGACACAGATGTAGAGAACAAACATATGGACACCAAGCGGGGAAAACCGCGATGGGGTGGGGATGGTGGTGTGCTGAATTGGGTGTTTGGGATTGACATGTATACACTGATGTGTATAAAATTGATGACTAATAAGATCCTGTTTAAAAAATTAAATTAAATTAAATTAAATAATTAAAAAAAACAAAACTAATACTAAACTTTCTTTGGGTCATTTGTATGGAAATATGTTAATATAAATGTTTCAGACATTATATGAAATTCATAAAAATCTTATATGTTCTGTATAATGTTATAAGTCATAATTCTAGTTATTACTTTAAAATGTATATCTCAGAAATAACTAAATTTCCTTGTCAATTGCATTATTATAAACTTTCATCAAATCTTTAACCGTGGTCATTTTCAAGTCTTTTGTCATTTACAGACAGTTCTGGGTGTACTCTGATGCTTTTGCAAAAATGTTCCTATAAAAGGGTTTCATCTTCAAGGAATTCATGGAAAAGACTCTGACAAGTACACGTTTCTGGTAACTGACTGTACTGCTGAAGTGAATGAATAAGCATTTTCAGAACTCTAATGGAAAACTGATGAATTCATAAAAGTGCTAACAAAAGATCAAGATAAAAAAAATTAATTACAGGGGACTGAGTGAACTGATGAGGATGATTATAATTTTTGTGAGTTTCTGTTTGAATAAAAAAAAGAAATCAAGAACTCAAAAATATAAATAAAAAGTGGAAAACTTTAAAAGAAAATTTAAAAATTTATTCCCAAGTTTTCTAAGTGTGTGGAGATATATTTATATCTATTTCAAAAATAAAATTAAATGATTATTTCCAAACATTTGTTTTCAAAATATTTTTGTTTCTTTTTGGAAAAAACCTGTTTTTGTATTTATTGTTAAAACATCATTTATGAACTGACAGGTCAAAAAAAAAAAAAACAGGATCCAAATCAACACAATTATAAATGAAAAAGGAGACATTACAACTGATACCACAGAAATACAAAGGATTGTAAGAAGCTACTAGGAACAACTATACACTAACATGTGGATAACATAGAAAAATGAAATATTCTTAGAAATGTACAAACTACCAAGACTGAATCTGAAAGAACTAGAAAGCCTGAATAGACCAACTATCAATACTAATAAAGATATTGGATCGGTAATGAACAAATCTTCCAATGAAGAAAAGTCCAGGACCAGATTGCTTTACTGGTATATTTTACCAAACATTTAAAGAAGAATTAACACCAGTTCTTCTCAAACTCTTCCAAAAAAATTGAGGAGGAGGGAATACTCTTAAACTCACTCAGCATTACCTTGATACCAAAGCCAGAAAAGGACACCCACAGAAAAGAAAACTACAGATCAATATCCCTGACAAATACAAATGCAAAAACTCTCTATAAAATACTAACAAACTGAATTCAGCAGCACATTAAATGGGATTCATGCCTAGGATGCAAGGATGTTTCGACATATGCAAATCAATCAATGTGAGACATCACATTAACAGAATTAAAGAAAAAATTATATTATCATCGCAATAGATGTAGAAAAAGCATTTGACAAAATTCAACATTTGTTCCTGATAAAAACTTTCAATAAATTAGGTATAGATGGAATGTATCTCAACAAAATAAAGTTCATATAAGTCCACACCTAACATCATACTCAGTGGTGAAAGTTTGAAAGCTTTTCCTCTAAGATCAAGAAGAAAACAAGGGTGCCCACTCTCACAGCTCCTAATCAACATAATACTGGAAATATTTACTAGAGCAATCAGGCAAGAAAGAGAAATAAAAGGTATCAGAGTTGGAAAGGAAGAAGTAAAATTGTTTTTATTTGCAGTTGACATGATTTTATATTTAGAAAATCCTAAAGACTCCACACACACATACACAAACCCTGCTAGATCTAATCAACAAATTCAGTAAAGTTTCTGGATACAAAATTAACATACAAAAATCAGTGGTGTTTCTATAATTTATACAGTAACAATAAATTATCTGAAAACTAAATTTAAAAAAACCATCCCATTTACAACAGCATAAAAACACAAAATCCTTGGGAATAAACTTAACCAAGGAGGTAAAAGATCTCTATTCTGAAAACTACAAGACATTGATGAAAGAAACTGAAGACATGAATAAATGGAAAGTTATCCCCTGTTCATGAATTAGAGGAATATTGTTAAAATGTTAATACTACCAAAACCCATTTTTAGGTACAATGCATCCCTATCAAGATTCCAATGGCATTTCTTTAGAGAAGTAAAAATAATCCTGAAATTTATATGGAATGACAAAAGACTCTGAATACCCAAAGCAATCCTGAGAAAGAAGAACAAAGCAAGAGGCATCACACTTCCTGATTTCAAGCTATACTATGAAGCTATAGTAATCAAAAGAGTATGGTACTGACATAAAAACAAATAGATCAATGGAAGAGAATCGAGAGCCCAGAAATAAACCCAAGCACATAGAGAAATAAACCCAAGCATATATGGTCAACTAATATTTGACAAGGAGCTGAGAATACTCAATAGAGAAAAGACAGTGTCTTCAATAAATGGTGCTGGGAAATTGGATATTCACATATTAAAGAATGAAATTAGACTCCTATTTTATATCACTCTCAAAAAATTAACTCAAAATGGATTAAAGACTTAAATGTAAGAGCTGAACCCATGAAACTCTTAGAAGAAAACATAGGAAAAAATCTCCTTGACATAGGTCTTGGCAATGACTTTTTGGTTATGACACCTAAAACACAAGCAATCAAATCAAAAATAAACAAGTGAGACTACATACAATAAAAGAAATAATCAACAAAGTGAAAAGACTGTGGAATAGGAAAAAATATTTGCAAACCATATCTGATAAATGGTTAATATCCAAAATATATAAGGAACTTAATGAATCAGTAGCAAAACACACACACACACACACACACACACACACACACACACACAATCTAATTAAAAACGGGCAAACAACCTGAACAGACATTTTTCCAAAGATGATATATGAATGGCCAATGAGTACATGAAAATACGCTCAACCTCACTAGTCATTAGGGAAATGCAAATCAAAACCACAATGAGATATCATCTCCTGCCTGTCTGAATGGCCATCACCAAAAAGACAAGATAACAAATGGTGAGGATGTGGAGAAAAGGGAACCCTTGGGTGCTGTTGGTGAGATTGTAAACTGGTACAGCCACTATGGAAAACTGTATGGAGGACCCTCAAAAAATTAAAAATAGATTTAGCAATTTCACTTCTAGGGAATATATCCAAAGGAAACTAAAACATTAACTAGAAAAACATCTATACACCTATATTAAGCATTATTTACAATAGCCAAGGCATAGAAACAAGCCTAAGTGTCCACTGAAGACATAGAAACAAACCTAAGTGTCCACTGACAGATGAATGGGTAAAAAACTTGTAGTATATAGTATATATGATGGACTATTATTCAGCCACAAAAATGTGAGAAAATCATGCCATTTGCAGCAATATAGATGGGCCTTCAGGGATTTATGTTAAGTGAAATATGTCAGACAGAGAAAGACAAAGACTGTGTGATCTCACTTATATATGGAATCAAAAAAATAAAAGACACAAGGTAAAAATTTGGATTTACATATGTAATGAAAACACTGAAAATGGTATATATGTGCATAAATATACAAGAACTTTTTTCTCATCTTTTTATTTCTTCCAAAGATAATTGACTATTTAAAACAAAACCAATAACAATGTACTGTGGGGTCTATAGCATACAGAAGTAAAATCTTTGGTGACAATAGCACAAAGGATGGGAGGGGACTATAGAAATTCCTCTTACAATTCTAACTATTGTAAGATTCAAACATTAATTGCAAAGTGGTATCTTGAGGTAGATTATGATAAATAAAGGATGTGTGTTGTAAACCTTAGAGCAACCACTAAAAAAAAAAAGCGTAGCTAATAAGAAAACAGTAGAGATAAAATGGAATTAAATATCTGGGTAGATGCTAAGTATATGCTTATCTGTATAAGAAATCGCCAAAGTGTTTTCCAGAGTAGTTGCACTCACCACCAGCAATATAGGAACATTCGCTCCACATTTTTGTTCATATATGTATTGTCAATCTTTTTTTTTTAGTCTTTTAAATTTTACCCATTCAGTTGGATATAAACTGATATCTCATTATGGTTTCAATTTTTGGTTTTCTAGCGGCTCAAGATATACAGCATATTTTCATGTTTCTGCTGGCCATCATGTACCTTCTTTCGTGAAGGGTCTGTTCAAGTCTCTCACCCATTTTTATTAAAATTTTTGTCTTGTTGAGTTAAAAGAATTCGTTGTGTATTCTATACACAAATCTTTGTCAGATATACATATTGTGAATATTTTCCCCCAGTCTGTGGCTTTCCTTTTCATTTTATAACAGTTTCTTATGAAAAGCAGACATTTTAGAGGTTTTGAATTTTGATGAAGTCCAATTTTATGATTTGTAATTTTATTTGACCTTATAATGCCCTAACTAGGAAACTGCCTTCATCTGAGTTGCAAAGATTATCTGTGTCTTCCTCTAGAATTTTTACTATGCTTAGCTCTACGATTAAATTTAAATTGTCTTGAATATGCTGTGAGGTGAGAGTTGAGGTTTATTTTTCTTCATATGGATATACAATTGGTCCAGCACTATTTGTTGAAAAGATTATCCCCTTCCAATTGCACTGTATTTGCATCTTTGTGCTGAGCAAAGTAAGCTCACACACAAAAGAGTACCTTCTGTATGATTTCATTTATGTGAAATTCTAGAACAGGCAAAGCCAATCTATGGTAATAGAAATAAGAAAGTGGTCACCCGGGACTGAGGATGGAGGAAACTGACTAGAAAAAGGAGGGAGGGAAACTTTGGGTTATGGAAATGTTCTTTATTTTGATCTTGTTTGTCGTTACTCAAGGTAACCATATTTGACATTGCTAAACTCATTAAACTGTATGCTTAAAATGGGTGCATTTTATTACATATAATAAATATATATTATATCCTTATATAATGTTATATCCCAATATATAATATAATATATATAAATTATATATAAATGTGTATATATTTTATCCCTGTATGTAATGTATATTTTACCCTAATATATAATATAATATAACATATAATAATATATTATATTATATAATAATATATTAATATATTACTAATAATAGATAAGTAAACTACACATATATAATTTTATATAATTATTATATAGTATATTTATTTATAAATATATAGTATATCAATATAAAGTTATAAATATTTGTAAATATATTAATTCATATATATTTATATACAATAAATATATATAATACCCCAATAAAGTTGATTTTAAATGGACGCTTCTTACCACAGGTTGTAGAACTGTACATAATCTGGTTCCTGCCTCTGTCTCCAGCCTTATCTCATACCACTCTCCATCTAGCTCATAATTAGGCTTCTTTCTGTTCTTCTGCTTTGGCCACAGGAGGTCTCTCTTCTTCCTTTCCTGACTCAAGGCCTTTGCACTTACTGTTCCTTTAACCTAGAGTACTTTCCTCTAACTCTTCTTATGGCTGGTTCATTCTCATTCTTAAGATCTTATCTCAGATGTTCCCACCTCAAAGAGACTGTCCTTTCCATTTTAACATAGCCAGGCCTTACACCTTACCCCAGCCCACTCCCCTTTACACCTTCCTTGACCTTCACAACCTAGTGAAGGTCAACATGTAAATATGGATCTTCCAAATGTGACCAAAGTTGTTGAGATTCTGCATATCAATAACTTGTTATTTTAAAATTACAATTAGTATTCCATTTTAGAAATATACCATTACATGTTTATTTATTCACTTTGTTGATAGAAATTTGGGTCAATTCCAGTTGGGTCTATTATGAATAAAATTACTATAAATATTTGTGTATAAGCATTTTGTGGAAATATTTTTCATTTCACTTGTAACACTCAGAAAAGAAGGATATTTGCAAAGTATCACATGTTACAGGACACTCTTAATTATTTTATTTTGAACTACCAAGTAATTTTGGTGGAGAAAGATTAATCAGCTTTAAATGACATCAAACAAATAAAAATATCTGGACATTCAAGAGGTATCCAGACAAAATGGTGAGAGGGAGGGAGGGAGGGAGGGAGGGAGGGGAAGAGAGAGAGAGAGAGAAGTTTATGGATTTAGTAATTTTCTTAGAAGTATGACCTCACAATTTTATCTGCTTTATGACAGCATAAATAAGCATTTTAAATATCATTTTAAAAAGCAATAGGGCCCTGTTGGTTGTTTGGCCTGAAGCAAACCAACACTGGAGCCTACCCAGGTCTTTGTTGGGTCTAATGGTGGACTCTGAGAGGGCTCATGCCAAGGTGTACTTCCCAGAACTTCTGCTGCGGTGTCCTTGTCCTCACAGTGAGCCACAGCCACCCTCTGCCTCTGGAGGAGACCCTCCAACACTGGCAGCCATGTGGAAGACAGTCTCTTGGTGCTCCAACCAGGTGTCAGGGCTGTGCCATTGAGGTGGGAGAGCCAACTTCAGGACACTGGTCCACAAGAGACCTCCCAGCTCAATGTAATATCAAACGGCAAAAATCTCCCAGAGATCTCCATCTCAACACCAACACCCAGCTTCACTCAATGACCAGCAAGCTACAGTGCTGCACACCCTATCCCAAATAACTAGCAAGACACGAACACAGCCCCATCCATTAAAGGGAGGCTGTCTAAAATCATAATAAGGCCACAGACACACCAAAACACACCACCAAATGTGGACCTGCCCACCAGAAACACAAGATCCTGCCTCATCCACCAGAATACAGGTACTAGTCCCCTCCACCAGGAAACCTACACAACCCACTGAACCAAACTTAGCCACTGGGGACAGACAACAAAAACAACAGGAACTACGAATCTGCAGCCTGTGAAAAGGAGACCCCAAACACAGTAAGATAAGCAAAATGAGAAGACAGAAAAACACACAGCAGAGGAAGGAGCAAGGTAAAAACCAACCAGACCTAACAAATGAAGAGGAAATAGGCAGTCTACCTGAAAAAGAATTCAGAATAATGATAGTAAAGATGATCCAAAATCTTGGAAATAGAATAGAGAAAATGCAAGAAACATTTAACAAGGACCTAGAAGAACTAAAGAGGAAACAGGCAATGATGAATAACACAATAAATGAAATTAAAAATTCTCTAGATGGGATCAATAGCAGAATAACGGATAAGTGACCTGGAAGATAAAATAGTGGAAATAACTACTGCAGAGCAGAATAAAGAAAAAAGAATGAAAAGAACTGAGGACAGTCTCAGAAACTTCTGGGACAACATTAAACACACCAACATTCGAATTATAGGGGTCCCAGAAGAAGAAGAGAAAAAGAAAGGGGCTGAGAAAATATTTGAAGAGATTATAGTTGAAACTTCCCTAATATGGGAAATGAAATAGTTAGTCAAGTCCAGGAAGCACAGAGAGTCCCATACAGGATAAATCCAAGGAGAAACATGCCAAGACACATATTAATCAAAGTATCAAAAATTAAATACAAAGAAAACATATTAAAAGCAGCAAGGGAAAAACAACAAATAACACACAAGGGAATCCCCATAAGGTTAACAGCTTATCTTTCAGCAGAAACTCTGCAAGCCAGAAGGGACTGGCAGGACATATTTAAAGTGATGAAGGAGAAAATTCTACAACCAAGATTACTCTACCCAGCTAGGATCTCATTCAGATTTGATGGAGAAATTAAAACCTTTACAGACAAGCTGAGAGAGTTCAGCACCACCAAACCAACTTTACAACAAATGCTAAAGGAACTTCTCTAGGGAAGAAACACAAGAGAAGGAAAAGACCTACAATAACAAACCCAAAACAATTAAGAAAATGGAAATAGGAACATACATATCGATAATTACCTTAAATGTAAATGGATTAAATGCCCCCACCAAAACACAGACTGGCTGAATGGATACAGAAACAAGACCCATATATATGCTGTCTACAAGAGACCCACTTCAGACCTAGAGACACATACAGACTGAAAGTGAGGGGATGGAAAAAGATATTCCAGGCAAATGGAAACCAAAAGAAAGCTGGAGCAGCAATTCTCATATCAGACAAAACAGACTTTAAAATAAAGACTATTACAAGAGACAAAGAAGGACATTACATAATGATCAAGGGCTCGATCCAAAAAGAAGATATAACAATTGTAAATATTTATGCACCCAACATAAGAGCACTTTAATACATAAGGCAAATACTAACAGACATAAAAGGGGAAATCAACAGTAACACAATCAGAGTAGCGGAATTTAAAACCCCACTTTCACCAATGGACAGATCACCCAAAATGAAAATAAATAAGGAAACACAAGCTTTAAATGATACATTAAACAAGATGGACTTAATTGATATTTATAGGACATTCCATCCAAAAACAAGAGAATATACATTTTTCTCAAGTGCTCATGGAATATGCTCCAGGATAGATCATATCTTGGGTCACAAATCAAGCCTTGGTAAATTTAAGAAAATTGAAATTTTATCAAGTATCTTTTCTGACCAAAACGCTATGAGACTAGATAAAAATTACAGGAAAAGATCTGTAAAAAATACAAACACATGGAGGCTAAACAATACACTACTTAATAACGAAGTGATCACTGAAGAAATCAAAGAGGAAATCAAAAAATACCTAGAAACAAATGACAATGGAGACACAACGTCCCAAAACCTATGGGATGCAGCAAAAGCAGTTCTAAGAGGGAAGTTTATAGCAATACAATCCTACCTTAAGAAACAGGAAACATCTCGAATAAACAACCTAACCTTGCACCTAAAGCAATTAGAGAAAGAAGAACAAAAATCCCCCAAAGTTAGCAGAAGGAAAGAAATCATAAAGATCAGATCAGAAATAAATGAAAAAGAAATGAAGGAAACGATAGCAAAGATCAATAAAAGTAAAAGCTGGTTATTTGCGAAGTTAAACAAAATTGATAAACCATTAGTCAGATTCATCAAGAAAAAAAGGGAGAAGACTCAAATCAACAGAATTAGAAATGAAAAAGGAGAAGTAACAGCTGACACTGCAGAAATACAAAGGATCATGAGAGGTTACTGCAAGAAACTCCATGCCAATAAAATGGACAACCTGGAAGAAATGGACAAATTCTTAGAAATGCACAACCTGCCAAGACTGAATCAGGAAGAAATAGAAAATATGAACAAACCAATCACAAGCACTGAAATTGAAACTGTGATTAAAAATCTTCGAACAGGGCTTCCCTGGTGGCGCAGTGGTTGAGAGTCCGCCTGCTGATGCAGGGGACATGGGTTCGTGCCCCGGTCTGGGAAGACCCCACGTGTTGCGGAGCAGCTGGGCCCGCAAGCCATGGTTGCTGGGCCTGTGCGTCTGGAGCCTGTGCTCCACAGCAGGAGAGGCCACAACGGTGAGAGGCCTGTGTACTGCAAAAGAAAAAAAAAAAATCTTCCAACAAACAAAAGCCCACGACCAGATGGCTTCACAGGCGAATTCTATCAAACATTTAGAGAAGAGCTAACATCTATCCTTCTCAAACTCTTCCAAAATATAGCAGAGGGAGGAACACTCCCAAACTCATTCTACGAGGTCACCATCACCCTGATACCAAAACTAGACAAAGATGTCACAAACAAAGAAAACTACAGGCCAATATCACTGATGAACATAGATGCAAAGATCTTCAACAAAATACTAGCAAACAGAATCTAACAGCACATTAAAAGGATCATATACCATGATCAAGTGGGGTTTACTCCAGGAATTCAAGGATTTTTTAATATACGCAAATCAATCAACGTGATACACCATATTAACAAATTGAAGGAGAAAAACCATATGATCATCTCAATAGATGCAGAGAAAGCTTTTGACACAACTGAACACCCATTTATGATAAAAATCCTGCAGAAAGTAGGCATAGAGGGAACATTCCTCAACATAATAAAGGCTATATATGACAAACCCACAGCCAACATCATCCTCAATGGTGAAAACACTGAAACCATTTCCACTAAGTTCAGGAGCAAGACAAGGTTGCCCACTCTCATCACTCTTATTCAACATGGTTTTGGAAGTTTTAGCCACATCAATCAGAGAAGAAAAAGAAATAAAAGGAATCCAAATCAGAAAAGAAGAAGCAAAGCCGTCACTGTTTGCAGATGACATGATACTATATAGAGAGAATCCTTAAGATGCTATCTGAAAACTACTAGAGCTAATCAATGAATTTGTTAAGGTAGCAGGATACAAAATTAATGCACAGAAATCTCTGGTATTCCTATACACTAATGATGAAAAATCTGAAAATGAAAGCAAGAAAACACTCCCATTTACCATTGTAACAAAAAGAATAAAATATCTAGGAATAAACCTACCTAAGGAGACAAAAGAAGTGTATGCAGAACATTATAAGACACTGATGAAAGAAATTAAAGATGATACAAATAGATGGAGAGTTATACCATGTTCTTGGATTGGAAGAATCAACATTGTGAAAATGACTCTACTACCCAAAGCAATCTACAGATTCAATGCAATCCCTATCAAATTACCACTGGCATTTTTCACAGAACTAGAACAAAAAATTTCACAATTTGTATGGAAACACAAAAGACCCCGAATGGCCAAAGCAATCTTGAGAACGAAAAAAGGAGCTGGAGGAATCAGGCTCCCTGACTTCAGACTATACTACAAAGCTACAGTAATCAAGACAGTATGGTACTGGCACAAAAACAGAAAGACAGATCAATGGAACAGGATAGTAAGCCCAGAGATAAACCCACGCACATATGGTCACCTTACCTTTGATAAAGGAGGCAAGAATATACAGTGGAGAAAAGACAGCCTCTTCAATAATTGGTGTTGGGAAAACTGGACAGCTACATATAAAAGTATGAAACTAGAACATTCTCTAACACCATACACAAAAATAAACTCAAAATGGATTAAAGACCTAAATGTAAGGCCAGAAACTATTAAACTCTTAGAGGAAAACATAGGCAGAACAGTCTATGACATAAATCACAGCAAGATCCTTTTTGACCCACCTCCTAGAGAAATGGAAAGAAAAACAAAAATAAACAAATGGGACCTAATGAAACTTAAAAGCTTTTGCACAGCAAAGGAAACCATAAACAAGACCAAAAGACAACCCTCAGAATGGGAGATAATATTTGCAAATGAAATAACTGTCAAAGGATTAATCTCCAAAATTTACAAGCAGCTCATGCAGCTCAATAACAAAAAACAAACAACCCAATCCAAAAATGGGCAGAAGACCTAAATAGACATTTCTCCAAAGAAGATATACAGATTGCCAACAAACACATGAAAGAATGCTCAACATCATTAATCATTAGAGAAATGCAAATCAAAACTACAATGAGATATCATCTCACACCGGTCAGAATGGCCATCATCAAAATATCTAGAAACAATAAATGCTGGAGAGGGTGTGGAGAAAGGGGAACACTCTGGCACTCTTGGCGGGAATGTAAATTGATACAGCCACTATGGAGAACAGTATGGAGGTTCCTTGAAAAGCTACAAATAGAGCTACCATACGACCCAGCAATCCTACTACTGGGCATATACCCTGAGCAAACCATAATTCAAAAGGAGCCATGTACCAAAATGTTCATTGCAGCTCTATTTACAATAGCCAGGACATGGAAGCAACCTAAGTGTCCATCAACAGAGGAATGGATAAAGAAAATGTGGCACATATATACAATGGAATATTACTCAGCCATAACAAGAAACGAAAGTGAGTTATTTGTAGTGAGGTGAATGAACCTAGAGTCTGTCATACAGAGTGAAGTAAGTCAGAAAGAGGAAAACAAATACCATATGCTAACACATATATATGGAATCTAAGAAAAAAAAAAGGTCATCAAGAACCTAGGGGTAAGATAGGAATAAAGACAGAGACCTACTAGAGCATGGACTTGAGGATATGGGGCAGGGGAAGGGTAAGCTGTGACATAAGCGAGAGAGTGGCATGGACATATATACACTACCAAATGTAAAATAGATAGCTAATGGGAAGCAGCCGCATAGCACAGGGAGATCATCTTGGTGCTTTGTGACCACCTAGAGGGGTGGGATAGGGAGGGTGGGAGGGAGGGAGATGCAAGAGGGAAGAGATATGGGAACATATGTATATATATAACTGATTCACTTTGTTATAAAGCAGAAACTAACACTCCATTGTAAAGCAATTATACTCCAATAAAGATGTTAAAAAAAAAAAAAGCAATAGGGTTCCATATGGATATCTACAGAAAATGGGTATATTTTGGTTTAGTCATACAAGACAACATTAAACAAGACATGAATCAGAGATATATGCAAAAGCAAGAATAAATCTTATAAATATAAGGAAGATCATCTTGTATTTTAGGCTTACCTTATATTTGTTCATCAGTGGTATATGAGTTCTCTACTTTTCATTAAGGGAGTGGCAACTCCATAGGCCCTAATCAAGGAGTGTCCCTGGACAGTCATGTTATATCACATGATCCCACCCCCTTCCACCTATTTTGGACAATTGATGTATGTCCAAAGAGCAGCCAATCCATAATTAAAACAAATACATGCAATCATGCTCAATAAAATTAGAACACATGCAATCTTTGCTCAGTGGATTCCACGCTCAGTACGCTTGCCAGAGGTAAT
This sequence comes from Orcinus orca, assembly GCF_937001465.1. NCBI lineage: Eukaryota > Metazoa > Chordata > Mammalia > Artiodactyla > Delphinidae > Orcinus > Orcinus orca. Next base: position 106,021,953 of record NC_064559.1, on the reverse strand, counting down.
AAATTCTGTCTTCAGAAGCCTCAGAGAAGGTATAACTAAATGGGGTCCTGAATAAGGAAGGAGAAAAGAAACATTGCAAATATGGCTGAGACCAAAAATAAGGTTTACTGACTCATATTGTTAAACTAGCTGAAGTGAAACGAAATATACAAAGAAACAAAATTTTTATTCAGAATAAGATATACAACCAGGATTAAAGAGAGATATTTATAATGATAGAAGGGTTAATTCTCAAAAAGCTATACCAAGCCCACATGTATATGCACTTAATAGCAGAACATGAAAAAATGATAGAATTGAATGGATAAACAGATAAATCCACTATTATAGTAAAGATCTCAACACCCCTCTCAATCATTAATAGAACAATTGATGATAATTAACCACTACATCATTTTAAAAACACTACAGAATACCAAGGGCTATAAGTACCCCACCCACTGCCAGTGATGAGGCTTTCATTCCCAGCCAACAGGCTGGTGATCCAGTTCCAAAATCCTTTTTTGAGAGTTTGTTCCCTAGGACCATTCTCAATATCTGCTATCTGAGGCATGTTTCCCAGGAAACAGATCTGAGACAGAGATTACCGTTCCCAGAGACTGTTCTCTGGAACACCCCCTGTAAAAAGAATGAGAAAAGTAGAAGTGGGCAGACAGAGAAGCTGAACTGTGATCCAGCTTTGACAGAGGCTGCAGTCGATCCCATGTGGAGCTGGGATGACTCATTAGCATTGTCTCAAGTTGAGGCCAGGGGACCAGGCCTCTCTGGCATTGGATGAGAGCTGCTACCAGTGAGGATGTTACCTTACGCAAGACAGCTCCTTTCAGTGGAGAGCAATTCTTATACAGGGACCTTTCTGCAGGCCTCATTCCTGAAGGGGAATGTGGGCAGTGGAGCATAGCATTTACTACATAAGACCTGAAGCTTAGTTTTGTTACATTTGAGATGCCTACTAGATAACAAGTGGAGATGTTAAGTAGCCATTTGGGTATAAAAGCTTGAAGCTCAAAAGAAAGGTCTGGGCTATAGACAAATTTGGAGTCAACAGCATTTAGGTGAAATTTTAAAACTGTAAGACTAGGTAGTCTTATATGTAAATTATACCTCAATTTTTAAAAAAAAAAGCCTAGGTGACATCGCCAGGAGACTTAGAAGAGAAGTAGTTCAAAACCTGGACCTTGGAGAACGTCAAATTAAGAGGTCTGGAGGAAAAGGAGGAACAAGTCAGTGTAATTGAGAAGGAGCAGCCAGTGGGGTAGGAAGAAAGCTAAAAGTGACCATGAAGCCAAGTGTGGAAAGTGTTTCCAGAAGGAAGAAATGATCAACAATGTCAAATGCCGCAGATAGGTCAAGGGAGATGAAGACTGAGATGGGCCCATTGAATCTAGCCACGTGAAAGTCACTGGTGATCTTGAAAAGAGCAGGTTTGGTAGAATAGTTGGGGTGGAAGCATGATTGGAGTGAGCTTATGAGAGAATAGGAGGAGAGAAACTGAAAGCATTAAAAATCAGCTGATTAAGATGGAGAAAGACAAATACCATACGATTTCACTCATATATGGAATATAGAAAATAAACATAAATAATAAACAGAAAAACCAAACGAAACAGAAAACAAACATGTAGATACAGAGAACAGAGTAGTGGTTACCAGAGGGAAAGGGCAGGGAAGGGAGTGAAACATGTAAAGGGGATTGACTGTAAATATGTACAATCATAAAACTAGATGTAAACTCCACTCTTTATACGTATAGCTCTTATATAAGCAACCATAAAACCAAATCAACTTACAAATTACATATAAGCAAAACCAATAAAATTCAAATTGACCTCATTAAGTTAATGTGACATGTAATACTGTTTTGTTTAAGCAAAATCACCAATGCAGAGTTCATTGATAGAAATGTAACATCTTATTAACTTGGTTCTTTTGATTTTGTGCACAATGGATGTGCACTTAAATCACTGTCATATCAGTGCTGATAATTTTCTTTTTAAACAAGGAGCTCATTTAACCACAGATTTGTTTTTGTATGGGTCAATCAATTTAAGGCTGTACCCCTCCCAAAATAAAATACTATAATTTAAAAAAATTCTTTTAAGCAAAAAATTACTTATTGCATATTGATTTATTTTTTGCCGTCGAACTGCAGCAAGTTGGTATGAACAAAGAATACAAGTAAAACACTTAAAATATTAATACCATACAAATGCTGTACTCTCTGATATGCACAGATTCTTTCAAGTTTGACATTTCTATTCTCTGTCACACAATAGTGATGAAAATTCTCCCAGCACTTTCACTTTCTGGAACTAGTACAAAACTTTCATCTACAGATGAGTTGGGGATGTTATTTGTCCTTCACTTGGCAGCAATATGATCAGAAACAGACACAAACTCAGGTACCAAAACTAGATGGCCACATTCAGTTTTTAAGATAATCCTCTATAATTCAGAATAGGTTTATATTAGTTTTTAGAGGTTATCATAAACGTGGAACAGATCATGGGAAAACAGAGATTAGAAGCTGCTAAAATGCCTATATTGATCTTTGCAGAGAAAGCTGGTCCAGCAGTTTCCCTTCTCTGCACAAGGATGAAAAAGAAAGAGCTTGGCTGAAGTCTCCAGCCCCTACTATTCTGTGGTTTTCTCCCCTCCCCTCAAACAAAATGGGAAAGGAGCTGACTTTCAGGTGTATTTTGACATTCATTCACACCAATGTGCTGCCTCCATTTGCAGTTTTAAACCTTTTAACCTATCACTGTGGAAGGAAAGACTTTCCCTCTGTTAAAGGAAATTTACATTCAGAACCCCTGGACTGGTGGCTGATACTGGATTTGGGGATGGAGGAGATACATAAGAATGATTTCTCCTTAGAATTTAAGCTATATTTAGGAAGGAACTCCAGCACAACCCTAATCTGATCTGAAATCTCACCTGCCTTCGCAGGCTCAGGCAGTCTAACCTAGGGAAAATCATCCCTGCATGAACCTGCCTCAAGACACCCCGAGTCCCTTCTCCACAGAGCTCTCCTCCTCCCTTCCCCTGTGCCATAGCTGGTTCTGGCCTGGGGCGCTCTTCTTTTCTGCCTTTCCTCTTTCTGAGGCCTATCAGTCCTCTCCTTCCCACCCCACCACCCCTCCATCCAGGGAGGGAGAAACTGCTCTAGGCCCCCTCTGCTGTGGGGCTGGGAGGTGGTGGGCTGGCATGGAAAAAAAGGAAACCTCATCTCAAGAGAGGCTCAAACACTGAGTTGTAAGGCATGGCCTTTGCCTTTCATTGCTTGGGTGATAATATAGATACTAACACGCTGAAGATTATAAAATGCAGAACATGATCTCCAGGTCCACAGTGATGCTCTTTAGCTATAAAAATGGTGGGCAATGCTAATCAGCTAAACGGGAATATGTCTTAAGGGTTTTCTCTGAATAATAAGCTCATTCATTCAACTAGATTTCCTGATCTAAAGAGCTCCCAATGGCTAATATTCTACTGAAGTGGGGCATGGAAGTATTCTTGACTTTTCTTGAAGAGGAGAAAAGGAAGAAAGATGAACATGACCATAAACTGTGATTAAGAGCATGCAACTCAAATATTTTATACAAGGCATGCTGCTAATTTCTTCCTACGTAGTAATATTTATTGTTTTCCTGTCTCATTTTTTAAAACTTTTTTTTTCATTCTTTCAACAAACATTCATTAAGCCTCGTTTATGTGATAGGCTCTCTGCTAAGTGTTTCAGGGTTCAAAGACGAAAAAGACTGGACCCTGCATTCAAGAGACTTTCAGTCTAGAGGACGAAACAAACAATAAACTGTAAAACAAGTAGACAAATAATTGCAATACATGATCACTCCTTAACTTGTTCAGGGCTCATGCAGCCATTTGTATTTCCTTTATTTTTTATTTTCTAATAAAAATCTCCACAAAGCAAGGCCCCCCTTGGTCTGCTAAGACTCTGCAGTCTTTGCCTAGGATCTTGCAGAGAAGGACATTCAGCATATATGTTTTTGGTAATGAAGATACAGACCTTTATATAATGACAACTGATCCATCTATAGATTGCAAGCTCTTTGTGCAGGGACTGTGTCTAATTGTCCATTTTGTACAGCCTCTCATCCTCTGGAAAACTGCCTTAAGTGCTAAGAAAATGTAGTAATACTCCCCTGCTGCCACCTGGTGCTTTATTTACACTAAGTTAGGCTCAGAATAGTAGATAATGCAACTGAAAGTCATCTACTATGCTCAACTATAAGATGAAATCCTGTCCCCCAACATACATACAGGCACACATACATATACACTCACCAAACGTACATATATACTCTCCTGCATTGCCTCCACCTCTGCTAGCCCAAAGCAGCATTTATTCATGCTTTGTTTCTTTATGCCCCACCCAATGCTACTATGAGAGCCAGAAATAAATCATACCTACAGGTTTTCTTGAGCACTGTGTTCAGCTAAGACTAGAGAATGGAGCCAAGGCGCCATGATCGGAAAAACACTTTCTTCTGGATAACAAAATCACGTGACAGGTTCAATTCACGGCTCTCAGGAATCACTGGTGAACAAGAGAAATACATTCACTGCCCTAAAGGAGGTTATATTCTAGCGTGGAGAGTCCTGATAACTCCTAAACAAATAAATAATATCATGCATGAGTAAGGGCTAGAAAGTACACAAAATACGGGATGTGACTAAGGCGCTACTTCACTAGGGTATCCAGGGATGGCCCCTCAGAGGAGGTCACAATTACAAGAGGAGGTGATATTGGTAACGAGAAAGAGGCAGCCACGCCAAGATCTAGGGGAAGAGCACTGGAGGCAGAAAGGACAGAATAAGCCCTGAGAAGAGGAAGACTTTGGGATCTTAGGGAAGAGGGAAGGCCAGGGTGGCCAGAGCAACATGAAGTGAGTGAGGGGCAATTGGAGGAAAAGGAAAGTGGCAAGAATGGCAGGGTTGGACCGGCCAGTGCCTGGGAGACCATGGTAAGGCATTTGGATTTGATTGTATATGCAAAGGCAAAACCCCTGGCGGAATTTAAGCAAGGGGGTGACACAATCTGTTCTTCTATTTTGCATGTTCACTGTTGAGGATGGATTAGAGGGGAAAGAGTGGAAGTCAAAGACCAGTTAAGAGGCCATTGCTGTCATCTAGGCGTTGAGAGGGTGATGTGTTGTCGCAGACAGTGACGATGGAAGAAGTGTCAGCTTTGAGATATATTTTGTAGGTAGAGATGAAGAGTTCATTGAAGAACTAGATGTGGGAATATGAGTGAAAGAAAGGAATCAAATAGGGCTCCCAGAGCAACTAGGTAGATGGTGATACCATTTGCTGAGGTGAGGAAGGCTGGGGTGGGGGAATATATTTGGGAGTGGGAAATCAATAGCTCTATTTGGCCATGATAGGCTTGAAATATCTATTAGAGTTCCAAATGGAATAGACATTTAGATTCTAAGTCTGGATCTCGGAGAAGAAGCTCAGCTGGAGATATAAGAGTCATCAACATGTAGACGTTACATAAGGCCATGTTTGTTCATCTTACTTGGCTTCATAGCTTCAGGTAATATCTTTACCTAACACCCTCTATCCCAGAAAAGCATTTTTCCATCAGCAAGAATAGCAAAGTAAATGATCGGGTGGAATGTTAAAAATCTGCCATTCTAAAGAAGAAACTCCAGGCACAGGCATAACATGTCAGACAGACTTTGCAAGGGCTCTGCCCTCATTTTATCAATGAAGAGTTTGGCCTGCAGAAAGGTGAATGGACCAGTGATGTCACATAGCTGGTACATACATAGCAGAGCCAGAGCTTGAACCTACCTGTGTTGGCCCTCGACACAGTGTCTCCTCAACAATCCCTCCAGCAGCCAAGGTGGCCTGATGATACTACAGTTGGTGGGATGCAGACAAGGTCAGGAGCGTATATATTCCACAAATAATTCTAAAATTAACATTTCCATCTATATTTGTGGTTTTCACTCTTTATCCTTCAAGAGTGAGAGTTTTAGGTACAGCCTAGAGCAAATACGACCAGAGGTTTTAAAAATAATAATGTCTTCTGGGAACCAGTCTGTTCATCTCTATCTCTAAGGCTCCTCTGAGCCCCACTTATCTTGGTCATCAGTGAAGGTCAAAAGCATGCCTGGCTCCCAGGAGTCCTGGGAGTCTGCATCTGCCCTTTGTCACTATGGCACTGGAAAGGTAAGGCACCACTCCGTGACCTGCAAAGCACCACTAGAGGGCTGCAGAGACTAACAATGACAGGCACAGACGTCCAACACCTAGTGGTCCAACCTCCCTTTAGGGGGAGGAAACTGGAGCCTCAGAAAGATTAAGTGGCGCTCCCAAGGCCGCCCAGCTGGTGAGTGGCAGAATCACAGTTCCATCGCAGGTCCTCTGATTCAAAATTCAGTGTGATATAATGGCAAGTACATGGATTTTAGAGCCAAGAATCCCCCGTTCTGCTGTGTCTTGTTTTGTGTAGTTGGTCAAATTTCCTAACTTGTCTGAACCTCAGTGTCCTTGTCTGTTTTGTGGGTGATAGCGCTTCTGCCATGCCATGGATCGTGTTATGTCAGTAAGTTAGCACAGTTGAGAGTCCTGGCATTTAGTCAACACTGGTCAGGCCTTCCCCTTTCTGCTGAGGCCCTGGTTCCTCTCTGAACTAGCTCAGCCTCATGAAGCAGCTTTCAGTAATGAGCTCAAATGATCCCATCTGGTTACAATACACTGCTGCATGTTGAAGTGTACAAAGGGCACTGAACATCACTTAAAAACAAACAAACAAAACCGTAGGAGGTGTACATATCTTTGATTTAACAAGGAGGCAGGGGAAAGAAAGTGGCTTCCTTGCCACTGTCCTAAGATTTGGATCCCCAGGTCTCTTCATCCACCCCCAATCAGTGGATGTTTGTTGAATACCTTTAAGGGGCAAAGGAGTGTGCTGAGCATTGTGGGAGCACACACACACACACACACACACACACACACACACACACACACACACACACACACACACACAAATCCTGCCCTCGGCAATAACCACCATTCTGCTCCAGGCTTTGCCTTTGTCACGTTATCTTATCTCATTTATTCCCACAGTAGTCCTGAGACCTGAGAGTCAGGCATCATTGGCTTGATTTCAGAAACGGAAGCTCAGAGAAGTTAAGTAACTCCTCCAAGTTCTAGCAAACAAGTGGCAATGCTGGAGTTTAAGCTCAGCTCTGCCTGTGCTTTCACTATGCTCCCCTTTTCTTTAAGGTGCTTATAAGGTAAAAATGTGAAAGTGTGGGAGTGCCATAAAAAGAAGACCTACTAGAAGTCCAGGGGATCAGAAAGGAGCTCTGGAGAGAGTGACTGGCAGGGAGGTGGGAAAAGAAAGAAGGAATCCCTGACATATCTATCTGTAGTAAATCTGATGTACCGAATCATGGTGTGTTTGGTGTATAAAAGAGAGATAAAGATGAAGACGGCGCGCATGTGCGCGCGTGCACACACACGCGCGCACACACACACACACTCAGGTTAATTGAATTCTATAAAAGAATACTTCCTGGAAGGAAGTAAGGTCAAAAGCTGAAGTGAAAATTCGAAAGTTGGAACACCAGCGTGCCTCACCACCAACTCGCCCAGGAAATTAATTTCATGTTGAGTTGTTCTATTAAAAAACCCTGACGGAAGTGTCTCCACAAGGTAAACAATGGGAAAGACTCTAGGAACTTCCTAAAGCATTTAAAATAGCCAAAGGCTGGCCTGACCTAATTGGCGGGAGTAGATCAGAGGCCAGGGAATCCCAGTTCCCTTCTACCCACCCCCGGCCTGGCCAACCGCCACTCAAAGATGCTAGCCCAGTGGCCAAGTGAAGCAGCTGCAAGGCTGCCCCCACTGTAGCCTTCAGAGGTGCAGCCCACCAGCATGTTAGTCATCGTGAGCATCTTCTGAACATGAACATCCAGATGCTCTCACAAAGCAGTTCTAGAAATAGCCAGGCACCTGAGTGTAACCCGACACAGGAAGCAAACTTCCATCCGGTACAAAGCACACTCCTCCAAAGGGGCAGGGAGAGGAAGTCATAATTAGAATCATTCATTCATCCAACAGAACTGAGCCTCCAGCTATGAGCCAAATGTAGTCCTCAACCCTGGCTGCACATCAGAATCACCTGGGAACTTCTAAAAATACCAGTGCCAGGGCTCCACCCAAAACCAATTAAATAAGAATAGCTGGGAGTGGAGCCCAGGCCTTGGTATTCTTTAAAGGGTCTCTGGATGATTCTTATGTGGTTGAGAACCACTGTATTAGATATTATACATACAATGAAATACAGATCACCAACCAGGCCTCACAGAGCTCACAGTTTCACAGAGCCCTACAGTTTGCAATGTTTTTTCCAGCATGTAACACCTACTGACCTCCATGACCAGCTTAGGAGAGTACTGTTCTTGCCCATTTTACAGATGAGACAGCTGAGGCTCAGAGGGAGTTTCTGGCTGCCCACTGTCACACAGAAGGAAAGCAGCAGAGCAGGCATAGGAACCGGCTTTTCTCATTCCAGTTCTCCTGCTCCCACATCACTGAGCAACACACAGAGGACTGGGACTTGAGAAAAGGCTCAGGGCACATCATAACTGCACCATGGCTGGGGTCAAGAGTTGAAAGAACCAACGGCGGTTGCGGGGGGTGCGGCTCCTAGATGAACCTTCTTGTCATAATGAATGTCCACCAACCAGCTGATGTCCAGCAGTTCCTAAAACTGTGCCTATGTTGATCAACTGTTTGTTTATGTAACTGTTTTCATTAAGGACTTTTCCAGGCAACAGAGCCTTGTGGCCAGAAAAGTAAGTAGATACTTAAAAGATCATCTTGCCAGGCTCAACAACTGGCCTTGGGATACGTATGCTAACAACCGCTAAGAAGAATACAACTTATTGCACAAATTCTTGGGCTGTGAAGAGTAGTTAGTACCAGCAGGTTGGCTGATTTGCTGGCCATTAACCGATGGTCAATAGGTGTTTGAGGGGCAGCCTGTGTTAATAGAAAGAAAGCAGGAGACAGGTGCAGCATGTGGCTAAACAGTGAGCCAAACGCAGAGGCTTTGAAATCTAATTCCCCCTCCGGGTAGCCGTTTAGCCTCATAAAACCTTTGCCTCTTTAGGATACACATACAGTTTTGCCTACCCGGCAGTGGGCTATAACATTCCCAAGGTGGGCTCAGAGATATTGAGTCTAGTTTCCCAAGTACTGGTCCTTTGGGAAGCAGGAATTACTCTTTTAACCAGGTTTACTAGCCCTGTGCTTCTCCTTTCAGCAACTTTGGCCTGGACTCAACTCTGTCTGCTCTTTTTTTTTTTTTTTTTTTGCGGTACGCGGGCCTCTCACTGCTGTGGCCTCTCCCGTTGCAGAGCATAGGCTCCAGACGCACAGGCTCAGTGGCCATGGCTCACAGGCCCAGTCGCTGCGCGGCACGTGGGATCTTCCCGGACCGGGGCACGAACCCGTGTCCCCTGCATCGGCAGGCGGACTCTCAACCACTGTGCCACCAGGGAAGCCCTGTCTGCTCTTTTAACCACTCTTCTTTCTCACTCCTGGTGTCTGTCACCAATAAAATGCAACCCTCTCATTTTGCGAATGAGGAGACTGAGGTCCAAAGAGAGACTTAGCCAAAGCCAAGTAGAGGGTGGTAGAGTTAGGACCAGCCCAGCCTCCTGGTCCACCCCAGTGCTCAGTCAGGACAGGACCACCAGGACTATAAAGCACATGCACGTGTAGATCCCATTCCAAAGGCTAATTAGAGGAACTCACGGTTATCAGACTCACTTTGGTAGCCCTCGGGCACGGGTCCACCCTTTGGCAAAATCATGATGTAAGCAAAGCTAGTCTTATAACCTCTCACCTCTTTAAGGTCAAGAAGAAAGACCTTGGATATGCTGAGATATGTGACTAAGATGCATTACTAACACCTCAGTATATGCAAAACTTGAATCCAGTTTTTAAAAGAGGACCCACCAGGAGAAGAATCCAAAAAAGAAAGTCTCTGACAATAGCACTTTTGGTCTGTGATATCTGGATTTAGCTGACCTTTTCAGCTTCTTCAATAACAGTCATAATCATCATCATCATCAACAACCTACCATTTACTGAACAGCCAGTATGTTCCAGGTGCTATGAAGCATGCTTTTATATATATCATTTAATGCCCATGGGAAGCAGGTCTTATTTCCTCCATAAACAGGGAAGGAAACTCAAATTCAGAATGGGTAATATCTGCACAAGTTCACACAGTTAATAAGTACCTGAGCCAGGGTTAATCTGTCTACTCAAAAGACGGGGCCTTCATACCACATACATAAACCTCCTGGACTGAGACCTTATATGAAGAAATATCCAGAAATTGTGGTCATGGCAGGCATTGCACACAGATCCAATGATGCACAAGGGAGAGAAGCACCTGCCTCCAAGGGCTGAGCATCTTGCAGTTCTCTTCCAACTGCCCCCCGACCCTCATCCCATTCCACCCACATTGGACCATTCATCTCCTTGTTAGTCATAGACCCTGGAGGCTGTGAGGAAAACATGCAGTTTGAGCACAGCCTGGCCCAACCCTGGAATGGAGCCTAATGCCTGTGACATTCATCAACTGGTTAATTTCAGAAAGGCATCCATTTGCACCAGCTGCTTAAAAAGCTCTCGGCCCTCAGGAGACACTCAGCCAATCACAAGGCAAAGGCAGGGATTTTTTTTCTGGTAACCATATTCAACCGGGTGTCTGCCTGCTGCTTGTTTGGTTGTATAATTTCAGCAAAGCTCAGGAGAGTGGAGAGTAGAGTTAAAATGAATGATCTTATTTTCTTTAAATTATTATTCTTATATGTATGGCTCACATTTGTCCTTAAGTACTTGCATCTTATTAACCTATTATGATGGTGATGGTCGTGATGAAAATGACTGCTGTCGCTCTTTACACGGTGAGAGATGCTTGGCTCTTTCTGACAGGTTCTCTCCATGTGGCTGCATCTTGTATGGAGGGAGGGGAGAGGGAAAGTCACCACCGGTCCAAGATCTGCAAGCCTCAAGTAAGAAATGCCTTTTAGAAATGATTGATAAACCAGAATGCAAACACATTCACATAGAAAAGAAGAGATCCCTCACCAATCTCCAGAATTAGTTGTCAGTTTCCCTCAAGAGACCAAACGCTTTGTGACCACAGATTTAGAATAAAGGGCATGGGATACTCTCAAGGAACCATTTTACCTGCCTGGCATGGGGGTGGGGACTGTGGAGGGCCAGCTTCCCCTCTACAGCTAATACTTATCAAGGCCTTTAAATGTGCCAGGCACTGGACAGAAATGATCTCAGTCTTTGCAAGAGCCCTAGGAGAGGGGTACCAGTTATCACCTCATTCTATTGGTGGTAAAGCAGAAGCTTAGAGATCTAGGTCAGGGCACTCATTCAAGCCAGGTGCGTCCAACTACAAAGGTGACCGCTCTCAACCACCCGCTCTGTCCCGTCTCTCTAGGCTTAGAGCTATCTAAAAAGCTGGCATTATCTGGACTTGGATCACGTTCTCCCTTCTATAGCACTGGAGACTTCTGATTGATTTTTGCTTACATGTTCCTTTTTGTGGTCTCTGTGTAAGCCACCTATCTGGCTGCATTGGACGTTTATATTTTTGTTTTAAACTCTGTGGTAATTAGAAAAAGAGTTAAACGTCAAGCCAGAAAAAATACATATGTATTAAAAAGAAGTTGGGGAATGATAGTAGAAGGGTGGGGAGGGAAGAACACAAGTCTGCAGATACTACATTCTTTCATTTGACCACAAATCTGCGCTGAATACCTACTGGGTGCCAGCTACTGAGTGCTTGGAGCTGACAATTAAAAGACAAACAGGACTAGGCTATGTCCTCGAGCGTCCCACAGTGTAGTAGGAGTGGGAGTGGGAACCAGTAAGGATCCAATGTTCAGGGTATCTGGAGGCCAAGGAAAATACATGATCTGACCTTGCCAAAGTCTCTGGGTGGAAAAGAGGGTTGAGAAGCCTTCATAGTGCTTTTTAAATTATATACAATAGCTTCTATTAATTCACTGATAGCATCGTAAGATCAACTGAAGTTCATTTTTTAAGTCCATGTTCAGGACAAAAACATCTTAATATGACAAATATCTAGAAATACTGGCTTAATAAATAAATAATGAAATATGCTGAAGTGGAATTAAAAATAATAATAATAAACAAATATTTATTAATTCAGGTACTAATCTAAGCTCTTTACATGTATTAACTCATTTAGTTCTCACTAGAACTGTAAGAGGTAAGTAGCAATACTGTTCCCATTTTACAGACAAAAAAATTGAGTCACAGAATCATACAGATGTCCAAGTAATACTTATTATCTATGATGTACCTGGTACTAAGGTTAAAGCAAGGAGAAGAGGGAGAAGAATAAGTTTTAATTAGAACAAGACTCAGCCACATACTAGCTCTGTAGACTTGGGTCTTCATGGGTCAAGTGAATGGGTTGGTAGATAATTTCTGAGAGCCTTTCAAAGTCACACCCTGAAAATCCTTCTTAACTTTGTTTCCTATGGAGTAAAGTAAGGAAAGGCAAGAGATGAGAAAGGAGGAAAGTAGACTAAGGCCACCAGGAAGATGCCGCTGCAACTCCCAACAGTTAATACCATAAAACCTGCACCCAGGAGGTAATCAAGCAATATTTGTTGAACAAATAAGTGGATACAGAAATAATTTGTAGAGGAAAGATAAAATGCTCACTCAGATGGAAAAAGATCGAGCAGAAAAGAAAGTATTGAACAAAAGCAGGTTCACGAATGGCCAGTGGCAGTGCTGGGGAGGAAGTGTGATATACAGACATCGATAGAGAGGCTTCATGGTAGGGTTGTCAGGAACACCAGCTCCGACATTCGACTACTTCAAGTTCAAATCCAAGCTCTGCCACTCCGAAGTGTGACTTTGGGCGGCTCCCCCAACCTCTCTGTGCCTGGTTTTTCTTGTCTATAATTTGGGGATAATATTAGTACCTTCCTCATAAAGTTGCTGAAAGTTAAAATGAGATAATACACATGTAGCCCTGGCACATGGTCAAGTGCTCTATGAATGTAGCCATTGTTATTAATCCTAAATTGGTGTGAACAAGACAGACGAGTAGCATTCCAGTTTTTTCATCATATCCAGCCTGATTATTCCTTGAGTTGTGATGTAAGTAGCCAGTTAGTACAATCCCTGACAAACCCAAAAGGAACTGAGACTAGCTGTCAGGGAGAAGACGAAGTCACAGCATGAGTCATTACACATAGACGTGCATAAGGAGGGTCCTTAAAACATGCCAACAAACGTACCATTCCATCTCGTCTGAGGACGGATTCAGAGGAAATGAGCTTGCTGCAGAGAGGAGGGAAGAATTTCATGATAAGGGATGAGGTACCGAGTTCTAAGGGAGGAGGAGGGGGTTCCTGTTTCCTACTTTTTGGGGGTTTAAATTGTAGAGAGATACGTCCACCTGCTCAAGTGGGGGCTTAACCAAGGCCCAGGGGGGACTAGAAGATGATTCATTCCAAGTCTCAGGCCTAAGAATCTAGCATCTGACCCATTCTCCTGGTTGCTTTGGTTCTGTTTTTTCACATTTGACCACTACTTGCTGAGCACCTACTGTTTGCCAAACCCCCCTGAAGGTCTCACACTTCATTGCTATTCTAGGCCTCTCCTCCCTGCCAGGCCTTTCCAAAGCGCCACAATTGTGCACGTGTGCGTGCAGGTCCCATTCAACCTCAATTCTTGGGCATTCTCCAGGAGCCTATTTCTGACACACACGCTCAAGTCAGCCATGACGACGATGTGCCTCCCTGGAGTGTGCGTCTGAGGATGGGCTCGCGGAGGCGGCGTGGCGCTGGTTCAGACGCTGAGAGCCTTCTCGGCTCCGGCTCTCCGCAGGCGCACCTAGCAACCAGGGCCTTAGAAATCATTAGCGCGATGCACTGACTTCTCTTGATTTCTAGGGTGCTGAGTAATGGGGCTAAATTAAAGAGAAGGACCATATAAATAGACCACTCTAACAAGTGATCATATTCACACATAGGGACCACAGGGGCAAATCGGAACAACAGGGAAACACAGCGCGCTAATGAGAACGGAAGGCTGTTTTAGTTTCTGCGCTCGGCTCTCCTGTGTTTTGAAACTCAGTTGCAGGAATGTCCTGGGGGAGAAAAATTCCACCAGGACAGACTATTATCAAGCTGTCGTGGAGGAGATGGGAAAAGCTTGCCAAAGAGAACCTGATTTGCAGACTGCTCTCCAAAGGAGCCGATGCTGGGTCTGATCAGAGCTCATTCTCTTAATGCTGCATGATTTTTGGAGAAATAAATGCCCAGGGTTACACTGCATCCTTGCAAACTCCCCAGCCAGCCAGCTCCAGTCACGGCTAGTGGTAGGGCCCGGTTAGAGAGTGTAATCTGACCCCACCACCTGCTGGCTGGCTGGACGGCTGGCTGGAGGGCAGTAGGGAAGGAAGGCGGGCTTCAAGAATCTTTGTTGAGGGCTTTTCTTCCTCCTCCTCCTTTCCCCATCCTCCCACAGAATTGCTTATTCCTCTGGCAAAACTCTGATTCTCAGAGCCAAGGTTCTCCATGCATAAAGGAGGGATGATAACATTTGTTATCCACCTTTCCAGGGTCTTAGGAGGCTTCCTATTCTAATATTTATAAAGCATCTCGAACTTCTTCAGCGAAAGGTGACCATCTGTATTCACCTTGAACTGTCATTGGCAACTGACAATTTATGGAGCACTGACTTTGGATCAGACTGTGTGTTGGATATTATGTACGTATTATCTCATTCAGGCCTCACAACAGGCTGGCGAAGAAGGCATTGCTGGCCCCGGCTTTCTGGCAAGAAAAGGAAGCCCAGAAAATTAAATAAACCTGTCTAAATGTATACAGATAAAGAGTTAGGTTTGAGTCTGACCTCGAAGTTTTCCCAGTATGTGGCTCAGCCTTTCCCATATGCTGTGGATTGTGTCTCCTTGGATTTTCTGTTCATTTATCCAATGAGTACCGACTATGTGCTGGGTATTCTTCTTCGTTCCTTTTTTTTTTTGATATATTCTTCTCTATATCTCTGTGTCTGTGTTTCTGTGTCTTTCTGTCTCTTAGTTTCCCTCTGCTATCCCCCCACCCCCCACCCCCCAAGCCAGGTGGAGAACAGCACTCTCATCTACAACCTAATTATGGACCAGTAGTTCTGGGCCCTAACCCCACAAAGACTTGTTTCCCTGCGCTCCTCTCCGCAGCCCCATTCTTATCACGCGACTCCCAGAAACCTCAGTACCTGCCCCCTGCTGACAGGCGGCCAGTTCATCTAGGGGAAACTGGCAATTTGGAATTCTGCCTTCACTGGGTGAGCCTTCCTTGGAAAGGTCTGAAGAAGTTTGTTCATTCATGGAATGCTACAGTTCATTTGGCAATAAATCACATATTGCTTGGGGATGGTTCTTCTATTGTTGCCTTTAACAACTGGTTTAGCCCTTACATCTTTCACAAGTTTATGTCTTGCTCCTGGAAGCGGGAGTCATGTCTTGTCTTTTTCATCAACAGCCCTCACATGTTTAACACATGATAGGCATTCAATAAATATTTGTTGATTTCATAACCCCTTCCTGGGAATGGGTCTGCCTAACTACCCCTCTTGACACATTCTGTCCCTTGCTGGATACTCCCATCACCCCCTCTCCCATCCTTTCTTATTTTTTCATTCCTTCCCTTCCTCAGTTAACTCAGCACAAGTCATGGAGTCATGTTTACTTACTAAATCACCTTCTTTGAGTAATACAGGTGGAAAGCAAACCAAATCTGGAGTCTCATGATCTAAGCTTTGGTCACTATATGACAATGGAGTTTGCTGGCTGCATGATCTCCACTAAGCCACCAGACCCTTCTGAGCATCCGTTTTTCCCCCAGTCACCGTCTCCAGGTCTTTCCCCTCTCATACCATGCCACTGAAACATATTGCAAAGGTCATCAATGTCCTACCTACAGCTAAATACAGTAGACCTTTTTCAGCCTTTTAGTTTTGACCTCTCATCACATTTGTCCCTATTGACCAGTTTTTCCTAAACAGTCTTCCCTCAGCTTTTATGATATCACCTTCTGACTTCTGTAGCTGCTGTTTCCTCTCATTGTTATCATCCTTATTTTTCTTGTTAAAATAATTGCTAGCATTAATCGATGCTTACTGTGTGCCAAGATTATGCTAAACTTCCTAGATGCTGTTCCATAAGGGTGGTACTATTATTACCCAATTAAAAAGGAAGAGATCAGGGCTCAGAGAGGTAACGTAACTTGCCCAGAGACATATGGCCAGAGTTGTCTGATTCCAAAGCATATTCTCTCAACCAAAACAATATGCTTCTCACACTCCTTTATAGGCTCTCTTCCTCTACCCATCTCTTTACTTTTAGAGTTCCAGGGAACTCTATCCTGGGCCTGTTTCTCCTCTTTCTGTCAACTCTCCCTGGATAATCTCACCCACTTCTTTGTCTTTAATAACCATCTATGAAGAAATACTACTATACTGCTATCTTCAGCCCATGGTACTCTCCTGGGCTCCAGACCTTTTTCTCCAACTGCCCAAGGCACAGTGACATATGATGTCTCAAACATGACGTGTCATCTTTCCCTCAAGACCTGGTCTTCCTCCCAGACTTCCTATCTCAGTAAAATCACACAACTATCCACCAATTGTCCAAACCAGAAAACTCAGGGTCCTCTTTTTCACTTCTCATTTATCCTCCTTAACACGGCTTCCAAGACCCTTCAAGACTTGGTTCCTGCCTCTCTTTCCAGCTCTGTTTCTTCCATCCCCTGACATTCTTCACCTTGCTGTGATCACACCTGTGCAGTTCCTAGAATGAACCAGCTCACTTGCTTTCTCTGTCCTTCCTGTATCTGGGTTTGTTTGTTTGTTTTCTGTTGTACTTCTAACTGCAATATTTTCCATCCCTTGCCCCTCATCTAGCTCAACCTTACTTACCTACCATTCAGTTCTCATCTTAAATGTCACTTCTTTTGAGAATACTTCCCTAGACCAGATTAAATCTTCCTGCTGGCACTCTTATCCTCCCCAAACATAATCTATCACACTTCACTCACTGCAATTACTTTTCAACTGTAGATGTAGTCTTGTCTGTTGTAGTATCTTGAATATCTAGTACAGCGCCTTGTGGATAAAAGTCTCTCCAAGTATACTGAATGAATGAATGAACCGCAAAATAGAGTTAATTATAACTACTTCTCAGTTATATTGGGTAATTGTGGAAATTGCATGCGACAGTATTTGTGATTATACTTTGTAAGCTGTGAAATTGTAGAACAAACCCCCACAAGAATAAAAAAATTATGCATGGTTGATCTCCCCTACTTTTCCAGATTCCTCATCCTCTTTCTGGACCCACCGTCTCCTCAACAGTTGAGAGGTCATGATGTATCAGAGTCCCATCAGCTGAGACTTGTCCTGTGCTTTCTCACTTGGGGGTTCCTTTCTGATCCAGGAGCTGCTCAGGTTGTCTTCCATATCATCTCTGTCAGTTCCATCCCCAGCTTGGTTCAATCAGCAGCTGCGTCAAAACCTTACACTCACCCCTGCATACCTACACTCCATGCTAGTCTAATCCAATTCAGTTCTTTAGGCTGATCCTTCCCACCCTTGGGAGTCTTAGTGATTGCCTTTGCACTAAGGATAAGTATCTCTGTTCCTAACCACTCTAAATCCCTCTTGCTTTCACTCACTCCAGAAACTGTTAGAAAGGGGATATTATAACCTGAGGTTATCCTGGCCATTGGAGAAGTTGATGTGGAGAGGAACAGAATGCTTGAAAGAGTTTTAAAGCAAACTCTCAATCCATGGATTACAGGGGAGAGAGATTGGAAATGATATGAGAAAAGGGAGAAAGAGAAACAAGGAGTATATGTGAGGGTAGAAGAGTTGTTGGGTGAACAGCATAGTAAATCCGTCCCCCCTGGTCATACACTGTTCCCTTGACAACAGCCCATCTCACCAAAGCAGGATAATGTCTCTGGCTAGCTCCAAACAGAGGTGGGTGTCCCATTCTCATCTAGTGCTACCCAACACAGGACGTACATTTGATCTCTTATGATTTAGCTTGGAAGCAGAGTTGCTTATTCAGAACCATTCCTGAGCTTAGAAGCCAAAAATCAGAGATAATGTCAAGTGATTTTTTTTTTAATCACCACCAGGTGTATGTTGTGGGAAAGTCAATCACTGTATCAGTTGGCAGTTTCAAATTATAAAAACAATCACAATAGCCAAAACCCTATTGTTTCATTCACATAAGGAGAGGTTATAGAAGCAAGTGCCTTCTTCTCCACGTCAACACCCCCTCCTCAGATTAACACCCTTTGTGACATCTTGAAAACTACCCTGGATATTGATTAACCTGACTTTACCTGTAGAAATGTGTGAGGAGAAAGCAGTTAACATGATCTCCCTGGACCATCCATATCAGGAATGGACAAGCTTTTGCTACAACAGATGATTATTTCTCTGGTAGTCTAAACACTGGAAGCATCCAAACACTGTACATATGCTAAACGTCTTTTTTTAAAATGTTATATTCATTTGAAATTAACAAACCTAAACTCTACGCACAGTACCAGTTGGATGCTCCAGGTGAACACTCCTCTCCTATATTCACAGGAATGCAGGCACCTTCCCTCAGTCCCTTTACGTCTCTCTTCCTCCACTTCCCTCTGGCTTCCCTGCGCAGAGCCTCTGTCCACCCCCGAACCCCATCCTGGGCCCAGAAGCAGCATGGCTTGTATAACACTCAGAGTGCTAAGCTTACCTGCACCTTTTTCTGTTTTTTACCCTGTAATTTGGGGAAGTGACAGAACTGTCATAATGTGTATGTTTAAGTCTCTGAGTTTTAAATTCAACAGAGAAGAAAAGGAGGGGGCTCGTGAAGATGAGAAGGGGAGCAGATGCATTTTACAATTTTTCAAGATATTCGTCCCAGAGCCTCATTTTTTCACCCCCGCCCCCCAAAATCCCTGCATAACAACTAGATAGAATGATAAGCAGTGACAACTTGGAAGGCAGCCAGTCTAACAGTATTAAAGAGATAATATAATTTTAGAACTGAAGCGGGCCTCAGACCTGATTTAGTCTGATGCTCTCATGTTAAGATAAGGACAGTGAGACCCAGGGAGGTGTTGTGACTTGCTCAAGGTCACATAGGGAGTTTGGTCTATTACCAGCTCTCTGGACAGCCAAGGCCACACTATCCACACTCAGGAGGGACTTGAGTAGCAACAGCAGCGTCTGTGCAGAGGGCTGGAAGGAGGCAATGGTAAAAGAAGTGAGGGTGCAGGGTGCTGGAAGAAAAGAAGCCAGGAAATGTTGCAGGGGAAGACGCCAGAGCAGCACAATTTCAAACCGAATGGTCAAGCTTGAGACATCTGGGCATGAGAGGTACCAGATGGGCCTGGAATGGGCAGCAATCAGGCACTGGGAGATTCACTGGGAGTCAAGGCAACCGGAAGAAGCTGAGTCAAAGGGGCTGATTTGCAAACAGCATAGGGCTCTGCATACAGAAGCTGCAGCTGCAACTCAAGGACAGCATTTAGATTTATGGAGTGTGGATAGGACTTTTGGTCAGCATCAGTCACCTCAGCCAGTCCTGTGAATCACAGCCAAATCTAGATGAGTTGTATAATTGACCATGATAATGGGAGGATGAATGGTGGCTGTGATTGCCTGTTCTGCAATCAACCCTTAAGATGGCTAGAAATTTTGTTCTGGCAGCCCTTGGCCCAGATAATGATGTCCTAGAGACACAATGATCACCGTGAATGGAAGCAGCTTCGAAGACAAAGGCCACGATGCACAGCCCTGTGATGGAGGATCCCACTTTGTCATGGGTCAGAGACCAGATTAACACAGACCTTAGCTGGGGAGGGGTAGGCAGAATGAGGAGAGCAAAGACCTGGAGAATGAAGAGAACTGAAGTGACTGTTTTCGTCTCACGGATGCAGAAGCTATCAGTAGGGCAGTAGCAAAACATTGGTGCTACAGATACTAAAACGGCAAACCTCTAAACAATGTTACTGCCAGTATATGCAGAAGATTTTGTCACAGGTCTCGAGAAAGTCACTTAACTTTGCTATGTGTCAGGCTAAATCAACACCATGCAAAAACATCTGGATGAAAATGAAATGCCTCTGTCAGTTGTCTGGGTGTTTTGTCTACCTGACGTCAAAAACAGCTGGATTATTGTAAACGTTTGGATGACGCACTGAATTTTTCATTTTTCATTCAGATCACAAAATCATAGACTCTCTAGCTTGGCAGGAACTTAAAGGTCATCTAATCCCTGATATTTGGCATAGCCTCAAATGACCTGTTTTGTATTATTGTGCACATCAAACACTAAGATATGGGGACTTGTTATGTCTAATTATACATATTGTATTTTATTTAAACACATGTTTATTTTAACATTTTGTTCTCCTTGGCTGTTCAATTGAATTGCAGATGAATCATTTACAGAGTAAACTAGATTATTATATGTATGAAAATACAATGAAATTCTGTAATTAGCCCAGACTTGATTTAAAAAAAAAAAAGCTGCAGGTGTGCGTAAATGTGCGTGAACCTTGGTGCCACGCTCAGCACAGAGCCAGGAGGCTGCCTGAGTTACCTTCACTCCTAGAGCTTCCTGCTTAGTTTCAGAAGGAGAGTGGTTTGCAGAGAAGTTTGCCTCAACTCTGTGTCACTTCCTTACGTATTCCTGCCACTTAACGAGCTCAAACCAGGTGTCTGTTCCTAGACTGAGACTGAAAGCAAAATAAGGGCAAAGGACTGTGAAATTCATTAACTCCAGAGATCTGTTTCAGCATCTGAATCTTTCTCATCCAGATGGCCAAGGCTTCATCCCACCCCACCCCCCTCCATATTCAGAACATTCCTTTGAAAACATTCACCCAAATACAGCTTCACAGAAGAGCTAAGGAAGCGTTCCCTCTCATAGATTCAGCTTATGGTCTAAAGTATGTGTTTAATTTCCCTGACGGTCTGCATGGAGCTTTTCATTTTTTACAAGTGGCTCTTGGAGCCATTGTCTCATTTACACAGCTAGGCTCCATAGAAATGGGTACAGCCAAATTAAGACACAGGAGCAAATGGGAAACATTTTCCACAATAATGTGTTCGTTGACTTAAAATGATAGTCTGGGGAGAAAAACGAAGTTAGAAGGTCCAGGAAAAGGAAGAAAGGGTGAAATGAGATGGTGAGTCAATGAGGCAGGGAGATCTAGGAAGACTGTTTTGGATGGCAGGAGATGTAGATAAGGAGGTTCTTATATTTGCAGTGATGAAAGCTTATAATGGGCTGGAGGGGAGGTGACAGCAAATCACTCAGTCAGCCCGCCAGCAGCCTTTGCTGGGTACCCACTGTGCACAGAGCATTCTTGGTACTAATAAGTGCAGGGAGTTAACCAGACTGTAAAAGACCTTCTAAGATGAGCTTGAAAACTGGTGGAAGAGACCACCACAGAAAAACAACAGCTCTGTGAAAGTGAGAGCAGAATCATATTGAATAGTGAAGATAGCTGTAACCTAAGCAGGCAGCAATACGACCACATGCACAAGAAATAACTCAAGCAATCTAGATAGTATAGGTTTAATATATATGTATGTCAGAGTTAACGTATATTGAGTGTTTGCTATGTGGCAGATATAGCATTAAGCACTTTATACACGTTACGTCTTATATATGAGAAATACCGACAAGCCAAAGAAATCTAAACATCAAGTAATACGCCTGTTCATTTGGTATGAAATGAAGTAAATGCAAGGATATGGATTTGAGGTACAAGAACTTCAGCATTCAAGGATTTGACATAACCAGTTATGACTATTCATGAGCAGCCCTTAAAGTGGAGGACATGGATTAATGTGTAATTTACTCAGATACCAGAATGACTTATGCTGGGCAATGACTCTCAGCTTTTGAGAGAAAATTGTTCACTGCCCACTGTCTACATCTCAGTACAACTTGGTTGTTCTATATGTTTCATTGAGTTTGTCATCATTCTTCTGAAATGATGCTTTACTGCATTTTATGGGGGATAGTATAAACTATTGTTTTAACTGAGAGCTTGAAGACTTGCAGAGATCTTAAGAAGTATACCGCACAAAGGCAAAGGGTTTCCTGATTTTAGAGAGATGTGGAAATACCCCACAAGTATAGGTAAATTCTCCAAAGTCTTTTTATTATCTAGTTCTAGGGTAGGATAGTGGTGGAGTCAGAAGGGCCTGTATGTGCAGTTATTTTAGAGCTGCTGCTGTGACAGCTTTGCCCTTCTTAAGTCTCTGGGGGGAGTAATATCTCAGTATTATTCAGAGTTTGGAATGGAGAATGACAGAATGTATTTTGGATGGGTCAATTTTTTCTTCAAAGGACAACTGGCTTCATCCTTCCATTCCTGGCTGTGCTGAAGGAAGAGGCCCTGGCTGTGCCTTGAATGAGGATGGCCATGTTCTCTACCGCGAGAGCCTTCTCTCTGCCCTCTGATCGAATGCATAGTTGACTCCTGATATAAAGTCAGGCAATCTGAATTTTGTCAAGTAACCCCAGTAGTACACGAAGTTCTGCAGCAACAGGAGTGATGATTAAATAGGGCAGTAAAGTTCTTTCAGGAATTTGAACTGGGAAACTCCCCCTAAAATCAATCAGTACCATGAGATGCATCAGATGAACACAGAATGAACACAGAAGAGCAGCTGGAGAGAACAGCCTGGTCATGCTTGTGGTGAACAGTACAGAGATGAAGGACCACCTCTGGGGTTAGTCCGCCCAGTGCCCATATGGCATTTCACTCACTGTTGCCAGATGCTCCTATGATGTGTCTCTCTTCTTATTGCCACAGGTATGCCTCAATAATCTCCCACTGACTGAGGTATGCTAAGGAGTGCTGGTTCCTGGAAAACAAAAAAATCCCAAGACTGTCAGAGCTGGTTAGGAATCAGCTCGTCAGTGCTACTCAAAGTGTGGTCCAAGGACCAGTGGAATCCACCACCATTCCAGTGTGTGGGAAATAGGAATAGAAACTAAGTAAGCATTTGAAAACTTTAATAGCAATTTGACCTTGCCCCAACATCCAATTTTATGTCTGTTGAATCTCATAATAAAAATCTGAGCTTGCGTTTTGTAAATCTGTGGGGAGTTTCCAGTTCATTTTTCTAGTAATTTATTTTTATTGTTTTACAAAATTATCAGTACAATTGACCTTTGAGCAACAGGAGTTTGAACTGCATGGATCCACTTATATGCTGATTTTTTTCAGTAAGTACGATGACAGTACTACACGATTTGGTTGGTTGAATCCTCAGATGCAGAACCACAGGTAGGGTGGGCCGGCTATAAAGTTATACCTGGATTTCAACTGCGCTGAGTTGGCACCTTTAACCTGGACATTGTTCAAGGGTCAACTGTATATGAAGGACTGGAAATTGTAAAAAGAAAAAATTCAAAATGGGTTCTTCATAACAGATAGTTTGAGGAGCACTGATCTAGTCCCCTGTTTTCAAACTGTGAATCTTTGATTCATGACTGGGTAGCAACGCATTGATGAGTCATGAAATTAATTTGTGTAGGTACCAGCATTAACATGAGAGTAGAAAATATCAGGATGCATTGCATGTAGTAAGGCTAAGTACTTAAACGTTCTGTGAAACTTTTATTTATATGTAAACACACGTGCACGTGTGTGTATATATCTGTATATGTATATATATATATATATATGTATACATATATATGCAACAGGGAAAGGAACCTGGGATTCCCCATGTTTGTTTGTGAAATGTGTCTCTGCTTTCCTCATAGGTGTAGGAGAAAATTTTCGCATCACTGGAAAACTATGTGTTGTCTATAGCACACCATTTTTTTTTTTTTTTTTTTTTTTTTTTTTTTGCGGTACACGGGCCTCTCACTGTCGTGGCCTCTCCCGTTGCGGAGCACAGGCTCCGGACGCACAGGCTCAGCGGCCTTGGCTCACGGGCCCAGCCGCTCCGCGGCATGTGGGATCCTCCCGGACCGGGGCACGAACCCGTGTCCCCTGCATCGGCAGGCGGACTCTCAACCACTGCGCCACCAGGGAAGTCCTATAGCACACCATTTTGTATTATCTGATTTTGATTCAATGGGAGCTGTACGTTATACAACTCTGTACATTATAGATAACTGATAGCATTGCAAATATAATTCTTGTCTATAGACGTGCAAATTTCCATCGCTTCTGGTAGAGGTTCAAATGACTCCCAGACCCCCCTGAGGAAGAAGCTAGTTTTGCTTCTTTTTGCACATTCATGTCAATATGCCTGATCTAGAAATGGGTCTGTTCCCTTTCAGATTCCTTTTTGAACCAGTTGTAACATCTACTTAGTTCTCTCACTGATTGAATTAAATAAAATCTCTAATGAGTGTTCATTCTAAATCTGTTAAGTCATGATTCTACCTTTCCTTGAGAATGATGTTTTAAACAGAGGTCATAGTAGACCTTTCATACCACCATCAGGCTGTGGTATTTGTTCAAATTTAGGTCATTTCTAATGAAATGGGATCCCTTGACAGGAAGGAATGTCTGGGTCCTAAGCAAGGCTGAGGGCCTTCCACCTGGGTTAAGTTTCTGCTGCTGCCCTGATAGGAATCGAAAGGGGTTTCAGCTGTGAAATGTCTTTCACTGTGAACGACCACGTGCCATAAATGATTTTGATTGCTACTCCACAAGAATATTCCTCCCATGCGTTATTCCTGTGATTTAAAGTACACACCTCTTTTACTACAGTTCAGAAAAATCTGAAGGTGCAGTTTGATGTGGACGGGGCACATTAGAAGTACAAGATTTCAGGTATAGCAAGAAAGAACACTAGCTTGAGAATCGCAAACCTAGATTGTAAGCCCAGCTTGACCCCTAATTAGCTGTATGATCTTAAGCAAATTCATCTCTCTGGCCTCGGATTCCTTATCTGTACATTGACTTACTAAGTCAATAGCTTTTTGCTTTGTTTGTTTGTTTGATACAACAGCTTTTTCCAAAGAAAGCTTGCACACGATGTCCCAATTTCCAAAACAATGACAGACACTCTGTTCAATAGGGGGTGTCTGCTTGGTTTCAGCTCCCCACACTGTGGTGGCCTCTATTTACAGGGGCCCCTCAGAACCCTGAGGAGGCCTGGAACTCTGAGAGGCACGGAACTCAAGGGCACTAAAACTCTTTCTGATGTTGTGACGATGTTACAGTCAATGATTTCGTCTCTGAATTAAGTGTATTAAAAAATACTTTCCAAGCTGTCCCACCCTTTCCTTCCTTGCCCCACCTCCAACCCCTTGACTGTCTCCAGTTTTAGTTCTGACCTTTGGAGTCATCTCCCATCCTCAGTTCCTTCATCCCCTGGGATCCACCCCATGGCTTCAGTTCAAAAATATATCCATTGTATTGTAATAACGTTTAATTATCTGCTTCCCCCACCAGACTGTGAGTTCCCTGAGCTGCAAGTCATGTCTCCTCACCTTTGTTCTTGGGTCCAGCACAGTGCCTGACCCTCTCTTCTGTCCTCAGTACACACTCCACCCACCACTGCATCTCCTGTTCAGAGTTTGCTCCTGAACTAGACAACTACTTGCCAGACATTTCCACTTTGGGTATCTCACAGACTCTTCAAAATCAACACGCCCAGAACTAGCCATGGCTTCCATTCAGAATCCTCACCTGCTCCTGAAAAGTCTCATCTCTAGGAGAGGTGCTGCAGTCTGCTGCCCAAACCAGAAATCCTCAACACCTTTCTTTACTTGATTTCCACATCCAAACAGTCACATGTCCCTTCAATTCCTCCTCCTCCCACAATTTTTAACTCCATCTACTTCTCTCCATTCCCACTGCTTCTGCCCTAGGTCAGACCACATGGATAATAAGAGATAGTTTTGATGGTGTTTTCATGGTGCCAAGCGTTATAAAATAAAATAAAATCCTCTTCATACATTAGATTCCTCAATGTTCATGCCCATTCTGAAAGTTTAGTACTGTTAATAGTCCCATTTTACAGTTAAGGAGATTGAAGCTCAGGGAGAATAAGTAACTTGCCCAAGCTGGGAAGTTTTGGTACTGGAATTTAAACCCCTACCTCTCTAATGCTAATGCTCTAGCCCTTAACCATTACGTTAAAACTGCAATATTGACTGGTGTTGTGTCCCTACAATTAGCCTGGCCCTTTTAAGTTCTTTCTCCATTCTACAGCCCAGGATTTTTTTTTACAAATGGAAGTCTTATCATGGTGTATCCTCTGCTTAAAACACCTCATTGTTTTTCCTTTGCCTGGGTACAGTACTACAGACTTGTTCGTAGCTCACTAGGCGCTTCATAATCTGGACCCCCTTAACCTCTTGGGTCTCTTTTCTTGCCTCGGCTTCAGTCGTGCTGAATCCTTTGCAATCGTGAGGCTGAACCTTGCGGTGTCTCCCATTTGTACCTCCATGCCGCCTTTTTCTTTTCCCTGGCAAATTCTTTTTCCCACCTCTTTACCCAGCCAGCTCGGAGTCGCACTCCAGTTCTCAGCTTAGAAATGTTCAACTCTAAGAAGCCCTCTGTGGGCACCCGTATTCCCAGAGCACTGTGTGTTTTCTGACAATATCACCGTTACTCTACACTGGAAGTACCTTTGTCGGAATCCTCTAGCGAAACAAGCTCCCAGAGGGTGGAGACTGCTGCCGCCGATCCGTTCAGTGTTGCTCTGCGCCTTCAGTTGGGTTCCTTAGAAGCACAGCCCGAGATGAAGATTCTTATGCAAGTGATTTATTGAGGGAGTACTTTCAGGTGAGACCGTGGAATGAGGGAAACAGAATAGGGCAAGGGGAGATCAGCTGTGGGCTCAGCTGAAGTCTAGCTTAAGTCTAATGGAGGGAGGCGGGAGGGGGCTCTGGGTCTTGAATAACAACACAGAGTTGTCCCACCTTGAGGCAAGGGGGTGAGTTTTCACTACTCCCCCCACAAACATCAGTCATCTCATCATCTGCAGGCTGCCCCCTGAGTATGTGTAGGTGGGGGTGGGAATGAGGGGGCATAACCTCCCAGGTATCACTGCGGGGAGTTCTTTCCACCTACGGTCTCCAGTAAAGGATGCAGCTGTGGGTCCTCAGTGGCTGGCAGATGGGTACACCCTCCAGGTGAGGAGGATCTGCTACCCACCCCAGCAGCTAGAACATATCCTGCCCCATCACACTCAATAAATGTCAAAGCAGTAAATGATGTGACTTTTTCATTCATCTCTCAATTTTTTCATTTATTCCTGGCTTCATGATTTTTCTAATGAAATAAATCCCCTAATCTTCCCAGTCTTGATTTTTTTAAAGGTCTCCATTTTTTTTGTCAAACTTCTCTGAACTCTAATTATTTTACAGGATTCCCAAATTTGGATAACTCTAGTTTCTCACTTAATAAGTTTTGTTACATATTAGGCAAACATGTTCATGACTGCATATTTCTACAACTTAATTAGTTGTAAAAGGTCTGACTGGTCCCCAGTCAGAATGTACATATCTTCTCAAATCAGGTAGAATTTGTGGGGAGAAGGTTTCAGTCATAGCAGCAAATTTGATTTTTAAACCATTTGTCTGGAACAGTTTGCTCCAAAATATCTACATATATCCTACTTGGGGGTCTACCCAAATATATCTGTCAATTCTGCATAAGTTGTATACACATTATTGAGGTTTGGGGCCCCTCACCTAGTGGTTAGCTGCTGCCCATTCAAATGGCCTAACATGGGCAGCCCCCTCCCTGGCTAGGAAGCTAGAGAGACCCCCATGGAGGGAAGAAGAATTATTCCCACAAGGTTTGTCTTCTGCTCAAGTGGGCTGGGGCCCTGACTTTATTCCTCAAGGACATTTTTCTCTCTGGGAGAAATTTAGCCCCATCGGGCTCAGCCAAAAATTTAAGAGCCTTAAAGATAGAGACTGGGGCTTCCCAGGTGGCGCAGTGGTTGAGAATCCGCCTGCCATGCAGGGGAAACGGGTTCGAGCCCTGGTCTGGGAAGATCCCACATGCCACGGAGCAACTGGGTCCGTGCGCCACAACTACTGAGCCTTCGCTCTAGAGCCTGTGAGCCACAGCTACTGAGACCATGAGCCACAACTACTGAGCCTGTGAGCCACAACTACTGAAACCCGCACGCCACAACTACTGAAGCCTGCACACCTAGAGCCCGTGCTCCGCAGGAAGAGTAGCCCCTGCTCGCCACAACTAGAGAAAGCCCGTGCACAGCAACAAAGACCCAACACAGCCAAAAATAATAAATAAATTAAATAATTTAAAAAAAAAAAAAGATAGAGACTGGGTCTTGTTCATCTTTACATAAAAACTAATAATACTTCAGACTCAACTGTTTAAAAACACTTTCACATATAATATCTCACGAAAATCCCAGTGAACAAAAAATTATTGTCCCCATTTTGCCCACGAGAAAACTAAGACATTTGGAGATCAAATGAGTCACCTAAGGGCACGTAGATATTAAGTGGCAGAGCCACCATTCAAACCCAGGAATTCTGATACCAAATATGATGGTCTTTTCACAGCACCTTCCTGTATAACACAAGGCCTGGCATGCCATACGGCCTCATTAGCTGTTTGTTGAGTTGAATTACCTATGACTTCTATTATTCATGTCCAGGGCTCCCCTTCTTTAGTGTAGATAACAAGGAATACGTGATGGGCTAGCCTGTGTCAACTAAAGCATTGTGCCAATGAGGTCAAGGTCATTGGTTCAATTCTCAAAAAGACCAGTTACCTTTGTCTTAAGACAGTAGCAATCTTAGTTCCAGTGATACAGGCCACTCCTCTAATCTGCTATTTTGCCCACTAGTGTCTTGGCCAACAGCAAGGAATGGGCAAAAGATTTTGAGTAGAGCAGAGCAAATCCTTCACTATTCTAGGAAGCATGGGGAAGAAAATCTTGTTATTTTTATTTTTTTCCCAGGAGAAGGCACAGAGAATCCATGGAGTTACCTATAGAAGGCTCTGGGTCAGTATTCAGTGACTTGAGTAGATCTAGCCCCAAAAGGCTTTACGAAGGGGAGAGGGAGGCAGCCATGCTGAAGTGATAGCAAGGGCACAGGAAGAAATGACCGGCTGGGACATTCAGTCCAGCACATGTCATGTCTTCAAAGAGGAGGTCACAGGGTACATTTTCTGCTGGAGATAACTTAAAGACTTTGAGGAGTAGGAAAGTGTCCTGGTTCCAGTGGCTAAGTTTATAATCTAGAGCCCTAAACAAAACCTTCACCCACATTCACCTCCTCCATCCCTACAGCTTAGTCTATGATGCCAACAAAAAGCAAACGCTTCCAAACAGATGCTTGAAAACTGCAGAGCTCTTATTGCTAATAATGTTTATACCATTCAATTCAATGAACACTGATTGACAGGCCTGTTTTACATCTACTACTCTAAAGGCCCTAGGAGTGGGATGAATTGTCTCTGCCTTCAAGTTATAATCCAAGGAGTGAAAACTTTATAGTATGTAACATAAATCAAGCAAAAAAAAAATATATATATATACTAATTAAGTGACTGTGCTCTGGGAGATTAAGGAGAAAAGTTGGCTATGATGAGATTCCTTTGGAAAATCTTCATGGGAGAGGACTGAACTGAACTTTGAAGGATTTGGGGGATCTGAATCTGAAGGCAGAGGGAGTGGAAAGAGAATTCCTCCTCTGAATTCAGTGCCGCACCTACATTTCTGGGCCCACCTTACTATTTCAGCCATTGCTGCAGCAACCAGCTGCAGGCCAGAGAAATCTGGCAGCATTGTAGCTTCAGGTGCCCTGACCAGCCCTGGCTTTCTCTTCCTGGCTTCTCTGCTCTCGCTGCCCGCAGGAACCTGCTCAGCCATTCTGATACACAGGCAAACCTGGAAGTGTGTGGATGTTAACACCAAAAGAACAACACTTGATCAACAGGGAGCAGAAGCTTGTGGACTAATACTTCCTTCTTCCACCCTGCAGGTTGCCAACTCTTAGAGGCACTGTACAAGGGCTCTTCAGAGGGTCCTATGTAGGACTGAGCTCTGGTTGCCCACGGTGATGATCAGATAACAAAAGTCATCATGGATTGGCTTCTCTTTCTTCCCTGTTTCGATCTTCACAGACCTCCCTATCCTATTCCTTAGCATAACTTCCCCTAATTAATCTTCAGTACACAAGCCCCAGCCTTGGAGGGAATCTGGATTAAGACTAAGAGTGAACTTGGTGCGTTTTCTGTATATCCCTGAAAAGTAGCTGTTTCAGAGACAGGAGTAAGTCACACAATATGACACAGGGAGGGGGTGTGGATTCTCTCTACCACACCTATCAGGCCTCTGACCAACTCCCTCTTTTGCGTTAGTCCTACGGGGACTTGACTTAGAGTCACCAGGGACCTTCAGAGAGCTTCCTGAGTCATGGGGAACACCACATCTGTGGTATACAGGACGCTTTACTGAGGGCAAGGCAGCCAAGCCCTGTTCCCTCCCCTCTCCCCAGATGTCTGTGAAAGCTGAAAGGGGTTCTTGTATTCCCAGGCCCAGGATTGCAGGGAGGAGTTAAGCTGAACTTCAGCCTGCCTGCAATACACTTTGTGGGACTCCTGTACATCCCTCCTTCCCTCTCCAAGTCTCCAGATCTCAGCGCTCAGGAAGGAAGGCTGAGATCCCTCCAGGACCTTCAGCCCATCCTCAGATAAGCACTTGCTCGGGCTACAGACAGCCAGGCTCCCCAGACCACTCAGCCCTATAGCATCCTCACCAGAAAGTGTGCTCAGAAGGGCCATCAGACTGGCTTCCTCTGCTCTTGGCCATAGGCCTGATTCTTCCTGAATGCAGACCATGTTGAGTTTTGTGCCTCACAAGTGAAGCATGATAATAGGAACTTAGAGCAGATGTCACAGGGATGTGAGTTTGAGAAACAGATCTAGGCTGAATGCCTAGAGGAGCAGGAGTGATTCAACGTAGTGAAAAGGAAAGATGCGCAGGGACACCAACTGTCCCGGTGACTCAGGCAGGCTGACTTAGACCAGAGGAATGGGACAGTGTATGAGAGATTGAGCTCGGATGGAGCTTCTTCCTTGTAAGGACCATGAAGGTCTTGAATTTGCTGGGGAGGTGGGAGTGGGAAGATCATCAGGAAGGCTGAAGAGAGGAAGATTACTAAATAGTGTTTCTGGTCATATTAAAAGAGAAAAGATAGTTTAAAGGTGAGAAAAGCAATGCCCAGAGTCAGCAGTGGTGCTGAGCTTCTTTTCCTCAGCAATCTCTCTGGCCCTGAATGCCTCCGTCAGAGGTAGATTCTACCTTTGTGCACTTGAAGGTGCAGGAAAGTGATAAGGAGAGGCAGAAGGAGAGAGGACAGTGGGAAAGGAAAGGTGAAAGAGATCGCTGTCGGTACAGCTCAGAGTCACCACCCATTGCCACCTCCAGTAATCCTTACAAGGTCCTCCGGGCCCTTTGATATGGACTCTGTTCAGAAAAGCAGTGTTGTCTAAGGTTAAGATCATTGGCCTTAGAGTCAGACCCGAGGGTCCCAGCACTGTTGTATTCAGCCTGAACAGCAGTACTCGCTCGGCAAGTACTTCCCAGCCTCAATTTCCTCATCTAGAATGGAAGCCGCATGAAGACAGGGACTTGACTTCATTCACTGTAATATTCCTAGAGCCTGTTAGGACACCTAGGAATACCTATTTGCTGAATGAATAAATAAACCTATAAAATGAGAATAATATTAGCACTACTCCATAGGCAATAAACATAGTAATGAAGAACATGGACAGTAGAGCCAGACTCCCTTAACCTGAATTCAAACTCAGCCACTTCCACCACTGTAACTTCAGCAGGCTAGTAAATCTCTCTATGCCTCTCTGTACCAGTTTCCTCATCTGTAAAGTGAGGATAATAATAGGACATCTACCTCCACAGATTATGGTGTGGCTTAAAATAAGTTAATATATGTGAAATGTACAAAATAGTGCCTGGCTATTTATCAGTTAGCTATTATGATTGTTAGGAGAATTACTTGATAAAATCCAGAAAAAATGCTCAGCATTTGATCTTTTATTTAATTAAAAAAAAATTTTTTAATTGAAGTATAGTTGATTTACAATGTTGTATTAGTTTCTGGTGTACAGCAAAGTGATTCAGTTATACATATAAATATATATATTCTTTTTTAGATTCTTTTCCATTATAGTTTATTACAAGATATCGAATATAGTTCCCTGTGCTATACAGAGAGACCTTGTTGTTTAGCATTTGATGTTTTATTCTATATACTCCTAAACGATGCAACTCTCTTATGATGAAATAGAATCAGATATTGATATTAAATATTTTTAAATATAAAAATATTTTAAGCAGTTAGCTCATCACCTGTCATATCGCAAGCTCTCACTAAATGGTAGCTATTATTATTGTTGTTGCTGCTGTTTTTGTTATAAGAAAATCATTCTGATCTCACCAGGCCTGCAGGCTGATGATAAGCCCACAGGTTCATCTTCAGGGTTGACTTTGAATAGGAGCAGGCAATGGCAGGCATTAACTGAGGAAGGATCCCCAGGAAAACTGCTATCGGTATTGAATAGGGTGAGAGTAGTAGGAACCAAGCTGGTTGTAATGTTTAGCCGCAGGCTAGAGAAACAGACTTGAACAAGAGTGGAACAGGAGAAAAACAGTGACGTGAAGAAGCAGGATACTGGGTAGAACGTGTTGTAATACACCAGACCAATTTCTCCTTCTGTACATTCTGTTACTTCCATTACTAGTCAGAGGGGCTGATTCATTTCCTCCAGAAGTATTTATGAAATTTGTACCATTTTTTTTTCAGCACAGTGATCAGGGTTACGGGAAACAGAAAAGCAGTGGAAAGCAGTATGAGTCTTGGGCTTACAATCTCTTGCAGAGAGAATACATGAGATCGTGTATGAATATATCCCCAGATGTGTCAAAACAGGCAACTGCTACAATAAGTTAAGACAGGGGAGACATTAATTCATTTGTTCCTCCTTGCATACATTCATTTACTGACTCATTATTTCATGGACACTGAACACCCCTTGTGCTGAAGGCCATAAAGGATAAGGAGCTCAGGAAGCTAAATGCTGCCCTCAAAGAACCGATACTTTAATAAAGAATTGGTGGTGATCTGTATGAGAATGGCTCCAATACAGGGCAGAACAGGGTCATGCCCAAGAGGCCTGCTTGGTGTTAACCAAGGGGTCTAGTTGAATAGTCTCATGTGGCTTTCTGAGGGTGGTGAGACTTGATTTGATTTGAAGGTATCATCTAAACAGATGGGGGTACGGGGTGGCGTGCCAAGCGGGAAGTCGCTAGGAGGAAACTCACGTTAGCAGGGATGAACACGGCTTTTATTTTGTTGATTCATCAATGCACGGAACAAAATTTTTTGGAAATATCCGTTATGGGTCTGAAAGATGAATAGGACATTATTCCTTCCCTCAAGCAGTTTCTGGTCTAATGGGGGAGGCACACACATGAAGAACAAAAGTATATCAGAGTGTGATGAGTGTAACAATAGAGGCCTGTGTAAAGTAGGTGCAGAAGGGTGTCATCCTCCTGGGGAATGAGGTGGGGGCTCAGTGGCTCACAGGGGAGCCAAGGCCCTGCAGCCACGAGGGACAGCACGTAAAGGCTCTTTAGGAAGGACATTGGAGGCCAGGGTGGAGGGTGGATAATGACTGATGGGAAACAAGGTAGTTAGACGGGTAGAGATCAGATCTTGAGGCATTTAGAGGACATTCTATGGAATTTGGGCTTTATTCAGGGGATGAGGCAATCAGTGAAAGATTTCAGAGGAGATGACATACCACATTTGCATTTTGGAAAGATAATGAGAACAGTGTC
The DNA here is from genome assembly GCF_937001465.1 of Orcinus orca. Lineage (NCBI taxonomy): Eukaryota > Metazoa > Chordata > Mammalia > Artiodactyla > Delphinidae > Orcinus > Orcinus orca. The sequence continues at coordinate 105,987,978 of NC_064559.1, read as the reverse complement.
TCACATTATTTAGGGCCAACTGCGGTTTATAAACCTCAACCTCACGATGACCTTTATCAGCTCCAGAGAGAGGTACAAACTTGCTCAAGGTCACTCAAGCAGTAGGAGCAGTAAGAAGATTTTGGGTTTCCAAGACCAAACTCTTAACCCCTATGCTCTGCTACCTCTCTGTCTGCTCCGCTATCTCTCTGTCTGCAGTGTGGGAGGGCTGGGGAGGGGAGGGGGGAGGGGGGAGGGGGGAGGGGGGAGGGGGGAGGAGCCAGAGCCACAGTCAGAATAAAAGAGAATGAGGCCAGAGCTAAAGCGGTGGGAGTGGGAATGAAGAGAAAGAAACAGAGTCCAAAACCATTTAGGAAATAGGTCCTACTGGGTGTTGTGATTAACTTGATGTATACATAGATTAAAGACGAGAGAGAACTAGCGTGACTCCCAGAGCTCGGCTCCTATAGCTGTATTTCTTGTGGGGCCATCAGCAGTGACAGGAACCAGAAGAAGTAAAGGAAGAGTGTGTGAGCTGATGCATTGAGGACCTTGGGGTGGAGACCCTAGTGGGTAGTGGGCTAGACTCAGCAGGAGCTCAGGAGCCAGGTCTGAGCTGGAGGAAATCTGATGGACTGGCTAGGATGTGTAAAGGGCTGATTAGACAGTAGAGAGCCTAGATGACAGGATGACATATGGACCTGAGTGTGAAGACAGTAAGAAGTCACTGAGGCCCTTTGATGAGGGAAACAACACGGTCAGCAACAGCTTTTTAAATGTCAAGCATCAAACTAAAATATCCAAGAACCAAAACAGAACTTTATTTCCAGCCCCCATTCCACCCTGTGGTGAAAATAACACCTCAGCAAGGATGGGCCAGCACTGCCATGCGCAGGGTGGAGACCAAGTTCTGTGAGGCTTAGCAAGCCCTGGGGACAGCAGCTGATCCTTGGCTGTTGTTACTTTCCATGCTGGGGCCCCTGAGACATCTCCATTCCTGAGGAGTGCAGGCCAGCTCCACGAGGCACCCAGCCACAGGCTCCTTGTCAAGGCTGTGATGTGTCTCCGGGTTTGGAGGTGGTGAAAGGCTGGAGGAGTCCCAGCTTGTCTCTGTTTTTCTTGTTCCTTATACCACTTAGTGACTGAAAGGTAGAGGATGAAAAGAAATATTGGTAGATGAAATGGAGTAGGAGAGATAATATCTTGGAATATTATCCTGCCACATAATAAAAATCACATTTTGGGAAAACCAGTTCACTACAGTGGACAAGCTCTAAAGGAGTGTGGAGAAGATGGAAGAACAGGGGACCGATTCAGAGGCCACCACAGCACTGGGGTGTCATACGGGCTGGTGTCATTTACAATGCACTCTTACCTCTCATTTGATCTGCACAGTGACTCTGTCAGGTGGTATTCATTATCCCCATTTTACAGATAAGGCAACCAAGAGAAGATAATTGCATTAGACCAAATCACCTGGCTAGCAGACAGAAGAGCTCAAACTTAAAACCTCAGTCTTCTGGGAATTCCCTGTCGGTCCAGTGGTCAGGACTCTGCGCTTTCACTGCCGAGGGCCCAGGTTCAATCCCTGGTGGGGGAACTAAGATCCCACAAGGCTGGAAGCCAAAAACAAACAAGCAAACAAAACCTTGGCCTTCTGATGAAAGCTTCTAAGACAGAAGGAATCCCTTGCGCATTCATCACCCACTGCACGTCGCATAACATCAAGTTGACTCTCCGGGAATAAGGTGCTCTAAACATCAGAGCCTAAAGGTGCGTTTGGAGGGTCTGTCTTGAGAGAAGGTCCCGCTGGGAAACAAGGACGCACGGCCTTACAGCATTCCTCGGGGCTTCGGGAGGGACTTCCCACAGAGAGCTGCTTCCAACCACACCGTCAGCCTTCCGCGGGGCCCTGTGGAACTTAACCGTGAGGCTCAGTGAAAAGCCGGCTCCGACGACCATCCTCTGATTCATGATGAATGAATCCCTGGTACGCACTGTCAGAATCTAAGAGGCAGGTGTAGCTCCCCTGACGCTTTCAATAGGAACTTGTTCAAATCATGGAGCCTCTTTAGGAACATTTTTTCAAAGGAGTGGTTTATAATTTCTCATCTGTAGCAGGAGTGAGGGGGCGGATTCGGAGGAGGAAGGAGGAAGTACTGATGGGGAGGCAGGGAAAGAGACCATTCTGGATCAGAGCAGCGAAGATCAAAGGAGGGGGGGCGAGCCTGGCTTCTGGAGATGAGAGGCTGGGAGAGAATGCCTGTGAAGGTAAAGGGGAGAAAGAAATGGGATGTGGGAGGTGGCGCCCTGTCTATAGAGAGAGCCAGAAGAGGTTTCTATTTCCCCACAGGAGAGCTGCGTTTAGGCTCCCTGGCCCCGCCCTCATCCTCTGCAGGGACCT